>NC_142081.1:89275199-89590408 GCF_054644295.1 Miniopterus natalensis
TGGAAAGAGAATAGCATTCTTTGCTCTCAGCATGAATTTATAAATCTAGAGAATTTTATTACAGGAAAACCAGGTCAAATGGAAATGAAAAATGAAGTGCACATCAAAAATGCATAAAGCTACATGCATTACAGAAATCATTTCCCATAAATTAAAAAGAAGACAACATAAATTATACTGTTTTTCTCAATTGCTAGATGTTTCTGACTATGTTGCTTAGATCAGGAGTGGCCTTACACTGATTTCCTCTGCTTTGGCTTTTAAAAGATTAAGGTTTGCCAAGAAGAAATGATGTTGCAACTGGAGTTCAGAATCTCAGCTAATGATCATATTGGACCCTGTTGTGTGATTCTACTCAGGCTCTTGCATTATTTTGAATGTGTAGAAAACTTGGAAAGTGACTCCATTAAGTCTCCTCCAGCTCTGTATGAACATCATGGCAGAGTCTGGTATCTGTTAGAGGAGTGAAATAAAACAGCACTGCTTCTAGTCACTCGACAGAGTCACTTTAGAAGACATTTAGGTGGACTCAGTACCACACCAGAGCTTTTTAATCTGTGACTTCTGAGAAAGTGACAGTGTAATAAGATAATGTGGACTGCTAGACTCCCTGGCTCTGTTCAATCTCTCTAGCAGTTGATTAAGAAAAAGCAATTTCTAATGACTCTGGACCATTAGTCCTAAACAAGGTTAATGAATTAATTTAGCAGACACTGGGACTCACAGGAGGTGGACATGGCTTTAAGAGGTCCGCTGAGTTACAAAAGCTGTGGTCACTGCAAGCATAGCAACATGGCTTTAACTCATCAAGCTCACCAACCCAATCTCCTGTTCTTAGCATTCCCCAGATTTCTGCTAAGAAAATAAGTATGTATATATACATATTACATATATATATATTCATAACATATATAGGGTATCCCAAAAATAATGTATACAGAGTTTGAATAATTATAAAGGCAGTGTTTATTAAAATAGATTTAATTATATATATATGTGTATATATATATACATATATATATGTGTATATATATATATATGGAGAGAGAGAGAGAGAGAGAGGGAGAGTTTGTTCACAACCTCAAGTCTGAAAGCTATTTGTATTAGGTTTCAAATCCCTCCTGTGAACATCCCCACTACTGATTTAATCTCAAGAGTTCTGGAGGTGGAATTGCTGTAATTTTTGAAGTCTAACCACCTGAGCTCCATCAATTGGAAGAGAATGTTATTTTATCTCCTACCAAATTATAAAAATATGCCACAAACTCAGGTTTATTAATAAATTGAACTCTGCATTCACAATTCTGTGTGTGTGTGTGTGTGTGTGTGTGTATTTTGTTTCCAAGCCTATCTTTTAGAACACTGCTTAGTAGCTGTGGGGGTGAAATTTATAGCTTCAATCACAAAACCTCCAAAAAGCATATTAGAGAGATTAACTTCCATCATAAAGACATGATTTAAATTCTTCCTGGTCTGAACACACTCCACTTGTGGTCTCTTATTAAAACAATATACCACAGTAAGTAGTGGATAGGCTTTTCTTCTAATTACTTTGATTGAAATCTAAGCCAGACAAAAGTAAATATTTGACAATTAGTGAATAATAATTGCTGTAGACTCACTGTAAAGATAATTTCATATCCTTAACTTCACAGGGTAAATGAAACATGCCTACAAACAGATCACATATTAAAACACATTATTTAGGTTACAGGATACTGTTTATAATGGAGCACAGTCTTCCGTTTACTTAACAGTGAATGGTTGTAAGCTCAGTGGAAGCTGCAGCCAGGTTAGGGGTTTTCAGGTACCCCGGTGCCTTACACAGTATATATCAGATTCCTGTATTGACACTATGTAACTTTCATTCATGCTCCAGACGGATTAGGGACGATGTACAAAGGCGGGAGAGGGAGTTCCATCTACCAACAAACCGCTATCTTTTCCAGGCACACGCCAGAGGAAACAGTTTAGGGGAGCTGGAAGGGAACCAGGGAGTTCTGGTAAAGCCTTCACTCACTTTCAACAGCCATCAGGTTTTTGAAAGGGAGTCTCATCTAATTGCCTTTGGGAGGAAACATTATTAAGGTAATTGGTGCGCTGATCTGGGAAGGTAGGCAGCGCTGCCTCGTAGCAAGGTTGGGAAACCTCCACGGCCACGCCACAAACTTTAGGAGAGTCGGAGGACTTAAAGTCTTCCGGCCCTAAACCCACGGATCCGATTTCTTTCTCTATCCGCCTGGATACAAGTCTCCTTTGCCCAGGACTCGGCTATTCCGGGCTCAGGCCGGCGGCGCGGCGAGCGCGGAGCCCCGTTGGGGCGCGGAGCCCGGTTGGGGCGCGGAGAGCCGGGGCCGCCGCGCCCCGCCTGTCACTTACCGTTGCGGAAAGCGCCGGCCGGGGCCGGGGCCGGGGCCGGGGCGAGGGCGAGCGCGGCGCCGAGGAGCAGCAGCCCCCTCTCCATTCTCCCTTCGCGGGGTCCCCAGGCAGGTTCGGTGGAGCGAGGACGTGCGGGGAAAACAGAGCAAAAGGGGGAATCTAAACAAGCCGAAGCGCTCCAACTCCGCCGAGAGCTGTAAAATCCTCAGTCCGTCTTGGAGAAAGGAAAGAAGCGAGGCAGTGACTTGATCCAAGAGCAACGCTTCTCTTTTTGTGTCTCAAGTCGCCTGCATCCTGTCATTTAGCTCCGGTTTCCTCTCTGTTTTCCCACACTTGTTCCTCTTCCAGGAGCCAGTGCCCCGGCCATGTCTCAAAAAGGGCGGGGGTGGGGGTGGAGGGAGGAGGTGGGAGGCAGGGAAGCACACACCAAAGCTAATTTCCAGAAAGAAAAAAACCCGGCTCGTCTGTGGACTCCTTGGAGCCGAGGAGCTGGCGCCCAGGGGAGCCCGGGGTGTCTGCGCGGAGAGCAGCGAGCTGTGAGAAGAGCGGAGGCAGAGGAGTTTCACCAACTGCAGCCCCCTCCCCCACCCCGCCCTGCCCGCGCGTCCGCTCCCCTCCCCTCCCGAGCCCTTCCCCCACTTCCTCCCGCCCCCTCCGCGCTCGGGCTCGCTAGTCAGTGTCTGACAGAAGACGGGAGGAACTAGTTCCCTCGGGTGTGCTTTCCCGGCCCTCCGGTCCGTCTCCACCCGAGGCCCTGCGGGGGTCTCGGCGGGAGGGAGCGCTGGGTCTGCGCTCGGGGCTTTGTGTTTGGGTAGGGTGCATCTGGGTGGGCGCCAGCGACGGGGTCGGCGGCTTACCTCGGCGTGCTCACTGGAGACCCCCGGGGTGCAGCCCGCCGCTCCCGGGGATCCACAGGGTCCCGCCGCCCGGAGCACGGAGCGCCGGGGAGGTGGCGGCCGCCTCTCCCAACTCAGAATTCCCCACTGGCGCCCGCGGGGCGAGGTGCGAGGAGCCAGCCCCTGCCTCTCGCGGAGGTGCTGGCCGAGACCTGTGGCAGGGAGCTGAAGGGCGAGCGTGGACGCCCTGGGCCAAGACTGAAGGGGCTGGGCGGAGAGCGAGGCTGGGGTGGGAGACGCACCCTAGCGCCGGGCGGGGGTCGCAGTGTCGCTACCGCTTCAAACCGAGTCAGGGTGCGCATTGAGTGCCCACTGCACCTGACTGCCCAGAGACTGGGTATTCTCTCCTCTGGGTGAGAGGAAGTGCCCGAGGCTGGGCGGTGGTGCCAGCTAGGGGGGCAGCCGTCTCCCGCCCCCGCCCAGCTCCACGTCTCGGAGCCCCAGGCTTTCGGGGTTTGCAAGTGAGGAGTCCAATAGCCCTGGTTTCGGTGCATCCCAGGGCGGGGGCGAACAGTGGTGGTGGAGGAACGGGTTTGTTCTTGTCAGGGTCCTAAGGGTGCCCCTTCCTGGCCGCAGGCCATTGTCACCATGACCCTCTAGCTCCAGCCCACACCCACTTCCCCCGGCGGCGAGCCCTCTCTGCAGGCGGGATGCGCCCCCAGTTGCATTGCCAAGGCTTTCCCAGAACCGCAGCTGAAGGCCTGAGGATACGAGCGGCAAGGACATTTCAGGGAACAAACTGGTTTTGGCCACTGATTAGGTCCTTGAGTAGGGCAAATGCCGGGGGATGCCCTCCGATGGAGTCCGTGGGGGAGGTTTAAAGGTCACTGAACCTTTTGGGAATTGGCGTTTGTGTATACGCCCGCGAGCAGAGCCGCCTTCTTAACCTGGCGCCACGAGCAGGCAAAGGAGATTTGGGAATGCTGGCGAGGAGGCTCCGGGCAAAGGTTTCGGCGCAAGGACTAGGGGCGGACATGGGGCAGGGAGCCCCAGACTCGCGGGCCGCAGGCAGGGACTCCGCGCTCGTGGGTCGCGGCTGGGCGCCGTGACGCGTGCCCGAGGGGTGGAGGCGGGCTTCGCGCCCTCTCCAAGGGTCAAGCTTTCCTTCCCGCCGGCCGGCTCGCCGGAGCCCCCGACTCCGAACAGGAGACCCGGCCCCGAGGCTCCGGGAGCCCGCCCTGCCTGCCGGCGCCCCCTTTGCCCCCCCGAGCTCCTCCTTCCCAGCCCCGGGACCCCTGGGAGGCGCTGGGTGGGAAGGTGGCTGTGGGAGGCTGGGAGTGCAGAGCCTGGGTCGGGCGGAAGGGGCGGTGTTCAGGCAGGCGCCCGGGCCGGGGCCGGCGGGAGGCGAGGAGGGGGCGCCCGCCGCGCCCAGCGCGGTCCTCGGGAGCGAGCGAGGCTGAGGGAACCCTGGTTCCTACCCTCAGACCTTTACAGCCGGGACGCAGCCGCAGCAGTACCCGTGCCAGCCGCGCCGGGCGAGTCGCACCATCGTGTTTGTGGCGACTCGGGTCGACCTTAGTCCCAGGCTCGGAGGCAGGGGCGCCAATCAGAAACTGGCAGGTTGACAGAGCCCGGGAACCCCGCGGGTGCAGCGTCCGGGGCGCCCGGGAGTCACAGGCACCCTCCTTCTTCGGAGTGGTACCGGCGTCCCGCTAGCTCCAGGAGCTGGGTTTGACCCGTCTGTGCCTCGGAGGGGTGAGCTAGGGGACACAGGCGGGAGACTAGAGCTGTGTCGTTTTAGAAAACTGCCGGCAATCTCTCTTCCCCTTTCCCTGCTGAGTGTGCACTTCCCAGTCTGGACCCAACTGGCTCACAAATAAAGCGACCAGATCGTGCCCTCGAAAGGGTCTGCGCGCATCCCGCAGCCTCCATCCTCCCGCTCCCTCCCGCTGCCCCTTGAGCTCCTCCAGCGGGTCCTTGCGCCTAAATAGCCTGCCTTACTGCTCACCAGCTGAGCGCTTTTGCCAGGCTTTCTCCAACCAACTAATAAAACAGGCACTATGTTCCCTGGGGGAAATATTATATTTAAGTTCTGCGTCCGATTTTTCTGGTCTTGGCTGCTCTGAGGCGTTTCCAGAATCCTTCGTTTCCACACAGCACTGGGTAACGGAGCTCTACCGCGCTGATTGTTAATGGCCGGCTAGTGGGTTGGTAGAGAGCAAATTGTCCTTGCTAACAACCTCTTTCCTCTGCTGTTGAGCGACACTAACTGCTGAAAAGGGTCAGTTTTGTATTTCTGCAATTCTTCAACAAGGGAGACAGACCAACCTTTATAGGTGTATAAGTGAGAGAAAGAGGAAAATTCGTCAGTGTTCCTGGGTTGATTTTATTTTGGTCTCATGAATATATCATCCTCCCTGACAACACAAATTCCCAAACAAGATAGGGCTCAGTTCCAGTGAAGGAAAGATTTATGGATCACACACCCAGGACCTCAGGCACAGGCTCTGGGTGGGCAATACTTGGCCTCAGGGACCCCAGGCAGGGGCTGCTGCAGGAACAAGGCACTGGGCCAAAAACTCGCCCTTCTTTAAGAATAGACTGGGTAGTGTCCTGGCCTGGTAGCTAAGTTGGTTAGAGCATCATCCCCAGAGGCCAAGGTGTGGGGATCACCAAGACTGCAGGTTTGACCTGGTCAGGGCACATACAAGAATCAACCAATGAGCCCTGCCAGGCATGGCTCAGCCATTGAGCATCGACCTATGAACAAGGAGGTCCAGGTTTGATTCCCCTTCAGGGCACATGCCTGGGGTTGTGGGCTTAATCCCCAGTAGGGGACGTGCAGAAGGCAGCCGATAAATGACTCTCTCATCATTGATGTTTCTATCTCTGAAATAAATAAAGATATATATATATTTAAAAGAATCAACCAATGAGTGCATAAGTGAAACAACAAATCCATGTTTCTCTCTCTTTCTCTCACTTTCTCAAAAAAAAAAAAAAAAAATCAATAGTAATAATAAAAAAAGAATAGACTTGGTGGTAAATGTTTGGTTCCTTTCATCAGCTTATCAGTTTGTCAAAAATTAGATGAGATCCATTGCCCCCAGAAGGCCATTTAAGCCACTAACTTCCTTCAAGTATTTTCAGGTTGATGGAACATGGAGATTCAGGTTGGTATTTAAAAACAATGTCAAGTTTTTTAAAGCACCAAATGCACATATTTCAGAAAAGCAATAAAACATTTTTATTAGTAGCTAAACTACATTCAAAATGTATAAATTAAAGAAGTGAAACTGGAAAAAGATTTTTAAATCTATTTCAAATTTATTTATTATTTAAAATAAATTTATTAAAAATGGCTCTTCAATCAAATGACTATATCATTCAAGTGGTATCTTTTGGACCCCACTTATGATTATCTCCTTATTTTGGATTGGCAGAGGAAGGAGGAAAGTAAACACAAAAACCTTTAGTCTCTGATCCTTTATTTTGGGCCTTTTCAAAGTTACCTTGAAAATTTTTCAAATATTGGGAAAAGACTACCCTCTAAATTTTAAAACAAAGTTACAATGAAAAGTTCTTGTAACACAGTATGTGCAATAACAAGTTGCAGAATGATATTGCTAAAATTTGAATCATGTCATATTAGTGGATTCAAAACATTTTTTGATGTTAGAGGTTAGGGCTAGAGTTTGAAAACTGTAAATTTTTTGCCCAAAAGAATAATTTTAGATGATTATGCATTCACTGACTTACTTTTTAATTAAAAATAAAAAAAATAATAACCAATAGAAATATTCATCAGACCAATAAAAACATTCTAGGGAACATATTCAAAATTTCAAAAGGACTATTCTTAAGTAGGAAAATCTATAAAATGTAATTTTAACAATCAAATAGGGAAGTGGCTCTCTTTTAAAATTTAATTATCGTTTTATGTACAGAACTAAAATTTTAAGAAATTTTTGAAGAAAATTAGTAAAAGTAATTTTAAAAATATAAAATAAAGATAAAAAACAGTTAAGAATTATTGGATGTATCCTAAGAGAATTTAATTTAATTTTGTATTTTTATCAGATGACTCTGGCTGCTGCATGGAGAATGAATTATGGGTGCAAGGGAAGAAGTGAAAAGACCAGTTACAAAGTAATTATAGCAGAATCTAAGTAAGAGCATAAACAGGATCGTAGCAGTGGAGATTGGGGGAAAAAGTATATTCCTGATGTATTTAAAAGACATAATTAACAGGAAAGATGAATAAATGGATTTGCCAGTGAAGGAGAGTGTTGTGAAGGATGACCCTTAAGATTCTAGCTTCCATAACTGTTTGGGTGGTGTGACAGCCTTTATGTAGCCAAGGAAGACTAGAGGACTAGTGTGGAAGGAGGACCATGAGTATGATCTGGTCTAAGTTTAATTTTTTGTCTCCCTTGAGACAATCAAATGAGTTAGGAATACAGAAGAGTGGTTTGGATTAGAGATATAAATGTGTGTAGTGATATAATAATATAGTAATTAAAATAATATTATAATTGAGATGGAAGGAACAGATGGAATTGCTGGGAATTTGGAAAATTGCTGGGATTGGAAAAGGAAGCCAAGGCAGAACTCTGAGAAACATTTAAAAGCTGGATTGTGAGCATAAGACAACAAAAGACCTTGAGAATGAGCAGCTCGAGAGCTAGGAGGGAAACCAGGAGAGTGTGCAGTCATAAAAGTCAAGTAGAAGGAAGATTTCAAGGGAATGAATAGAAGGTGAGGAAGTAGGGACAATGAGTGAAGATAGTCCTCTCAGAATTTCTACTGAAGAAGAGGAAACAGACAATAGCTGTGAAAGAAAGAGGTGCAGAGGGAAGTTTTTTTTTCTATTTTGTTTGTTTTTCAGATGGAGTACTCTTAAAAATTCTTAACAGCTTATGGTTAGAGTCTAATAATATATCAGAGATGTTGAAAATAAAGCACAGAAAAGATAATGAGAGTGTACACTGCCTGAGAAGACAGGAGAGGATACAATCAGGAGCCCAGAAGGACAGATTTACCCTCGATTGTTAAAACTGTATAGAAAAAGAGGAGCTGATGGGTGTAATTGTAAGTAGGTTTGTCATTCTGGTAGGGGGCAGTTTCCCTCTACTCCTATTTTCTCCTGTCCCAGAGAAAGAGGTACTAAAAGTATAGGGAGAGGAGTGAAGTTGGAGTAAAGACCAGGCTGACCACAGAAGCTGCTATAGTTGTTGCTGTTGTTTTGATAATTTTGTGGGTTGAAAATTTGGGCTAAAAACACATTTTCCTAGAAAAATTGGCCAGCCTTTCATGAGACTCATAAAAATCTGCTTAACTGCTACTGAAGTAGTAATAGAATATTAATGATATTATTTCAGTTTTAGCATAGATTAGCAATTAATTTAAAAAGCGGAAATTTTTCTAACTTTTTTTTTTTTTTTTACAACAAATTAATAACTTTCTGTTGTTGTACAGGAAAGTATCACTTCAAATGACTCTTTGCAATAATGTATTCCCCCTATTTTCCTCTTTGTCCTTTATTCTCCTAGAGATGGCCAAAAAGGAATTTTAAATGTTCATTTACACCTGTACCAGATATCCACAGACCAGCTTATTTGAATAATTTATGTGAAACACAACCAACATGTTTCTTTAGTTTTGTAAAGACAATGCCAACCACAATATTACACAGATTTTTATAGATATTTATGTGATTTTTTTTTCCACTTGCTTTTAGTCATTATACAATTTCCTGCCTCAATAGTTCAGTCAAATATATTGGGCAGGCTGTTTATCAGTGGGCGCTATTTTCAACAAAGCCTTCTTTCTTAAATGTATTATGTTAAGCCATCAGATTGTCAAAGTGCCTTATCTCCTATGTAGAAGGCAAAAATTTACTGCCTAGATGGACTTTGCCCAATGCCACACAAAAGCTTGTATGACATGAGGGAGTCATGCAGAGCAAGGCTAGCCCTTTTGGAACTTTTATATTTGAAAAAGTCTCAGCCTATTAGTACAAAAGGTTACCTTTTTGTAGGCACATTTTCATCCTGTTCAAATGCCATAAACACCCCAGCAGGGATGATAAATAGCAATGTAGACAGGAAGGAAAAATATTTGGTAGAAGACAGTCCTGTACTTTCTTTTCTTGATTTTTTTCCAGTTTAGTTTTAGTTGTAGAAACTGAAAATAATAGAAATATAAAAGTTAAGGCAGCAAAATTGTTAAGTGACAAATGATAAAAACAAAAAGTAGAGATGCTAAGCAAAAAAGGAAGCACACATCAGAAACTTCTAATTATAATTTGCATTCAGAGTTCAAAGTGGACCTGGCTACCACCAGCTTCTAAAGGCATTGCTTCACCCTCTTCTGCTACAGGTGGAAAAATCAAGACAGTGAGCATTCAAATTTGGCAAGGTTATGCAGCAATTCTGTGATGGAATAAAATATGGGAAATGAATATTATGATTTTAGGTTTAAGAAGATGAAAGAAGATGACAGTAAAGCAGTATAATAAAATAAAGTTAACTAATACAACTGGTTTATTCTTTTGAAAATTCACAGTAATATTCATTAGCTTGTGTTTTATGAGGTCAAATGAATTCTTAAATGCATACTGTGCTGTTGCCCTCTAGCCTGATATGCAAAGGCATATTTCTCCACTGTGGTTCTTTCCCTCCCTCCCTCCCTCCCTCCCTCCCTCCCTCCCTCTCCTTCCTTCCTTCCTTCCTTCCTTCCTTCCTTCCTTCCTTCCTTCCTTCCTTCCTTCCTTCCTTCCTTCCTTCCTTCCTTCCTTCCTTCCTTCCTTCCTTCCTTCCAAATTAGGGTGATTTCCCTCCCCAGAGTAGCTAATTATCTTTAACAAAATCTTGATTGGCTTCACTTAGATTATTCAGCTGTTTCTGGTCTAGTCAGTTGTCAGGGAGATAGGTGACTCCTGTTAGCTAGCCTGGCACCCTTGCCCACCCCTGCTGTGGGCATGAGGGCACATGATGGGCAGAAGGCAGAGAGGCAATTTCCAAGAGAAAAGGAGGGCCTCTGTATTCTATGAAGAAAGGGGAAAGAATGCCAGGTCATCAGAAGCCACTTGTGTCCATTATTCAGCAGATCATTCTCTTTGTTATTGTTTGTTCGTTTCAAGAGAAAGTGATGAAACTTTCAGTTTGCTTTGTACTACTGTAGAGGTGTTGTGTTTGTTTTGTTTTGTTTTTAGATTTTTATCCAAATACCCACCTGTGACATCATGAATTCATAGATTTTATTTCAAACTCTGAGGCTAGTACTTCATTAAGGACTTGCTGTCAGTAAAGCTATAAAGCAGGTGAAGAGATTCATTTTTAACACCCATCTCCTTTTCAGGGAACATCCTGCCTCATATTCTCTTCTCTGTGCATGCTCACAAAGACCTTTAAAGAAATAAATCACTTATGTAATGGCACTATACTTATTCCTAAAAGGTGGGATTTTAGGGCCATATTATCCAAGTGGGGAAGGTTTTAGAAGCAAGGAACCTCGAGGGTTTCCCTATAAGAATACTAAATAAGGACTCTATGCACACTGGCGGGTTTCATAAATTTTAAGCTGCTTTTGAAAGGGGAAATCAGACATATTTAACTTGGAAGATTGCCGTAAATCACCTATAAAACAATGCATTCTTTTCAATAAATGCAAGGTGTTTGGGGTGACATGATTGGTGGACTCCAGGTAAGAACAGCATCTCCTCATAAAAGGAACTTGGGCGGAGAGGGAAGATGGTGGCCCTGTGAGAAGCAGCAGCACCCCCGCTCCAGCCACGGACTTGATTTCCTCCTAAAATCCTACGTAACCAGCTTGAAAAAAAAACAGAGAAACATACCTGAGTGGACGAAGTGTGAGTGGGGAGCACTGAGGAACCATCACGGAGTCCAGTAAGAGAGGGGGCCCTTGGCAGGGGGAGTCCCCCTGAAGCCTGTGCTGGGCTCCGAGCCTGAAGGCTTGGAGGCTGCAAAGCCCCGCGGACCCACACCCGGAGCAGAGAGGGGAAGGAGCACCCCACGCACAGGGCAGAGGGACCCAGGGGAGCAGTGAGTCCGGGAGGAGATGGCGCCTTCCCAGGAAACAGAGCCTCTAGGGGCGGCTGCCAGGGGGCGTCTGGTGCTCGGGGTGCCGACCATAGGGAAGGCTGTCCCAAGGCCTGTGGCACCCAAGTGGTGAGGGACCAGAGGATTGCGCTGAGCACCCGCACACAGGGACCCTCTTCCTCCCTCTGGGGCACTGTGTTGAGCCCCAGAAAGCGCTGAATCTGCGTGGTGTGGGGGAGGGGAGGAGCCCTGCCACCCGGAGCTCCCAGTGTGGGGAGGCTGAGTTCTGTGACCAGCCCTGAGGGTGTCCTCCCACCCTGAGCTCCCAGGTACCAAGAGGCTGGGATCTGTGACCAGCCCTGAGAGGCCCCGTGGTGGCACGTGAAGCCGCTCCAGCTTTGCTCAGACCAGCGGTGTGGAGAGCTGCGTGGAGCTGACTTTGGGTCCCCTCCCACTGGGTGCCTTGGAGGAAGGGCATCGGGACCTTGCAGGGCAGACTCTCTGCCTGGGTGTTGCTTTGTATTTTTACAAGTTTCATTGCAGAACTGGTTCCCACCTTCCTGGCATGCACTGCACAGACAGACCAGCAGAGGCTGCCATTGGGGTCTGCGCAGTAGACGGTGGGAGGGGCAGGACTGAAAAGACCAGCCAACCAGAGCTGGGCAGGGAGGGGCGGAGCTGGCCAGCCTCTCCTGCAGCCAGGAGCACCGCCCTCAATAGGAAAGGGGCGGGTCCCGCTCACTGAGGCCCCAGACACACCCGCAGGGCACAGTCCTGAGGGGGAAGGGAGAGCAGCTCATAGGAGGACTCTGCAAGAATAAGACTCTTGGGGACTATTGTTTGGGAACTGGAGGAAACGCTGAAACCCCTGCTGGGCACTGGGCAGGCAAAGGGCTCACCAGAAGGTGTTCTTAATCGAACCCACTGGGCCCTGGATGCTGAAACGGCCCAGACAGAAGAGGCAACAGGCTGAAATCAATCTGAAGCTGCAGCAGGACAGAGCCTGGGGAACTAGAATCAGAGGACAAGGTAGGGACTGAGGAGCTGGCGGTGGAGCAGAGACTAACTCCCACAGGGTGAGCGCCTGACAGCGACACCTCTAAAGGGAGTGATACCCTGGACTACACTAGCCACCCTACAGAAGACTCTGGAGCAAGACCAGGCAACTACAAGATTGCAAAAGAGCTGACAAGAGGAGGTGGTCCACGGAGAGCCTCAGATCAACCATCTACCTAAGGACACCAGAGCCAAACGTAGACAGCTCCTCACATTGGGTGATACACAAGTACCTCCCAGGAGAACTGAAATCACAAAAAACAGTGACCCTCAGACAACATAAGTTGCCCAGAAGAAACGCACCTGATTGACTACCTTTTTCTCTGCTGTATTTTTGTTTTGTTTGGTTTTGGTTTTTTGTTTTTTTTTTGGTTTTGGGTTTTTTGTTTCTTTGTTTTTGTTTGTGGGTTTATTTTTTCTCTTTTTTCCTTACGAAGAAGGGAAAGGGGAGAAAATTTGTTTTTTATTCTTTTTTAAATTTTATAAAAATTTTTTTTTTTAATTTTTTTTTTAAACATTTTTTAACTACTCTTTTTTTTTATAAAACAATTTTGTCTTGCTTAGCTTGTTTTTGGTTTTGTTTGGTTATTTGCTTTCTTTTGTTTTATCCTTGCTTCTGCTATCAAGACTTTCTTGATATCCCTGCTTAATGACTGGGACTTTATCATTATAACCAAGTTTACTGCTTTCCTCTATAGTTTCCCCCAAATCTCTTACCAGACTCCCTGCCTGCCTAGGCTTTATCTCTCTCCCCTCTCAATCCATTGGCACAACTTTTTTCTTCTTTCTTTTTCTACTTTTCTTTCATTCTTTCATTTTGCTCCCTTCAGTTTTCCTGTCCAATTGTTAGTTTCTCTTATTCCCTTTATTGTATTTTTGTTTTCTCATTTTCAACTGTTATCCTATTTCTATTCTCTCCCTTAATTTTGTGCTGGCCCTTCTTTCAGAATCTTTCTCTGCTTCTGTTATCTCCCAGTAGCTTCTATATTTTTTATATTTTAGTTTATTATTATTTTCTAAATTTTCACCAGTATTAACAACAACATACACCTCTGGGCTCCACTGGACCCACAAGACAAAATCCCACGCCACAAGACTGGGACACAGCAAATATGTCTAATATATAGATATAAGCACTAACCTACCAAAATGGGGAGACAAAGAAACAACCCCCAAATTAAGGAAAAGGAAATATTGCCAGAAGAAGATGTTGATGAGATGGAGTTGAGGAAGTTATCAGAAATGGAGTTCAGAGTATTGATGATGAAGATGTTCAAGGAACTTAAGAAGACTATAGATGATAAGATCGAGAACCTTAGTGAAAACATGAAAAAAGAGATACATACCATAAATACAACTCAGACAGAGATAAAGAATGCTGTATCTGATATCAAGAATGCACTGGAAGGAATTAAAAGCAGGCTCAATGAAGCAGAGGATAGAATAAGTGACTTAGAAGACAAAGTAGAGAAAATCACACAATCAGAGCAGCAAAAAGAAAAAACACTTAAAAAGCATGAGGACAGTCTAAGGGAACTTTGGGACAACATGAAGTGAAACAACATTCGCATTATAGGAGTGCCAGAGTGGGGGGGAAAGAGAGCAAGGGATAGAGAACTTGGTGGAAGAAATAATTATAGAAAACTTCCCTAGGCTGGCAAAGGAAAAAGCCACACAAGTTCAGGAAGCACAGAGGGTTCCAAACAAGAGGGACCCAAAGAGACCCACTCCGAGACACATCATAATTAAAATGGCAAATGTCAAGGACAAAGAGAAAATATTAAGGGCTGCAAGAGAGAGAGACAAGCAATGACCTACAAGGAAACCCCCATAAGGCTGACAGCTGATTTCTCAACAGAGACTCTTCAGGCCAGAAGGGAGTGGCATGAAGTTCTCCAAGTAATGAAGAGCAAGAACATGCAACCAAGATTGCTTTATCCAGCAAGACTATCATTTAAATTTGAAGGTGGAATAAAGAGCTACCCAGACAAAAAAAGATTAAAAGAGTTCAGTACCACCAAACCAGCATTACAAGAAATGCTAAAAGGACTGCTTTAAGAAAAAGAAGGAATAGTGAGAGAAAGGTACATCAGCATAAAGGGGAAAAAAAATGGCATTAAATAAGTTGATATCAATAGTAACTTTAAATGTAAATGGAATAAATGGGCCAATCAAAAGACAAAGGGTAGCTGAATGGATAAGAAAACAGGACCCAAATATATGCTGTCTACAAGAGACCCACCTGAGAGCAAAAGACACACACAGGCTAAAAGTGAAGAGGTGGAGTAAAATATTCCATGCAAATGGAAAGGAAAAGAAAGCTGGAGTAGCAATTCTTATTTCTGACAAAACAGACTTCAAAATAAAGGCCATAATGAGAGACAAAGATGGTCACTACATATTACTAAAGGGAACAATCCAACAGGAGGAAATAACCCTTATGAACATTTATGCACCCAATACAGGAGCACCTAAATATATAAAAAATCTCTTGGGAGACTTTAAGGGGGAGATTGACAGCAACACAATCATAGTGGGGGACTTTAACACCCCACTGTCAGCTTTGGACAGATCATCAAGACAAAAAATCAACAGGGAACGCAGACCTTAAATGAATCACTAGACCTAATGGATTTAATTGACATTTATACAACATTTCACCCCAAAGCAGCAGAATAACATTCTTCTCAAGTGCACATGGAACATTCTCAAAAATAGACCACATGTTAAGGCACAAGGCAAGTCTCTACAAATATAAGAAGATTGAAATCATATCAAGCATCTTCTCGGATCACAATGCCATGAAACTAGAAATCAACCACTATAAAAAACCTCAAAAATATTCAAACACATGGAGGCTAAATAGCATGTTATTAAACAATGAATGGGTTACCAAGGAGATCAAGGAAGAAATCAAACACTTCATGGAAAGTAACGAAAATGAACACACAACAACTCAAAACCTATGGGACATGGCGAAAGCAGTCTTGAGAGGCAAGTTCATATTGTTACAGGCCTATCTCAAGAAACAAGAAAAAGATCTAATGAACCATCTAACACAACAACTAAAAGAACTAGAACAAGAACAGCAAGAAAATCCCCGAACAAGTAGAAGGAAGGAAATAATAAAAATCAGAGCAGAGATTAATGACACAGAGACTAAAGAAACAATACAAAAAATCAATGAAACCAAGAGCTGGTTCTTTGAAAAGGTAAATAAGATTGATGCACCTTTAGCCAGACTCACTAAGAAACAAAGAGAGAGGACCCAGATACATAAAATCAGAAATGAAAAAGGCGATATAACAACTGATCCAACAGAAATACAAAGGATTGTAAGAAAATATTATGAGCAACTACATGCCAACAAATTGGACAACATAGGGGAAATGGACAAATTCCTAGAAGCATACAACCTTCCAAAGCTGAATCAACAAGAGGCAGAAAACCTGAATAGGCCGATAACAACTAATGAAATTGAAGCAGTCATCAAAAAACTCCCAGCAAACAAAAGTCCTGGACCAGATGGATTTACAGGCGAGTTTTACCAAACATTCAAAAAAGAATTAACACCTATTCTATTCAAACTATTTCAGAAAATTCAAGAGGACGGAAAACTCCCAAATTCTTTTTATGAGGCCAGCATCACCCTAATCCCCAAAACAGATAAAGATACTACAAAGAAAGGAAATTACAGGCCAATATCCCTGATGAACATAGATACTAAAATCCTCACTAAAATACTAGCAAACTGGATCCAGCAATACATTAAAAAGATCATACATCATGACCAAGTGGGATTTATTCCAGGGATGCAAGGCTGGTACAACATCCGCAAATCAATAAGTGTGATACATCACATAAACAAAATGAAGGACAAAAATCATATGATCATATCAATAGAAGCAGAAAAAGCATTTGACAAAACCAGCACACGTTTCTGATAAAAACTCTCAGCATAGTGGGAATAGAGGGATCATACCTCAACATAATAAAGGCCATATACGACAGACCTACAGCCAACATCATACTCAATGGGCAAAAACTAAAACCATTTCCATTAAAAACCAAAACAAGACAGGGATGTCCACTTTCACCACTCTCATTCAACATAATTCTGGAAGTCCTCTCCATAGCCATCAGGCAAGAGGAAAACATAAAAGGTATCCAAATTGGAAAGGAGGAAGTAAAACTGTCATTATTTGCAGATGACATGATACTGTACATAGAAAACCCTAAAGACTCCATCAAAGCACTACTAGATTTGATAAACGAATTTGGCAAGGTAGCTGGATACAAAATCAACAACCAGAAATCAATGGCATTCTTATACACCAACAATGAACTTTCAGAGAGAGAAACTAAAAAAGCAATACCATTTACCATTGCAACTAAAAAAATAAGATACCTAGGAATAAACTTAACCAAGGATGTAAAAGACCTGTACTCAGAAAACTACGTGACACTGAAAAAAGAAATAGAGGAAGATTTAAACAGGTGGAAGAAGATACCATGCTCATGGATTGGGAGAATTAATATCATTAAAATGTCCATACTATCCAAAGCAATTTATAAATTTAATGCAAGTCCTCTGAAAATACCAACAGCATATTTCACAGACCTAGAACAAACATTTTGAAAATTTATATGGAACCAAAAAAGACCCCGAATAGCTGCAGCCATCTTGAGAAAAAATATCAGAGTGGGAGGGATCACATTACCTGTCTTCAAACTATATTACAAAGCCACTGTAATCAAAACGGCCTGGTCTTGGTACAACAACAGGCTTATAGATCAATGGAACAGAACAGAGACCCCAGAAATAGACCCACGCCATTATGGTCAGTTAATATTTGATAAAGGAGGCAAGAGCATCCAATGGAGTAAAGACAGTCTCTTCAATAAGTGGTGCTGGGGAAATTGGACAGATACATGCAAAAGAATGAAACTAGACCACCAACTTTCACCATACACAAAAATAAACTCAAAATGGATAAAAGACTTAAATGTAAGTCAAGAAACCATAAAAATCCTGGAAGAAAACATAGGCAGTAAAATCACAGACATCCCACATACTGGACTTTTCACTGATACATCTCCTAGGGCAAGAGAAACAAAGGAAAAAATAAACATATGGGACTACATCAAACTAAAAAGCTTCTGCACAGCAAAAGAAAACAGCCTCAAAATACAAAGGAACCCCACGGTCTGGGATAACATATTTGCCAAGGATGAATCTGATAAGGGGCTAATTTCCAAAGTGTACAATGCCCAACCAACTGAGCCACACCGGCCAGGGTTTGTGAGCAGTTTTTAAGAAACAAGAGTGGGTGTGTCATCATCCAATATTATGACAGGCTTTGAATGTACAGAGTTCTGTACCAGGATGTCACATGCCTCACACTGACCGGCTCCTTTGCACTTCTGATATTTGAAACCTTCTCAGGATATTTTCTTTCTGAATTGGTTGTATTCCTAACATGGACAATGAAGCTCTGAAGTGGACATGGAGACTGCTAATGTACTATCAGAGCAATGACAGGGAATAGCCAAAGCCACAAGAGAAAGCCAAATAAAGAAACCACAAAACTCACAGACACCTCTGCCCTGATCTCTTCTCTGCCTGATTTCTCTTGCATATAGAGTCAGTAGTTCTATTCAGCTGGGAACAGAAATACTTATTTCATAAAGGATTTTTGTGAGTTAACTAAATTAAAAATTTAAGGAAAAGATTTACTGAGAAAATATGGGTTAAAGCATGGCTGTTCTTTATAATTCTCTGATCATGTGCTATTGTGCTCCTGGAAATGGTCTGCCTTTCTAGATAAGCCTGTCAGTGGAAGCAGAATGTGCACCCAGCTGGTTTTTTTCTCCTTCATCCCCACTTCCAACCAGGAGAGCAATAATGGAGCATCACTGGTGCTAGGTCAAGTTGAAGACAAATAGGAACAAATTGGGTTGTGACTCTCCTTTTATGTTATCTCTAGTTTCTATGCCAGGGTATATTATATTTTGGAGCATTTTTCAGTCCAATTGAGCTTAACTGAAGACTTGCTCATGAAGTTGGGTGCTCTACCTATCTAGTACCATGTTTTTGACAGACTTTCCTAGAGCACTTTTTGATTCTTTTTAGAAATAATCAATTCATACTGACTCAGCTATGGCTGACTACAGCAAATATTCTCAATATTATGGAGTCTGGGAAGTAAGTTTTATTGCTAACATAAAAGTATTCCTCATTGTCATGCTGGCCCAGAGCATGAGGGGGTCAGAGGAGCTTCTTCATCCATCTAACTAAGCCCACCTTTGCTACAATTTTGACAACCACATTCCTTAGTAAAAACTTTCCATGGAAAACGATATAAATAAAATAGTCTTATAAAGGCTTCTAAAATGTTCCACCTTTTCAACTGAGGCTATAATGACTCCCTGATTTTAAAATCCCTTTTCTTGTTCCTCTTGAGTTTTCCCATTTCACACTCCCTGGGAGTTTCTCTACAAAATAAGCTTGTATAAAATGGGTAATGAGAAAATCATTGCCTTAATTGAAGGTCACATCTACAAAGACCCAGGCAGGTATTCTCGGGCTGATGGAAAAATCCCTCAGACTGACATCCTGCTGCACTAAAAGAGGGGTTTCATTGTGATTTGTCAGAACCATGTTGGTCCTGCTTGGCACCCAATACATTTTCTTTCTTAATCTCACAACTAGGTAATTTCCATTACTGATGACTCCCCACACTTGAAGGGGGAAAGGAAGGGTCCCCATGGGCTTCCATAATTAAAGACAAGCACTTTTATAGTATTAAGTCAAAGCTTCCAAACCCTCTTGGTGTTGAGCTCATATACTCTATACAATGGTGACCTTTACTTTGTCCCTTCAATTCTGACTAGCTTACTACCATGTTCTTGTTATTTTTCATTCTCCCCCCCAGTGTTTTAATATTAATTAGTTAATGTATTTTTAAGATTTTTTATTGATTTTAGATAGGGGGGAGAGGGAGAGAGAGAAACATTGATGTGAACAAAACATTGATCAGCTGCCTCCTGCACACCCCCTACTGGGGATGGAGCCCCAAACCCAAGCATGTGCCCTGACCAGCAATTGGACAAGCAACCTTTTGGTGCATGGGAGATTGTCCAACCAATTGAGCCAGACCAGCCAGTGCCCTAGTATTTTTATTTTAAAAGGAAAAAAAGAGCGATTTTTTGTTTATTTGTTAATTTGTTTGCTTTCTTTTGTTTTTGGTTATTTTTAACATCTAGTGTTGGCACACTTTTTAGTCTAAAGCAGAGAGATCATTCTAAATACCAAAGATACTATGCTTTCAATAACTTGATTTCTTGAACCATTGGAGGACTCTGGGATCTGTTAGACTGCAATGCAAGCATTTTATAGGGATTCCCATGACAGCTTTATTAGCTAGTAGTTTCATCTAAAAAGCCTTCTTAATTTGCTGCTTGTTTTTTGGATGTTTTTTTTTGGTGCCAATTTACTGTTTCTTTCTATAGCTACAACTATTAAACATACATTCCCAATATCTTAGTTTCTCTTCTTTCCCTAGTGGAATATTTTCAATTGTGTAATTTCAGCTCCTGCTGTGTATTTTGGGTGATTATTGTTATGTGTGGTCTCTAGCCTATGAATGGGTTATATTCTAGATATGTTTCAAAATTAGTTGGTTAAAATTCTGCATTGTTCCCCACAGAAACAGTGTCATAAAAGATAGGCCACAGGCCAGTCCACCAAGATACTTCAAACTCACACATAACTGAACTTTCATTATTGGTAGCCCTGAGCTGTGAGGCCCCTTAGGACCCTAGATCCAGTTATTTTAAAAAGGGTATTAATGGGGAAGGCTCACAAAAGTCAGGCTTGAGCAACTGGGTTTCTTTTCTGAAACTGCAAGAGGGAATTTCCTAAAGCAATGTCTTTGGTTGGGGTCCTCACAGTACTTATATTTCTGGAAGGAAGAGCTCTAACAACTGAGAACATCAAATTGAAGAAGAGGGTTTGAAGGAACGGGTATCATCAGTGGGGCCAGGAATGGCTTTGTGGTCTAGAGGGGAGCAGTAGGTAAGCAGAAATTGCTTCTTATTTGTGAATGGATTATTTGGAAGTTAGGAGCTTAGTCACTGTGGGTACAATTATAAATTTAAAAGTAACTACATTTCACTCTTATAGGATCATTTGATACTTTCAAAAACTTGAGGTTGCTTTTCAAAGACTGATTACTTTTCTCTAAATCCAAAGATATCTAGTTCTCTTTCCTCAAATAGTGTCTTTATGTTTTTGCTATTGGGTGAAAATGGATATGTACAATGTACTCTTTTAAATTTTTCAATAGTAGATTTGGAGGATTATCATCATCTTATACTCTTTCTTTCATGACTCAATATTTTTTTATACTTTATTTAACCTTTAAAAAGTAGAATAATGTATTCAAGTATAAAGTCAATTGCAAAGTGACCCCAGTAGCTTTTGTTTCAAAATTATATATTGTGCTATTTATAACACCAATTGCTATTGTTGGGGGCAAAAATGATCATTTCAAAAATCTAGAGACATTTAAGAAATATTATCCCCATCCTGCTATAATTTTTCAGATGTGTTCTTTTTGCTGACAATTGTTTTGTAAAATCTTTATGGTTGCTCCTCTTGTCTTGAATGTTATAGTTTAGAAATATTTAGACAGTTTACTGTGATGTCTGATATATCCTCTAGGCCATTAGAAAGGCCAGCTCCTCTCCCCAACACCAGTTTGCTATCTCTTATATATCCAGGGTGGAATTTAGAAGACCTGAGTGACATGATCAATAAGCCATTTTGAGAATTGCTCAGAACTCCATTTTATCTTAAAAAAACACACACGCACACACACAATGAAAAAAACAACCTTTAAAATCAGAAACCCTAGCATAGTACTCTCTAACTGTGCCATAGGAGGACATGAGGATTTTGGTGCTTTTTCCTGTCAATTTTTGTCTCCTATAAATCATAGCCCTGAAAGAGAGCTTTAGAAGTCATCAATCTGTTCTGTTGCCTTCATTCTCAACATCATAGAGAAGAGATAATTGACTATGTTCTAAAAGGCTAGTCATTGGAAAGTATTTCAAAATTAAACAACAACTATTTGTGCTTACTATATATATATATAGAACAGTATGGAGACAAACACCAAAAAATATAATCCCCCCTAAGAATTTTACATTTCATTTGGAGGGGTAGATACACATGTGTGCCTTACACATCTTTCAGAGGCTCCTGAATTTGGTATAGATATAATTTTTGACCACTGCAAATATGTTCTCTTGACACCCCTGCCATTTGATACTGTTAGTTCATCACTGGGAAATTCCAATTGCTAATAAATTTTATCCATTTCTAAATTCTAAGGGCTTTAACATATGACAATTAAGTCTATAGAGGTTAAATGACTATTCTAAAAATAGCCTGGATATAAATTTTGGCTTTACTAATTATTAATAATGTGGCTTTGGGAAAATTACTTAATGTTTTTGCCTTTTGATTTCACATTTATAAAATGGGGAAAAATAAACACTATCTCATAGGATTGGGAGAGTTGCATGTTTAATTTTCAGAATAGTGTCTGGTATAGGATAAGAGCCCATCATATTAAATGGTGTTTGTACAACAATCATTAAAAAATTTGGCTCTGCCTTTAATGAAACCTCTCCATTTGTGCGATTAATGATATAACTATTCAATTGTTGATCATAGAATGAAAATTCATAACTGAATGGGTCCTCCTTGTTGATTATTAATGTCACCCTTACTCCAAATATGGTATAAATAGAAAAGAGTAGGTCAATTACTATGTTCTAAATACTAAACTCTAATATTTTATACCAAGTTTTCAAGTGTTTTAGCAAAAAATGGTAGGCAAAACAAAATCTCTTCCCTCAAAGATTTTAATGTCTAGTAAGAATGGTAGGCACAGAAACAACTTTCTTATTTCCATTCTTTAATATGAAGGGCCAACTATGGATCACCAAGCATTTGAGAAGCCTGCAGCATGAAAGTGAAACACCAGAAAAGAAAACCAACCCCAAAGGAAAGAGAGATAATTCAGGGAGAAAAAATACTTGGAAACTATGACTAGTATTCTCAGAGAGGCATGGGAAGATATTGCACCTCAAGATGGAGCAAGAAACATGAGAGGGGAACATGAGATGAGTATCAAGAGGTCACTGAAGTCAGGTAACAGGGGCCTTAGATTCATTTTATTGATAGTGTTTTTCAAAAGCTTAAGTTTGTTCTGGACTTTAGCTTCCAATTTTGTGCATTGCTTGAATTGGTCTGTGACCAAGTTACCATTGAATGAATCCATATGTATATTCTTTCTCAAACCAAGATCATTGGTGAAGTCCTGGTGCTAGCACATTAATTTCTTTGGAATATATCCAGTTTCATTCCTTGCTGGAATATTATGTATGTATGTATATGTGTGTGCATGCCTAGTATCATGGTTTGGATTTGTTCTGTTCTGTTTTAGAGACTCCTATCTTTTTAGCTACATATGTACTATAGCACATAGGATCAAATGATCTTAGAGCTTGAGAGCCTTAAAAATTAGCTCATTTTGCAAATAAGAAAATGGATACCCAGAAATGTTTCCAAAGACCACACAGTCATTTAGGGGTCCAGTTGAGGTCTCCTGGTCTCTGGTCTGATAAATATTCTTCCCTCGAAGATTTAAATAAAAACTGTAGAAGGTCTAGAAAGGCACAGTGGGCTTTAATAGGGCAGGGACTTGAGCTGAGCCTTTAAGGATGTGTAGGAATGACATAGCAGAGTTTCTGTTCATGTCTAAGTGTAGGGTAGAGGGAATTAGGTCAACTATAGAAAATCTGTTAGAGGCATAAATGTGTAAGATTTGTCTGATGACAGTGAGTAGATGAGAGAGAAGAATCATGTAATAAAGTAAAAGAACATGAGGTTGTAACTTGCATATGAAGGATTGTTAATGTCAAAGAAAGGATTTTATACTTTAGCCTGTAAGCAATTAGGAGTAATTCAAAGTTTGTTGAATAGAGAAGTAGCATGTTTAGTAGTGTCTCAAGAAAATGTATTTGTGTCATTAAATGGGATTGATTGTATTACACAAAGAATGGATCCAGGAAGACTAAATGGTGCCATGGAGATCAACTAAGAATAAGAAAAACTAATATTCTCTTCAGAAAAAATTTTCTATTTGCAGCCATTACATAATAAGACATGGAGAAAAAACACACACATAAGCACTTCACCTTGTTTTTAAATGGTTTTTAAGATATATATATATATATATATATTCATTTCATACATATATATGGAAAAATATATAATTTAATGTCTAAATTTTTTTGACCTTTCTGCTTAAAGCACAATTGACCTTTTCTGGCTTTCTCCATTGACTTTCTAGACATTCTTTGCTTTGTTCTTTTCCATCTATATTATTGATATCACTCCTTTGTTTTTGTTTTTTTCTGACATTTCACCCTGTGATCTCTATCATTTGACCCTTAGCCCTCTCTCCTTCACACTTCAAATGTTTCTGGTTCAACTCAGTAACACCCCTGGCTTTAGCTCTCACCTATAATTTATGATTCCTTGAATCCATCGTCATTTCTCTACTAACCTTAAGCCTGTATTTTCATCTGCTTAGGCCACAGCCAATTCAAATCCAAGGAGTCCCAAATAATTTCATCTCACACCTCAACACACTTCCCAAAATGTTTCTCTCTTTGGACTCCTCCTCTTGGATACAGTTTCCATTGAGATACCAAAGCTAGGAATATGGGTCTTGGAGCCTTGCTTTGGTGTTCCAATCTATCCTATTGTACCACTGTTTAAAATATCACATCTGCTGGAACAGTTTTTGTGGCTCCTCCTTATGTATAGGATAAAATTCACATTCATAGTAGGATAAATGTATTCCTTAACTGGTCTCATTCTCCTAGAGTTATTACTCCACCCTGTTCACCATCGCGTTTTAGAAACTCCCACTTTTATGCCTCTGCCATTTGCTCACACTTTTACCTCCTCATTCTTCAAGGCTTAATTAAAATATCAGCTGTCCTGGAAAGTCTTCCCAGATCCACTAGCTAGGATTAGTTCACACTCTCTGTGCTCTCATATTTTTTAGTGTTTCTTACTTGGTGTTCTGATTACTAATGTGGTTCCTGCCTCCTTTAATAGGCTACAGAACCTTGAGAAGAGGAGCCCATTTTATTCATCTTTGTGTCCTGGGGTCTAGCATGTTGCCATATAAAAGTCTGCTAAATTGCCTGGCCTGGCATGGCTCAGCGGTTGAGCGTTGACCTGGGATCCAGGTGATCGTGGTTCGATTCCCGGTCAGGGCACATGTCCAGGTTGAAAGCTTGATTAATGACTCTCTCATCATTGATGTTTCTATCTCTCTCTCCCTCTCCTTTCCTCTCTCTGAAATCAATAAAGATATATTTAAAAATAATAATTAAAAAAATAAAAGTCTGCTTAATTGAATAAAGAAAAGGTTTACATGGGGGATATTTTCTTTCTGATGTTATCATTCTAATTATTAGAAGACATGCAAGGCCTGGGAGGAGAACTGACTTACAATGAGCATCTATTTGGTGCCATATACTATATAATGTGGTTTATATATTCTCTCATCTGATCTTCACAGGGACTTGTTAAAATTAGTGTTATTTTCCCCAGTTACATATAAGCAAAATGAAGTTGAGACAGTTTGAGTCACTGGCAGACTCTAATTTGTGAATTCCAGGTCTTGGAACCCAGTGAAAACTAGGACAAGGACTCAAATTAACTTGATGTTATCCTAAAGTCATAGACATATTAAATGATGCAGAAGAACATAAAGTGGTTTGAGTTTTATGGAAAAAGCTACATAAATATGATAATGCCATTTTCTTATTCAATATCATTGTTTTTTCAGACAAATTAAATTCCAGTTCTTCAGGCTAGCATTTAAGAACCTCAAAACTAGATTGTGAAATTCATCCCTGCTCTTCACTCCCATTAATTCCAGCTAAATGCTCTGTCTGCTGGAATATGTCCTCCTGGACATATGTGTCTTTCTACCTTTCTACTTTGGCTCACTCTTTCTCCCACCTGGAATGGACTTTGTCAGGAATATACTTTCAATGTTAATTAGCTTACTTAGTCTTATTATAATTAAATATATGGTTTCTTTAAAATTTTGGAAAAATAAAATTCTTAATGTCAGGCTAGAAAAATTATCCTAAAGAAAAACACCTCAATAAATTACAAAGGGAAAAAAGAAGTTTGGTGCCTTCATCAACATGATGAAAACATTGCTAAATGTTGGAATAGAAACATTGCTTGAAACATGAAAAGATTATTAAAATTTAAGGACATAGAAAGTTTTTTTTAACAACCCATCCTAAGAGATAGTTCTGAATAAACCTGACACACCAACTTCCTAATCTAAACTTTCATCACTATTTTTTTCAATTACCCCATCCCAGCACAGTTATCTATAGCCTTGGCCTTGGCAAAATATCGGGATTGCCCCATTCATCTGTCTGCTGGATTTGGTCCAGGATCAGCCACAACTTTGTAAAATGCTCCATTTTTCAGTCAATCTCCAGTCCAGCAAGTATAGTACAGTAATTACACAGTTACACAATGGAGCGTAATGAATATTTCCCAGCACATTCAACTCTTTTTTATTTTATTTTATTTATTACAATTTACTAACAGGGTAGGGAATGGGACACAGTATCTCCAAGGATGAGTGAAGCACAGCTGTTGAGTGGATTCTTCTTACAAACATAAGCCAGAGGATGGGAGCTGACCTCAGAGCCACTCTAGAGCTGGCACACTCTGGGATAATTTCCCCCACTCCTCCCTGTCCCCAGAAGCAAGTCTACTTTTGTGTGTGTATATATATAATGTTTTTATTGATTTTAAAAGGAGAGGAAAGGAGAGGGAGAAGGAGAGGGAAAGAGAAACATTGATTGGCTGCCTCCAGAACACCCCCTGCTGAGGATCGAGCTCTCTACCTTGGACATGTTCCCTGACCTGGAATCAAACTGACATCCTCTTAGTGTATGGGATGACACCAACCAACTGAGCCCCACCAGCCAGGGCCACCTATTATGTATAAGTTAAGTTACTCATGGGTTGTGTGTAAAACTCTTTTCTTCTAGATGAACAAAGGTAAATGTGTGATATCAAAGAAATAGCACATTAAAGTTATGCCTGTTGTTTGAGCATTCTGACTGTCTTCCTTAGGGAGTATGCAAAGTCTCTTGGAGAAAAAGAGAAAAGAAAAGAGAATAACAAATCACATGACTTGGAGCACAAAGGGTTATCGTAGTCACAATCTCTCTGAAATTCCAAACTCAAACAGCTCTGAAACCTTTTTTATTTATTGGCTACTAATTTGAGGCCAAATTTGAACAGATCTGAACTCACTTGGCAAGATGACCTCATCTGACTTGTTCCTAGGTTATTAGTAGTCTTTTTTTTTATCTCATTTCATATGAAGGATCATAGTTTTGCTACAGAAATATTAATGTGTTTGATTAAAGAATGCCACCTGTATTCCATTGGGATATGACATGTACACCCTATTTTCTAAAATTTGAAAAATTTTGAATAGTGCATATATTTGGCAATCGGGACTTTGAATGAAACCAAATAACCTGTAATGCAAGAGAAACTATCTTTATTTTAAACATCCCTCTTTTGAGACAGCACAGCGATCCCTTTAACTCACATGCTCTAGTGTCTCTGTCTTACACCAGTGATTCTTTTTAATTTTTTTAATCCTCACCTGAGGATATATTTTTCCATTGCTTTTCAAAGAGAGTGGAAGGGGGGGGAGAGATTGATTGGTTCCCCCCAGCCACGTTCCCCAACTGAGGCCAGAGATTGACCCTGCAACTGAGGTAAGTGCCCTTGCCAGCAGTTGAACTCAGGACCCTTCAGTCCAAGGGCCGACGCTCTAACCACTGAGCAAAATTGGCCAGAGCACACCAGCGATTATTAAATGTTAGAAAGATCTCTAATCTATGGATCTCCCATCTCTCCTTCCTCACCCAGTGTAATAACCGTAGCCCATCATTATAATCACTTCTTTTTTTCTTTTTTTCCTCTCTCCCTTCATGGAACTTGCCTGGCATATCTTCATTCTTGTTTCAGCCAATTGTCCATCTACTCTGTCTTTTACCAAAGCAGCTGAACATTGAGGAAAAATTACATGATAGTGTTGACTGGTCTCACTTCAATGGATAATCACAATCTCTATCAGACACTGTTGGGCAGGTCTGCTTTACTTCCTTGGTAGTTTCTCTTTTCTGCTTACTTATATGACTATGTCACCCTTTCTCATCTCCTTGTAAAATATCTATATTCATTTACCCATCCCACTCAGCTGATTACCTCAACTCATACTTCATTGAAAAAACAAAAGCTGAAAACAAAAATAAGTTATTTTATCTTCCCTCCACCAATCTATGAACCTAAATACTATCTGTACCTGTCTCACATAACCTAACCTAACCAACCTAACCCATAACTATGTAACATTTCTTCTTTCCCACTTTAACAGAAGTACTCTCTGTTTCTACCTAAAGCCATCTCCTCCATCAACTTCTCTGATGTTCTCAAGGACTTTGGTCCTGCTCTCTCTCTCCTCTCCCTGCATCATCAATTTATTCACTGGCTCTTTCTTACTTGCGCTCAAATATGCGTAGTATTTTCTATATCCCCTCCATGTCATTTATCTGGTTTTTATCACAATACAATTTAAGACAGAGGTCATTAGCATCACTCCCTCTGCTTTTTCTCCTTGCCAAAATTCCACAAAACTATCCTTGCTACCATACTGCTGACATCACTTTTGTCAAGGTCACAATGACCTGTGGGTGGCTATATGCAGTGGTCACTTCTCTAGCCTCACCCTAATCTTTTAGTTGTCCTACATTTGATCTTTCTTTTCTAGAACCAATATCTTCTCTCAGCTTCTATTGACAACACAATCTTCTAATTTTTTCTTACTTTTTGGTTATTTCTTCCATATCCTTTGCTGATTGCTCAACCTCTACAAGTTGGAGTGTCTCAGAACTCAGTATAGTGCTCCTTTCTCTTTCTTATTTCACCTGATGGTCTTATCCAATCCCATGGCTTTACATAAGGCCCCAAAGTTGACACCCCAAGTAACCCTGGTCCTGAGCCTTGCTTGGATTCACATATATAATTGTCAGTCTAACTCTCCACTGGAAAGCCTGTTGGGCACCTTAAACAACACTCAGTCACAGAATACTTGGTATTTTCCCACCTGAGCTTTAATTCCCCAGTACCCTCCACCCATTGGTACCATTCATCAGCTGCTCAAGCCAAACTATAACTCCCTCATCCCTTAACTGCCAAATGCAACCCATCAGCAAGTCCTACCATGTTCCACCTAAATTGTGTCCTGATTCCATTCTCTCCTCTCCATTTTCTTACTTTAAACTCCCAATATCTCACACCTAAACTTTTATTGTAGTTTTTGTACGTCTTCCTATGTATACTCTCACTCCTGTATAATCAATTATCTATATAGCAGCTAAAACAATTTTTAAACATATGCATGTATATCTTTGTCCTGTCTCAAACTCTCCATTTCACTCAGAATAATCCTGAACTCTTAGCCTTGGCTTACAAGGCTGTGATGACGTGCGTTGGGCCCTGTGTCCTGGGCTCCTTTTCTCCTTTTCCACATTCTCCCTCCCCTACTGCCCCCCAGCTGTGCTGCCTTCTCCTCTTCTCCACACACATCAAGCTTTTCCCCACATCATTTGCCTGCAATTTCTCCTCCATGATCTCTACATTTCTGGTTCTTTTTTTTATCATGCAGCTTTCAATTTAAAAGTCACCCTCCAGTCACTCTGTAACATCCCTCTGCACGACAGAAATCGAGTCCTTGTTGGCACTTCTCGCTTAGCCCTCACAGTCAGCTAATCAACAAGTTTTAGTTTCTTTCTTCAATCTTGCTAGCCTATTCATTTTGTTCTTTTTCCACTGCCAAAACCCCAATGTAAGCCACATTTCTCTCTTATCTGGACTATAGCAGCAGCTTAACAGTCGCCACCCACATTTGTACTTTTTCCTTCTAATCTGTGTACATCCATCACACAGTTGCCTTACTTAGACAACTTCAGTGGCTTCCCATTGGTCTTAGAGTTGTAGATTTGAGAACCCTTAACAGGATCTCTAAGTCTCTGATCTTGCCCCAGCATTTATCTTCAGCTGCACCTTTTCATACATAAGTATTCTTTAAGTTCATTAAATATTTCACACCCCCTTCCAACTAAGCATGTCTTTTCCTTAGCCTGTAACACTACTTTACCCTCTCCCTTGGCTTTTGTAACTCCTGCTCATCCTTCAAGTTTTAGCTTAGAAATCTTTTTCACAAAAAACACCTTTCCTGAGCACCTTCCAAAACTAGATTTGCTGTTCCTGTCATATAGTGGCATCCCATTCGAAGTACATGTTAGGTTGTATTTAATTTATTCCTCTTTACTGTCCACCTTCTTTTCTCAAATATGTTTCATCAGCTATAGTACCATGGTAAATGGCAAGAACTCTGGGGCCACCTTGCTGGGGCTCTAAATTCTGGTTTTTCTTCTTTCTATGTGATCTTCAGCAGATTACTTAGGCTTTCGTGATCTAAAGTTAAGGCAATTGCAGTACCTGCCATATAAATCTGTTTTGAGGTTTAGAAGTGTTAGTAAATGTAAAGCACTCAATAAATAATCATGATTGTCATTATTATTACAAGGGCTGGGATAAGGTCTGCTTCACTCATTATGGCACATCCAATAAGTAAATTTGTCAAATAAGTAAATAACATTTTTCATGAGTCAATTAAGATCAGAAGTAACCTTATTAAATGCGTAAATGTGTATTAGGCACTTTTGGGGATATGGAGATTAACAGGACATAGTTTTTACAATCAAGGAGTTTTTAACTTAGCCATTGGGAATGAAACACAGAAACACAGTGTCCTCCAAGGGAAGGGCTGCAGCTGACACATCTGTGTGTCCTGGGCATTCTCCCTAGAGACTAGCTCATAGATCGTGCTCAGTGTTTGCACCCTGCACAAGAATCCACCCATCTGTCCCACAAAGGGCAACATGGGGAGAGCAGAAGGCTGCTCAGAGAAAGTGGCAGGAATTTTGCCTTAAAGGACAGGTAGAGTTTCCATAAGTAGAACTCAGAGGATGGAGGAGGGAGTGACAGGAGGTGAGGGGCATTACAGAAGAAGAAAAACAAAGGCATGGAGCTGAGAAAGGGGATGTAGAATGCAATAGTCTGGATGTGGAGCAGTGGTTCTTTAGGATCCTGGAACCAACACTATCAACATCGTCTGAGAACTTGTTAGAGATGCAAATTGTTGGACCTCCCTAGATTTACTGAATCAGAGAATTCTGGATGTGGAGCCCAACAATTCTTCCATTTGATTCTGATACTCCCTAAAGTTTGAGAACTTCAAAATTTGAGACCAATGTGTCTAGACTAATGCTCCTAACTGGTGACATGTGAACATCCAGAAGTTTGCAAAGGTGCAAGTAGTAGAGATAACAGCATAATTTAAAGCCCCCATACACACCTAATAGGCAAATGTGGCAGTTAGTACATAGTTATGACTTGTCCAAACATCACTGGTTTCAACCATCATACAGTTTTTAAAGATTTCTTTAAACTACATTTTGGAGATGAAAAAGGGGACTTTAGTTTAAAAAATAAGGCAAGAAATGTTGTTAGAATATAAGCTATTAAGAAGAAAATGATAATATTTCTGCAAATTTGTCTTGATTTTCTTCACCAGATCCACAAGTGATATATCAAAATTCTTATAAAGGTCATTAAAATGTTTAAAATGCTTAAAAATAAACAGAAAAAGAAGAAAAAACATAGTAGTTATATCTAGTTTAGTTTTTCATCTAATAAAAATGTGTTATTTGGAAAGTGCTAGCAAATAACAGCCAAAAAACTCCTTTCAGATCATCATTAGAACTTAACAATTATATAATGAAGCAGTTGATTTTTAAACTGTGAAATGCAAGAATTCTAAATAGCTGTGAAAGCAGTCAATTCGTGATGGTGTAACATGGAATTAAACTTTAATTTACATTTTAATCCACATCAGTCCCAAAATCCCATACAGCACCATTTTGAAATTTGTTACTAAAGCATCCCCTTTTTTTTTTTTACATAAAGTAAATCAAGCAGTATGTGTCACATTATAAATGAAAAAAATTTTTAAAAATTTATACATAGTATTATTATAGAAGACTATATTAAATTTTATAGTATGATTTTTAACAAAAATGGATCAAAAATTTAAAAATAACCCACTTTTTAACTTAAAATTACTTCATTTTATACCAGGAAAAAAATGAAGAGAGAAAATTTGTAGGATTGTTATAAGGGTTTCTGAGTTACAGGAAGCTGGATAATTTGGGAGGAGGGCAAGTAAGAAGATGGTCTGGATGCTGGTGGAGAGAAAGCTCAGGGAGAGGCACGGCCAAGAAAGTAAAGAAGTCTATGAATCTAACAGTTCTTCAGGTTGTGGGGGCTTTTCAAATTCTAAGCACAAGTAGAAGGCTTAGTTTTGGAATACAGGTCCTTCCTTTTGCGATAAAGGGAAAAGCCTACAACTTTGAAACCTTTAAAAAATTACTACTAAAATTAAAAATGCTCCTTAAGTTCTCTAAGTCCTGTCTAAAAGATTTTGGAACCGTTGGTCTGTCACCTGTGATCTGTGTTCCATGTTCTTCTGGATTCCAATACCTCTAGTCTCTTCTGGGACCTTGTTCAATTAGTTACTGCTTCTCCTCTGTGACAGCCATCTTTTCCTTTTGATCCATCTTTCTTTAGAATATGAATGGAAACATGACTTAAACCTGTATTAGTTCCATTGGCTGTCAGAATAACACAGGTTGGGTGGCTTAAGCAACAGGAATTTATTCTCTCACAGTTCTGGAGGCTAAAAGTCCAAGATCAAGGTGCTATCAGGGTTGGTTTCTGGTGAAGCCTCTCTTCCTGACTTGCAAACTGCAGTCTTTCTTCTGTGCACAAGCAGAGATCTCTGGTGTCTCTTCCTCTTCTTGTAAGAATATCATCACTATTGAAATAGGGCCCCACTCTTAGTACCTTATTTAACTAACCTTAATTACCTCCCTAAAGGCCCTATCTCTAAATATAGTCACATTGGGAGTTAGGCTTTCAACATATGAATTTGGGGAGAACAGAATTCAGTCCATAACAAAATCCTTTCATCTGCATATATTGTCACCTTCTTTTTTTCTTCCATAATTCTGACAGGGCCACATACAGGGTGGGGCAAGAGTAGGTTTACAGTGCAAGCAAGACACAGAGTTTATTTTTGTATTATTATTTATTCATTATTGTATTATTTTCCATATGAACAACTGTAAACCTACTTCTGCTCCACCCTGTATTCTTAAAGAGTAGCTAAAGCATACTATACCTGGTTTTATTTCTGTTTTTTTGTAGGAGACTTCTTTTGTATACATGTGACACTGGTTGCCACTTTCTCCTTATATCATGTAAAGACCAGAGATCAAGATAAGACTTGATTAAAGGGAATCCTGATAAATCTGTGTTTTACTTGTTTTATATTATATAGATGAAACTCTCATGCTATTATTGAGGGTAAATTATATTCTAAATGCATACAGTTTTTAGTCACTAAAAAATGTTGAATTTGACCTTTTGTAGACAAATCCCATTTTATTTCCCACCTTTATTACTTTTCTCAGGTTCTTTATAAAATTGGAAGGTCAGATGGCCCTCACCTTCATATTGATATGAAGGTGTACCCTTTGCTTAATGTATGGAAAGAAAGGAGGGGCAAGTTAGATTATCAGTCTCCAATCCTCATCTTTATCTTGGGGACTCACACCAAATAATATAGCTCTTCACATTAGGCAAATATAGATATACTGGGTTGAACTTATTTTTCTGTATGCATTGTGATAACTGAAACACTTGGGTACCAGTTAGTGCACAGAAAATAAACGTTACTCATTTGTACACCATGGAAAGGAACCTTTTTCAGGGCTTTCAAAGATTCGTGATAAGGAAGACTTTAAATGAAAAATGCTATACTTCATTGAAAATTAAGATTTGTGCAAAAGAAACATTTATATATGTGTGTATGTATTATACACTATATTTTAGATTCGATAATAACGTTAAATATAATATATATTTAAATCCACACATATTCTTTTTCATTTTAAATACTCAGTATACTATTTAAACATCTTTAAAATGTTTTCATATAAAGGTAAGCTAACGTGATGAAACTAAGGTAGAACTTTTGTTTTGAATTTTATAGGTATCTATCTTGTTTGAATTATTTTAATAATAAGATGCATGGCTTTCATAAAGGAAAAAAAGAGAGAATAGGGGAAGAGAGAGATGACTTTTATAAAAAGAGAAGAGAGGGAGAAAAAGTGAGAGGAGGCAGCAAACAGTGCTAGTGCATCTGCATATTTCCTATTTTGACTTGACAAAGTAGACTGATTATAGAATTTCTTAAAAGGTCATTTGGTAAAATGAAATAAATGACTTGGAAAAAATGCTTCCAAAGGAAAATTGTTTTGAACAATTAAATCATCATCATAATAATAATTTAAACCACTTTGCAATGAGTCTTTTTATGAACATAGACAACTCCAAAATGATTTTTACAAAAATGAATCTTGGCAACCAACTAATGTTTGATCTAGTCTAATTTATTTGATCTTCTTGAGGACAGAGAAAGCTGAAGAAGATTCCTAGAAGTTATAGTTTTTTAATATATTCATACACAATAAAAAATTTTATAATAATATTTTTAAAGCATATTACACAAATTTTCATTATAAATTTAAATATATTTTTTCTTTTCTTGTGAATTCTTCCTTCTCATCTGAATACACTGCACTAAATTTTAAGTTGTTTGCATTCTTATGCTCTTAGTAAATGTGTATGATGCAGACATATGCTACATACCCTGAAGCTTAGTATTTTCATTTATTAAAAAAGCACCATTTTCAGTAATTATTGCTAACTTTATTTATAAACAAAGTCCCACCAACTGCATTCTAATGATTATCTTTATAACAAATTCATTATTACATTAAATAAAGAAACATCCTCTTACTAAAATACACACTTAAATATATTTTTGTAAGTATAGAAATAAGAATGAAGTTGTAATAATAGTGGCTATTAGTGATATTTGCTAAGCCAAATCTCTCTCTCTCCCCCTGTAGTGACTACATGGAAATAACTAGCTTTTGTGAGCTTATGCAAATATGTGTGACATTTTATGTTTCAGTTTCACTCTTTATAAAATATATTACACATAAAATATTATATATATTTATTATTATTGATTTTAGAGGGAGAGTAGAAGGAAGAGGGAGACAGAGAAACATTGATGAGAGAGAACCATTGATCAGCTGTCTCCTGCAAGCCATCTACTGGGGACTGACCCTGCAACCTTTTGGTGTATGGGACCATGCTACTACCTAGCCACACTGGCCAGAGCTCTTTTATATTTTTTAATAAAGATCCCCTTTATGGTTCATTAAAAACAAGATGAAAATTTAAAACAAAACATACATTCTTGTTACTTACTTCACTTCACACTTTTGAGAAGAATGACAATAAGAATAGAAACAGAAATTAATGGGTAGCTACGATGCATTGAATAAACACTTGCTCTGTTGCGCTTGTTCCATACCAACCTAAGAACTTCTGGGGTCAAAAGACCACATGGACAGAGGGGCCCAGCCAACCCAGCTGTACCCACTGAGCTTCTGGGTCAAAGCAGCCAGGAGAGTGAGCTCAAGTGAGGTCAGCAGGAGAACCAGCAGCTCACCCACTGGACTTTGGAAAATAATAAACCATTGTTGTTTCAAGCCACTTGGCTTGGGGTGATTTTTTTATATACCAGAATATAACCAGTAGAGCTCTGATGACATATTATTTTTCCTATTGTTATCTTCCCATTGGACTGTACACTCCATGTACACATAGGAACTTGGTTTTGTCACTGCTATAATCTCCCTCCTTAGACCAATGTGTTGAGCATATGCTCAGTGGCGTGGAGTATTGTAGTCCACATATGAGTGAGATCATGTGGTACTTGTTTTTCTCTGTCTGGTTATTTCATTTAGCATAATACTCTCCAGTTCCCTCCATGCTGTCTCAAAGGGTATGAGATCCTTCTTCTTTATAGTTGCATAGTATTCCATGGTATAAATGTACCACAGCTTTTTTATCCATTCATCTACTGATGGGCACTTAGGCTGTTTCCAGATCTTAGTTATTGTAAATAGCAGTGCTATGAGCATAGGGGTGCATATATTCTTTCTGATTGATGATTTGAGATTCTTAGGATATATTCCTAGAAGTGGGATCACTGGGTTAAAGGACAGTTCTAGTTTTAATTTTTTTTTTTTTTAAAACATATCTTTATTGACTTCAGAGAGAGGAAGGGAGAGACACATAGAGATATAGAAACATCAATAATGAGACAAAGTCATTGATCAGCTGCCTCCTGCACATCCTTACTGGGAATCAAGCCCGAAGCCCAGGCATGTGCCCTGACTGGGAATTGAACCACAGTCTCCTGGATCATAGGTTGATGCTCAACTGCTGAGCCATGCCCAGCGGTAGTGATTTATAATTTTGTGAAGAACCTCCATACTGTTTTCCATAGTGGCTGTACCAGTCTGCATTCTCACCAACAATGCATCAGTGTTTCCATTTCCCCACATCCTTCTCTAGCACTTGTGTTTATGGATTGGGAGAATTAACTTTATTAAAATTTCCATACTACCCAAAGTAATATGTAGATTCAATGCAATCCTTATTAAAATACAAATGGCATGAGTGTCCCATGAAAATGTATATACATTTCTATACATTTTGGGGGATACCCTATATTTCACAGATCTAGAACAAATAATCCAAAAATTTATATGGAACCAAAAAGGGCCCTGAATAGCCTCAGCAATCTTGAGAAAGAAGAACAAAATTGGAGGTATCACAATACTGGATATCAAATTATACTACAATGCTATTGTAATCAAAACAGAGTGGTACTGGCACAAGAAGAGGCATATAGATCGATGGAACAGAGCAGAGAACAGAGAAATAGACCTAAGCCATTATACTCAATTAATATTTGACAAAGGAGGCAAGAGAATACAATGAAGTAAAGGCAGTCTCTTCAATAAATGGTGTTGGGAAAATTGGACAGGTATATGCAAAAAAAATGAAACTAGACCATCAACTTACACTATACACAGAATAAACTCAAAATGGGTAAAAGACTTAATTGTAAGTCATGAAGCCATAAAAATCTTAGAAGAAAACATAGGCAGCAAAATCTTAGACATCTCACATACCAGAATTTTCACAGGTACATCTCCTAGAGCAAGAGAAACAAAGGAAAAAATAAACAAATGGGACCACATAAAACTAAAAAGTTTCTGTACAGCAAAAGAAACCATCAACAAAATGCAAAGGGAGCTCACTATATAGGAGAACATATTTGCCAATGACACATCTGATAAGGGGTTAACTTCCAAAATATATAAGGAACTCATACAACTCAACAAAAAGAAGACAAACAATCCTATTAAAAAATGGACAAAGGACCTAAATAGACACTTCTCCAAAGTGGGGGGGGGGGACATACAGATGGCCAAGAGACATTTAAGAAAATGCTCAAAGTCACTAATCATCAGAGGGATGCAATGAAAACAACAATGAGGCATCACCTTACACCTGCCAGATTGGCTACCATCAACAAATCAACAAACAAGTCCTGGAGAGGGTGTGGAGAAAAGGAATTTCTTTTTTAAAAGACCATGCCAAAAATTGCAGCAGATTTGGTACTAAAACCCTGGCTTGTTTCTTTCCCCCCCAGTGTCTCAGAACAAAGATCTTCTCATGACCTTATGCCACCATGTTGGGTTTGTTGAGATCACTTCTGCATGGTATTAAAATTTCTTTAAACTGTTTGTTTCCCTCATTGCTGTACTGGTTGAGAATCCAAAGGTGTTGTGAATCTATTCTATTTTCATAGAGGAGTAGACTGAAAGAAAAACTATAAAAAAATGTATACTGTTATTTTGAAAAGAAAATACATAAAGATAGTAGCTGCTCATAAAACACTTTCTTATTTTCCTACTGGTGAAATTAATTTACTAATAGATGCGAACTACTGTAGAAATTTTGAATAAGATATTTGAATATTTTCACTCATTTCTTTTCCTTTTGGTGTCTGGAGGTTCACATTCAGTGGACACTTGAGAAAATAAGGCTAGGTCAGTGGACACTAGCAAGGCAGTCGGAGGAAGAGTTAATACTTTGAATACATAGATTTAGGGACCACAGCTTGTTCGAATTAATTTCATCTTTCTGCAATGAACTGAGACAAATGGAAGGTCTGTGAGCAAAGCCTAGTGAGCCCTCAACACAATTTAGTTGCTCTTCATAGTTTTAATTTTCTTTTTGAAGCTTGAAACCATTCTTTCTTTATATTTGACAGAAATTAAGCTAAGTTCTATGCAGTCTGCTGAAACAGTTTTGCATCCATGTCATTCACCTCTCTCTTTATTGAGTGCACAGCTGTTACTCTTTATTTAATGGACATCCAATGTTTAGCGTTCAGGGAAGTAGAAGTAGCAAAGGATCTTAGAGCAAAGAGCGAGGGTAAAAGGGACTGCGTCCAGGGGAGGAGGAGGCTTATTGTGAACTGAGAGAAAATTTCCCTCAATGAAACCGGCCTCTCTCCTTATCGCCCGGAGATCACTGAGAGCAGAAACTTATGACAATGCTTTTTCTTAGATATTTACTACATGCCAGGTTTGAAGTGCTTTATAAGCATTATAAAGCATTATACCTCCTAAAGTAATATTATAACTTGAGTTTCTGTGCTTCTATGGATTCTTTTCTAAGTGATTCATGGATTTTTAGGAGAGTGCTTTGTCATAGATTCTATTTCAAATGTGCCAATTCATGGAAAAGATTTTGATCTAGGTTTTTAAAAGGTTTACTTAAGTCCTTTTTTTATATTATGAGTAGGTAGAAAATAACTAATGCTGAAGTTTCAATGTTACACTAAGTTAGTCTTAAAGTCCAAGCTTAGGATTTTAATTTCTCACTTACCTCACCTCTGATGTGCTTGCTATTTTATTTATATATGCACAGGGAAATGGTGCTGGATGACAGTTGTTAAGGGTCTAAATTGGTTGTCGGGTTACTGTTGACAGTGACATGGTCCTTTCAGCGGCCTTGCTTTACTCTCTGTGATAAGAGGGGAGACTGACACTGCTGAGCTCTGCTCAAGGTAGGGGCCGTGGGGATGGGGAAGCAGAATGGGTGTATATCCCGTAGTTTTTGCATCTGAGATTAAGTTTTCCATCTCTGAACCTCTTGGGGGTGGGGGTAGGAGTTATCACTTACTAGATCCAGATAGCAGTGCCAATTCCTTATTGATAAGAACCTAACACTGAACACTGACAAGGATCTAGCTCTGTCCAGATAAAGAGGCCATTCCCACAGATTCCTCTCAGTTTGGATCATCTGTCCAAGCCACAGTCGGTCTTGGCCCAAAAATCGGAATTGATTCCTGTAGTCTATTTTTTTCTGTGTTGAGCTTGCTTCTCAAAATGTCAATCTTTTTAACATCATTCTCTTTCTACACAATCAACCCAGATATTGCCTGGTTCTTTTGTCTTCCTAATTCCTCCATTTAGAACTATTTATTCTTGCTTTGGGAGGACAGGGAGATCTCCCTTTTTTATTTAAAAAAAGGAGATTACAAGATTATAAACTTCTTGAGGTCAGGGATAATAGATTTATCCATCGTTGTGTCTTTACTAGTGCTTAAACACTGAGCAAATATTTGTCTTATAAATAAGACATAGGCAACCAAAGAAGAACAAAGGAAATTCAGCATATATTATGTTTACAAAAAAACAGATTTCCTGACATTTCTGGTATAATAGATGTGTCTTTCTGCCCTTTTCCTCCTTTGTTGAAATAACTTCAACCAACTTCTAAGTTGTATAGCTATTAATGTCAGAGATTGTGATCATATATATATATATATATATATATATATATATATATTTCCATGTCTCCCATGGTGCTAAGCACAATGCTTGGCACATCCTAATCACCAAGTATAAATTCCTTAAGTGAATGAATATGATTCTTTAAGCCAAGTCAGTTTATTTTACAGAATAATTGAGTTTTAGTGAATTAAGATTTTTATGATCTAGCAAATCCTCTATACAAATCATTTGGGAAAACACCTCTAATTTATACTTCACAGACTTTCTGTCTATATTCTAAAATTTATTCTCAGTGCCTACTAATTTGAGTGAAATTTTAAAGACCCCAAACTAGAGTTGAACATTTTAAAGACTTAGAACTGTAAAAGTCATATTTCTTTCTTCATCTCCTATTTCTCCTCCTAAGTTAAAATGCAAAATCAACAATTTGGTGAATTATAAGGATATTTTATACTAGTTTTAGACTATCAGAGTAATTATTGGAAATTCTAAATGGAAATTACCTAATTACATCAGGTTCAAACTTGTTGAACTAATGCTTAGTTATTTAGTTTTTACTAATAATTTACCAAATCTAAGTGGCTTTGTGAATTATATTGAAAACACATCCTTTTTTGAAATATTGAGACCAAGAAGAGAACCTTAGATGGAAAACTCAGATTTTCTGCAAGTACTAGCGCAGTGGTTGTAAGTAAAGTTTTTGGGCTCTCTGTCCTGGGTGTGGATACTTGTGTCAGCCCTGCCTGGAAGTAAAGCCACTGAACCACATGGAACCCTGGGAGAGGGCACTGAAACTCTTCCCCAAAGGTTGGCCTCTATGTCTCTGAGATTCTCTTCTCTGAATAGACATCTCTGGGATCCCATAGGGAGCTAGGGAAAGAAAAGAGAGGACGAGAGAGAACAGAAAGCTTCTTCATTGGGCCTGATTATTTTTTATTTATTTATTTTTTATTTTTAAAATATATCTTTATTGATTTCAGAGAGAGGAAAGGAGAGGGAGAGAGAGAGATAGAAACATCAATGATGAGAGAGTCATTGACCGAGCCCACAACCGGGGCATGTGCCCTGACTGGGAATCAAACCCCGATAGCCTGGATCCTAGGTCGATGCTCAACCACTGAGCTACGCCTGGCAGGGCCTGATTATTTTTTAAAAACTTTCAAAAGAAAATAAACTGAAGAGTCAAACAAATGAATATATGCCAATGCCTGCTCTCTTCCACCCTTCATGTAGAGATTTCTTAAAACCAAACATGCTGCGTTTCCATCACCATTCATATTGATTGTGAGGACAGGAAACATTATTTTCAGTGTTTCATCATATGAAAGTCAAATGGCTTTCTGAGGAGGAAAACACTATATTTTCACCTAGCCCATGTGTCACTAATGGGATCAGGCCATGTGTCACTAATGGGATCACTAATACACAGGCCAGTTTTTAATGCTGCATCCAAAAGCTATGTGGTGGAGAGACAGCTGGATTTGGGGTCCAGGCACTGAATTTGTCACTATCTGCATGACCCTGGGCAAGTCACTTCATCTCAGTAACGTAGGCAGCATCAGTGACCATCCATCCACCTGTCATGACTGATGGATTTTGAACTGGCAGAATAAGAAACAAGTACACAAATTTGACACCTGAACACTGTGAGTAAGCATGTGAATGTGTGGGAGTCTTATCTGTACTATGAGGGGTATAAGTCTGAGCTCTCTTTGGGAAGCAAAGATCAAGTTTATTAGGACGAGCTTGGGAGTGCATAGAAACCAAGCATAAGCAAGTGTCAGTTCATCACCAAGAGTGGGAAAGAATGAACGCAAATCAGAAAAATCGCCCACAGATAGAATCTACTCATACCAAAAGCAGATGTCCTTGGCTACTGGTGAATTCCACTGGTAGGTCTTTGCTTCCATCTGACATTTCACGAGCAGTCCAAGCTCATGAAAGGCTTTTATCCTATAACTACCAACACTGCCCATGCCTCAGGGTGGTTCCCAGGATCAAACAAGATTGACTCCTAGCTTTTCAGAGATATTAGGGTGTCATTATGGAGGACATTCTAAGTTGTCTTATTTTAAACTTATTTTTCAAAAGTTAGCTTTTCTTTTAGGTAGACGTTTTAAGTTTAGCTTGAGGCAGGATGGCGTTGTGAAACTATCATGGATTTCAGAGTAAAAAATTCTGCAATTGGAATCATTTTTTGGTATTTATGATTTGCTGATTTGAGGTACTCATTTAACTTTTTTGGGCTCCTATTTCCTCATCTTTAAGTAAAGTTATTATAATTATCACTAAAGAGTGCTGCACAGTAGCAATAAAAATAGTAAAAACAGTAATAATCACCGAAATATGAATAATACCACTATAATTTTATGGCTAAGACTTATTATTGGCAAAAACTTTGGCCTATATCATTTCATTTGATCTTTGTAGAACCTTGGAAAGGCTCCTACTGCTTTGAACAGCCTACTCAATAATGTGTACCATTCTGAAAGCCAACCTGATGGAAAAGTGGTATGAAAGAAGCAAAGTGTTCGGTTTCTTGCATGCCTGAAATCTGCAACTAATAGGTGTCTGAGAACCTTCGGGATGATTTCATCCTGGGGTTTTCAAACTCAGCTTCCAAGAAACCCATGAATGCAGAAAAAACAAGAAGATGGTCATTCCAGGTCCTGCATAACTTCAATCATGTATTTTTTCTGTGTTATTGATTGGGTTTCCACACAAGATTTCAACTGAAGAAATTTCTAACAAAACATTTTTATTTTACAAATGGCCCACAAACCTCTGTAGATTAGAAAAAAGACAGAGAGGGAAATTCAAAATTAAAAAAATATATATTCATTGTCTCACAGATATGATTGTTATTACCTCTTCCTACCTTCTCCTCACTGACTAATTTGAGATTTTAGTCCTCAGTTAACTCACCTGAAAATGACATTATTTCAAACTACTGAAACAGCTTCTTTACTAAACAAAATTTTTGAGAGCTTATATGTACAAATCACAAGACACTATAAAAATTCATGCACAATCAAAGATACCATAAAAATAAAAGTCTGTACACTGAGTATATTCACACTGAGTAGATCACCTAAACTTATGAGAAGGTAGTATATCATGCCAAATAACTGTGACCACCTTGAAAGGAAAAATTATTCAAAAATTGAAATGATCTAGGGAAGCTGGTTTTTGTTTTGTTTTGGTTTTAACAGAAGTTGGATTTTAGCTGGTCCATGAAAAATGGATAATATTGAAATAGGGGGCAAAGGACAAGATAACACAAGTGTGGAATATCTTTAGTAAAGTCATAGTTCTTGGAAAAGCCAAGGCTTCTGTGGGGAGGTTGGAAGCAAGATCAGTTTACCTGGAGCTAAAGCTTTATGACAGGAAGTTGGTAAGAATAGTCTTGAGTAGCTAAGCATTGACTAGTGGATCATCTGGTGACAGCTGAGGCTACTCCTCATATTATAGAAGAGGAATAGATATTCCAGTAGCCAACTCTATGGTCTAACTCTGGTTTAGGAATAGTCCTTCTTTCCCTGCCCTCTCATGCCATCTCCCTCAGCCACCTCTGTCCCCACTGTATTAAATTCACATATAAGATTTAAGACATCATTTCTAATAGCTCTCCCTTGCCACAACCATGCACCAAATTCCCAATAAATTGGAAAATAAATAATATAGAAAGCAGGAAATAATAGAAAAGTTTTGAACAGGGGCATGATGTCTTTGAAATATAGATTTGGTAGTGGGTAAGTTTAAATTGGAAAAACTCATTGTCAATTTGTAGGCAGGGATACTGTGTAAAAAACCATTTATATGAACATTTCCTGAGTTACTATGTGACATGCGTTATATATACATTTTCTAACTTAATTTCATGTAGTTGATATTCCAATTTTATACATTTTATAAATAGGAAGACTAAGGTATGAGGAGATTTAAGTAACCTTTCCAGTATCAATTCACCAACAAATAAGAGCTGGGATAGGAACCTAAACCTTTATAATGTTAAAGTTTACCCTATTTGTTATTTTTTATTTTGAAGTAAAAGCAGATGGTTGAGTTAACCATTCTCCTCAGATCAAGGCACTTTACCACCTCTGATCTGGGCAAGGCCTCTTTCTAATTTTATTTATTTATTTTTATCCTTTTCAAAAATTCCTATGTCCTGTTTCCATCACCCTTTTTCCACTGTCAAGCAATTCAGTGTTTGATGTGTGTTTAATGTGTTTTTTGTATGTGTTCTTTAAAATGAGTATTATTATTTTGTGTGCATATATTTTAAATTCATGTAAATGATATAAATTATATATTTTCTTTACCTTATTTTTTTTTCATTGACTATATTTTTAAGATTTATCCATATTTCTATGGATGCTTCTAGTTTATTGATTCTAACTGCAACTTCTTCCCTCTTAATTACATTAAATTAATTCCCTAAAGCAAGGGCAGACTTGGGAGACACCATTCATAAATATTAATTAACCAATTAGCATATTAAAAGCAATTCAGTCAACAAAATATTTGCTGAGTACTTACTACCAGACATTGTGTTCAATGTTGGGAATACTGAGATGAACAAAATCCAAAACTTATCCTTGAGAGATCAGGGACCCAATCATGCAAATAAATAATTACAGTTTAGTGACTCGTGTGCAGTTATAGATAAGAGCTAAAGAAAGAGTAACAGCACAAATCAGGGTATAATTGTTTCTGCTCAAGACTCTGAGCAAAATGAGTAAGATGTGGAACAAAAGAGTGACCCTTTCTGGGTTTCAAAGAATGAGTAGGAAGTGTTCTGAGTGGAAGGGTGGGGAAAAGGTATTCTAGGAAACAGCACTTTGAGAAGAATTGTTCATTGACTGTCTTCCCCTGGCCTCTTCTAAAGACCTGAAATACCCACAGTCTCTCAGAACAATAGCAGTGTTTACCCCTCCCACATCTGGAGCCGGGCTGATTGCCTAAGGGGTGGGCTCTTGGGGCCAGACACCAAAAGCCTCCTAGGAGTGATCCAGCAACCAAACACATGTGTGATCTTGGTTAAGTTGTTCCAGTCTACTCTTTCCTTTGAAATTTGAATGAAAAGGCCACGGTATATTGCCAAGGGGTGAAAAAGTGGAACTTGTAGGTCTTGAAACCTAGTGGTCGTTTGGTCATTTGCATGTTGATGAATAAACTAAGGGAATGAAGCACCTCTTGAATAAAGAGAAATGCTGCCTCAGTTCCTGGCACATTTTCTCTCCTTAGCTCAAGTCTATGAGCTGGATTTTGCTTCCTCCCTGGAATTTCATGAAGTTTTTCTAAATCTTTACAATCAATATCCCATTATTCGGAACTATTTTGCCTTTCTATTGCTAATTACCTAATGAAAAAAGCACATGCTCCAAGGCATGCAGACCTGAGAGACTGTGGTCTGTTTACAGAGCTATCATTTGTTTGCTATGCCAAGTATAAAATATGCAAGTAGAGTTGAGGGAAGATGCAACAGGGCTTGGTGACTGACTGGATATGGGGCATAATGATAACCAATTCTGAAGTTCCAAGCTTGGAAGTCCCTGTAAGAATGGTGATAACATTGATATAAATCTAATAAAATAAAAGGGGAGAAGAATTCAATTTTAAATATGTGAGGAAACTTTGGGAAGTCTCACATATTTAAAATTATATATATATATATCAAGTGGTAAGTCAGAAAAAGAGTAGCTGAGGGGCCTACAGTAGTAACATTAGAGAGAGAAAGGAAGGACTCTGTGAGGAGGAGCCATGAGTGGGACCAAGAAGAGTCCAAGATGGGTGTTAGGGAAACCAAAGAAGAAAAAATTTAAAGGCACATAAAATAGTAACAGTAAAAGTAATTACTAATAATAGTAGTGATAATAATTAATAGTATAATGATAATAGTCTATAAAACACAACTAAGGCATCATATAAATGACGATTAGAAAAAAGCAAACTACAAATGCAACAGCCCAATAAATCCTCTCAATTTAAACAAATTCCCAGTGCCCTTAATATTCTTCCACAGATCTGGCTTTAACACAGATGTTATTTTGGATAGTAAAATCTGAGTTCATGGAACCTGCTCTGTTGAAAGCTGCTTTATTTGATACTCAATGCAATGTTAAATGGACTTACCAAATAGTTTTTGATTAACAAAATGAATATGGTTTCTGTGCTAAAGTTATCCTAATAGATTTAAAATTAGAAAGCAGTCATCTTGGCATCTGTGGCTATGGGAGGGACGTTGAAGCTGCCATGTGTAGGAATTACCTATAATGAAGCCTTATCTCTGTGCATCCTTCAAGAAGTCATGGCTAATTTGGATCTGGAGTTCTGAGGGAATTTATATTTGGGGATTTTCCATGTGAAGCAGCATTTGCAGTCATGTACTCAGTTGAAAATGCTCCTTTTCTAGGAACACTCATACTAGTGACACGCTGTTAGTTTGGAAAGAGAATAAAAGATAAATGTAGCCATTCGCCCTGTTCTGCAGACTTAACCAACTAATTAAATCCACTTTGCTTTCTGAGCTTATGGTGACTTCATGTAATTCAGACTGGAATCTTGTCACATCCAGAAGATCTGTCGTTGTCCAGGTTACCATGGCAGCTAAAATTTTTCCTTTTTGTAAAATTATCCCAGTCCTTGGCTTCAGTTAACCACATAAGCTGGTGCATTATTAGCTTAATGAAGGGAACCTTTCTGCAGGCTTCTTCCAGTGCTGTCAGGTAGCTGTCCAACCATCGTGCTGTTGCTGTGTTTAGTATCTTATTCTCAGCATCCATCTGGAGCTCTCTCGCACAGCCTGTAGGTTGTGTGCCAGAGAACATCCTGCTGCTTCTGAAGAAAATTCACCTCCCTCTTCTTTAAATGTGACCCATGACATCACATTATCATCCTCTCCAGCCCATTCTGAGCTTCGTACCATAAGGTGTGGCTTTGTCACCATCTAAGCATTCATAGCTATTATCTGTGCAGATTCATTTTTCATGTTTAATGCAACATACTCTGGGATCAGTTTCAAACTCTAATGATTAACACATGCGTATTCAGTCCAAGCGGAGCTGTGGCTGCAACCCCTGCTGCACACATGTTATTGGGTTTGGTTTTTTTGTTGTTATTTTTCCTCCCTAGTTTGTTTCTTCACATGGATCAGAAGAAACAACCAACAATTAGCTCTGGAAATCTTTGCCCTCTGCCTTGGAGGTACTTTTCTGCACTTATCGCTTGCACACAGGTGTGTACCCAGCTCATTTTCTGGGTACCATGCAATAGTCATTGAAGTTCAGCTTTGTGCCTGGCATTAAGCTTCATTCTGTATGTATGCTCCCACAACATAATGACAGCCATCTAATGTCAAATTTACCCCACAGTCAAGGTAATAATGCACAGCAGAGAAACATAGATGGGAAAAAGCAGTCTTTGATTAAGTCTATAATATAGACTTAAAGTAGGTGAGTATTTAATAACATAAAGGCAGAAGTTCACAATGTGGTTAGAAAAATTAAGGACATCTTTTTTGTTAACTAAGAAAATTCAAACAGGGTTGCCATTATCCGTTGCAGCTGCTGCTTGCACTTCCCTGGGAGGTGTCCCAGAGAGGCATGGTCAGGTTTGGGGGCAGAGATGGGAAGCTACTTACCCATCACCCTCAGAATGACAGCACTGTCCACTGTACTTAGTGACCCAACAAGAGAGCTACATTAACCAATATGCAAAAACACAGATAATTTGAAACAAATTGTGATTTATTGAGAAATTTTCCAAAAGTTTTTGGTTAAATGATTTTCCCTCTTCTCTAAACTTCATCTCAAGCCCAACCTCTGAGCTAAATTAAAGTTTCTTCAAATGCATCTTAGCAGTGGAGGTTAAAGAGCCACGGTGGAATTTATTTCACCCCTGAACTTACAACTTTGTTAAGCAGAACTATGTAAAAACCATAAAATCAAAGGGACCAAAAATAAAAGGGTGAAACCAATAAGAAAAAAGCAGTTCCAGCCAAATATTTTCCTACTTGAAATGAAATGAAGAAAGTAAGCATGACATAATAACCATTTGTGTGTTTTTTCTAGCTTTAATATTCTATAAATGATTATAGAGAAGGGATGTGTGGATTTCCTTCTATTTTCCCTGACCTAGACATCTCTCTTGGCATTTACCTCTTCTGAGCCTGAGGTCTCTCTGATAGAATTTTTGTCTTGAAAGAGACCTTAAACAATGGTTGTAATTTTTAAAATAGTACCTAACACACTAGGAATGTGGAGTAAATGCCAAGCTGTAATCATTTAAATGTCCTCTTTTCTTATCCCATTTCTTATGTTCTGTGTTGGATTGAAGACTCGGGGAACTTGTTTTCACAGAACACATCTGATCACCTGGTGCCAGGTGGTCCCAGCCTGAGGGCAGACACAGCCATCAGCAGATTTTCTGCCACTGGATTCATCCTCTCTATACTTTTCCGATTGGCTGTAAATAGCATCACTTGTGAGGACTGTTGAAATCATTTGTTGCTATAATTATAGTGACATTTCTATCATGTTATAACCACATAAAACTGTATAAATAGAATAATCCTATTTTGCTGTGTTTTTTTCAACTCAGTTTGGGTTTCATGGAAAGGAAGAAGAGATTAGGAGTGCCAGTTGTGTAGAGAACGAACCAGACACACGATAATAAAAGAGAAAATGAAGTATAGAAATCAAGAGTACTTCCTTAAGAAGAAAGGTAGCTAGATACTTTGAAATTGACTTGGTTTTAGTCAAAAAAGAAAAAAAAAATATTCAAAGTACAATTCTACACCTACAAATGAAGTGAAGACATGTGATGCTATTACCTCCAGCTGAGGGCCTTAGCCAAACCAAGAGATTAAATTTTTCATAGGCTTTTACATTTTTGATGACAACATTTGAGTAGAGGAGTCACAAATGTCTGAAAAAGAAATATTTAGGATAGTTGTACTAAGAATTTTTTTGAAAAAGACAGTATATTTTGAGTTGACAAAATATCCCTATTATTTCCAAATGTTCAGTCAACACCAATTAAATTAAATTAAATAAAGATCTATTGATAAAATGCTACCTTCGGGTGAGTCAGCAATCACAGGTCTGGTTACTGGGCCACAGTTACGGGTGTTTTAAAACCACATCCCAAGATTCTAAAATGGGATATGTTTTCTACATAAGCAATATTGATTGACAAAATTATAAAGTGCCAAAGGTTTTATTTTATTAGTTTATTTATTTAGTCAATTTTACTCAGGTGTAATTGACAAATTATAATACATTTAAAATGTAGCATGTGATGATTTGATATGTGTATACATTGTAAAAGGACTCAAGCAATTGAGTTAACATATTCATCACCTCACATATTTAGTTTTTTTTAGGAGATGGTGAGAACCTATAAGTTCTACTTTCTTAGCAAATTTCAATTACACAATACAATGTTATCAACTATAGTAATCATGTTATACATTTGATCCTCAGGCCTTATTCATTTTAAAACTTAAAGTTTATGCCCTTTAACTAAACTTTCCCTAATTCCCAACCCTTAGCCCCTGGCAACCACTATTCTACTTTCTGATTCTATGAATAAGGCTTTTTTCTTTGATTCCACGTATAAGTGATACCATGCAATTTTTGTCTTCCCCTGTCTGATTTATTTCACTTAGCATAATGTTCTCCAGTTTCATCTAAAGGCAGAATGATATTCCATTGTATACATACCACATCTTCTTTATCCATTTATCCACTGACAGACACTTCAGTTGTTTCTGTACTATGCCTACTGTGAATAAATGCTGCAGTGAACATGGGAGCACAGATATCTTTTCAAGATAATGATTTCATTTCCTTTGGATATATACCCAGAAGTAGGGTTGCTGCATCATATGGTAGTTCTAGTTTTAATTTCTTGAGGAATCTCCATACTGTTTTTCATGGTGGCTGCACTAATTTACATTTCCACCAGCAGTGCATTAGGGCTCCCTTTTCTCCACATCCTCACCAACATTTGTTATCTCGTCTGTTTCACGATAGCCATGCCAACAGATTTGAGGTGCTATATCATTGCGGTTTTGATTTGCATTTTCCTGATGATTAGTGATGTTGAGCACCTTTTCTTGTATCTGTTGGCTATTTGCATGTCTTCTTTGGAAAAATATCCATTCAGCTTTTTTGCCCATTTTAAAATTGGATTATTTGTTTGTTAGCTATTGAGTTATATAAGTTTGTTATATATTTTGGATATCAACCCATTATATATGTGATTTGCAAATATTTTCTCCCATTTCATAGGTTGCCTTTTCATTTTGTTATTGATTTCTTATGCTGTATAAAAAGTTTTTTACTTTGCTATAGTCCCATTTTTAATTTTTGTTTTTTATCATTGCTAAGACCAGTGTTAAGGAGTTTATCTGCTGTTTTCTTCTATGAGTTTTACAGTTGCAGGTCTTATGTTCAAGTCTTTAATCCATTTTGAGTTGATTTTTTTGTATGGTGTAATGTCAGAGTACAGTTTCACTCTTTTGTATATTGATATTCAGTTTCCCAATGCCCTTTATTGAAGAAATTATCCTTTCCCATTGGGTATTCTTGGAGGTCTTGTCAAAAAATTAAATGACCACACCTGCATTCATCTATTTCCAAATTCTGTATTCCATTCCATTGACCTATATGTCTGTTTTTATGCCATACCATACAGTTTTGATTACTATACTTTGTATAGTTTTGATACAATTGTAATTAGCTAGTTATTAGTAATAGGACAGGAGCAAAGGGAAGGTCAGATATTATAGGCATGTTTCCTGCAAAACACTGGGGGAAGATAGACACATGCCCAGTAAAGCTGCAATGACAAAGGGAAGATACTTGCCTGTCAATCACATTGGGGGACAGAGATGATTGACCAGAATGGGTGTGGGCACTGCAAGCTGGGGGAAATTTGGGATATATAATCACATGAACAAAGAAGTTCATTTTCTTGGTTCCTTTTGGCATGCATGGCTCATGGCTCATACTTGGCTTCCTGGCATTCTCTCCTGTGGCCCACGGCATGCGCGCCCCCCCCCCCCCCATGGACTAATAGACTGCAGCTAGCCTATTGCTGTACTCAACCCTTCTGCAACATGAAACGGAAACTCTGGACACTGGCTCTGATTATAGACCTACTGAAACTCCAGCTACACTTTTTCTATGACAGGACTAAGGGAAATGGGACTTTGGAAACCCAGGGGTGTAATCCCATGAAAATAAAGCTTTCTACTAGTTTACATCCTCCAGCGCGAGTCTCAGAAAATTCCTTTTTTTGGGATATCACAAGGGCCCTACTCCCACTAGCAACAGAGCAAGACAAGACATGTTTTTCTCCAGGAACAGTTTGAAATGAAGAAATGTGATACCTCCAGCTTTGTTCTTTCACAAGATTGCTTTGGCTATTTGGCATCTTTTGTGGTTCCATACAAATTTTAGGATTATTTTTTCTACTTTTATGAAAAATGCCATTGGAATTTTGGTAGGGATTGCATTGAATCTGTAGATCATTTTGAATAATATGGACATTTTAATGATATTCACTCTTCTGACCCATGAACATGGACCATCTATTTATTTTTGTCTTCCTCAATTTCTTTCAACAATGTTTTATGGTTTTCAGTGTACAAATCTTTCAAATTCGTGGTTAAATTTATTCTAGCTATTTTATTATTTTGATGCAATTGTAAATGGGAATGATTTCTTTATTATTTTGATGCAATTGTAAATGGGAATGATTTGGCATTTGCTTGAGCCCAGGGGTTATAGCTGTAGGAAGTGTTCATGTACTCTTTTAAAAATTGCATTTTTGTTTAATATGAACATGTAAATGCTGAGGCCTATTGGCTACAAAAGCCAAATCATTTGAAGGCTCATCTGTTGGATGGAAGCCACAAATTTGGGGTGGTAGATATGTGGACAAGCTCCTTCCAGGGAGAACATAGAGACTTTGGTTTTACTGTTGGAGCAAGTCAGAGGGAGAATGCAGGGGAAATGCCCACCAGGTGTTTTGGGCTCCTGGGAGGATTTCAGATGCAGGCTGATTAAAAGCTGGGCTCTCCAGCAGCAGTTGAAAAAGTATACAGTCAAAACCTTTCCAGGGAAAAAATGGGAGATGGGCATATTTCTTTGTTCCCTCTAGGCTGAGCCTGGGGTATAGCCATGAGGAGTACCTGCAAGCCCACTTAGCAAATGCTTCTTTGTTTGCTATAGTTCTGTGGGACTTATGAATGCAAGCCCTGTTGGCTCTCAGACTTACGTGATTTGAAGGTCTGGCCTTTGGTTGGTAGCCTTAAAAGTTGGGTTGCTACATGTGTGGTTCAAACTCTTTGCTCCTCAGGGACAAGCTTGGATTTGAGGGTTCCCTTTCAATTGTATGTCACTGTGCCCAGGTGGGTTTATGGCAAGGCTGTGTCTCAGTCTTTCCTACCCATTTTGATATAGGTAATTTTTCTGTTATCCAATGTGACCCAATAGTAGTTGAGTCACTCAACTACTTCTGGATTTCTCTCAGAGGGAACTTTTCCATGGGTAGCTCTACATTTGGTGTGTCTGTGGGAGGAGAAAAAATCAGGAGCCTCCTACGTTGTCATCTTGGTGATGTCACTCATGTCAATATTTTACTTTATTTTATTTTAATTTTTTAATCCTCACACAAGGATTTTATTTTTTTACATTAGAGAGAGGAAAAGAGAGGGAGAGAGAGGAAGAAGCATCGATGTAAGAGAGAAACATAGGTCGGTTGCCTCCCACACGTAGCCCAACAGGGGATGGAACTGAAACCTGGGTATGTAACCTGACTGGCAATTGAACCCACAACTTTTTGGCATTTGTTATGATGCTCCAACAAACTGAACCACCTGGCCAGGGCCTGTCAATGTTTATTTTAGATGCAATTTCTCTTCTGAGGGCCAATACCGGGATCTACTCTTTTGTCCTAGCAAATGACATCAAACAAGAAAATGGGAAATTGGCACTGTCTCACTTAGCATTGATCAGGGTTATAATTTTACTTATTAATCTTTCCCTTACATGTCTGTACACCCCAGAAAGATGAAAATCCTGTTTGGTTTGCAACACAGTTTGATTACCAGTCCCTGGCCAAGTACTGACATGCTGTAAGCTGACAGGTTGTGGGTCAACATAAGTTCGATAAAAGAATGATGAAACAGAAGGCTTCAGAATAATTCTGGCTCTGCAATTTATCAGTCCAAATTTGGGCATGCATTTCACTTCTTGGAGCCTCAGAGTCTTTATTTATAAAATGACTGGCTTGTCCTGGAAGTTCTCTAAGGTCTCCAGCCTTAAATTCCATAATCATTTATGGAATGTTAGATACATAATCATTATACATGTTAGATACCTCAGGGCCCTACTATCACCTCTTTTCCTGGGAACCAGTTACTCAGGCTTCAGCTCCATCTCACACTCCCACACTACTTCCCCTGGATATAGCCACTTAGTCCAGGGGGGACTCTGGAATCTAATTGGAATGAACACATTCTTTTTCTCAGGTATTTGGCATTAAGCCTAAGAACCTGCCAAACAGAATCTGCTATGGCTGTGCTGTGACCTGTGAGTTTGGGAACTTTGGGGTCGTTCCTTCCTGCCCAGTGTGGACAGTCAGGCAGTAGTCAGAATGCAGAGAGGATGAAGCAATCTGCAGAGCCGAGAAGACATGGAAAGTGCAGAATTATGGCAATTCCTAGTCTCTCACTGAAGAATATGGCTTTCCTGACCTCGGGTTTGGTAAGGTGGTATGTAACTTGACAGTAAATTTTTCCCCCCATTTTTTGGTTGAAAAGTAGCTCTAATTAATTTTGTTATTTGTATCCAGAGGCCCAGCTATATTAGACATACATTCTTCTCAATAATTAAAACTAGTTTAATTGATTATTCAAATGTTTATTAGATTTTTCAAATCCTCATTCATGGAACCAATACCCAGTATTTTCTGTGACCAGCATTTATCAAGGCCTGTGAAGCATTGCCTCTCTCTGGGGAAGTCTGTTGTGTTTCTACATAGCAGAAATCCCATAAAACTGGAGAGATGAAGAACTTGTAAACTGGGATGAGTGATAGTCCATTTCTTAGCACTATTTCTGAACAGGTCGGTCTCATCCTCTTTGTTGACCTTTGCGGTCATCCCCTGCATACCTGCCTGCGATTCTCAGCCCTGTTTGCACACCCCTGCAGACTTCCCAGACCATGGCAGAAAGTCACCTTTCTGATACATATCTGTGCACACCTGTGTTCACCCTTGGTCTCCTCTGAACTGCCCTATATTGCTATCACATACATCATGACTTCATATTTCCCTCTCTGATCTTACTGAGAAATGAAATTGGGTTATGAGTTATCTAATTCCATTAACTTTATTATTCCTCATATCTTTGAGTGCAGGGAAGTAGCACCTCAAAATGGAAGAACACAGAAGACTCCAGTTCTATTGGTAACTGTGTGATCTTGAACAAATCTATTTCCCTCCTTATTTACAAGATTAGTCAGTTGCAGGATTTCTGGTATACTCTCACCTCACTCCATGGTGTACTTCAACATTGTCTCACTCAGTACTAGTATCAAATTCTAGGCTCCTACCACTCACTTCCTTGAGTCCCCTAGGACCTTGAACAGGTAGGGGTCTAGTTTGTAGGTAGACCTCTTTCATTATTGGAGTCTCAGTTTCATTATCAATGTTTAGCAGTTTCAACTAAATGAGCTTTTTTATTTTTTATTATTATTTTAACATATTTTATTGATTTCAGAGAGAGGAAGGGAGAGGGAGAGAGAGAAACATAGATGAGATGGGAGAGAGAGCAACATTGATTGGTTGCTTCTTGCACACCCCCTGCTGGGGATCGAGCCCACAACCCAGGCATGTGCCCTTACCAGAAATCGAACAGGGGTCTCCTGGATCATAGGTCAATGCTCAACCACTGAGCCATGCCACCAGGCTAAATGGGCTTTTTTAAAGAAAGAAGCTCCCAACAGGGGAAAGACGGGATGGGAGGAGCACTGCTCTTTGATTTGGGAGGTCCTGGAGCACCCTGGTCACTCTCTAAATGCTGGTAATGTTTGCCCACATCTGTCCCCTTAACCCCTTCACTCACCACCCCTCCTTCCTTGATTAGCACCATCAACAAGAACGCTGGCTGTTTTTTTTGTTTTTTTTGTGTGTTTTGTTTTTTGCCTTAACTCTGTGTTAAAGTTTCATAGTTTCTTCTCGATCAGGATGCTTTTGTCTGATATATAAGAATATTTCTCCTTTTGGTTGCTTCATGTTCTAATCTTGCAAGGGATTGGAGCTCTTGAAATATTTTTACAATAATTTTCTCTCATCCTTGCCATCACCTGCCCTCACCTTGTTCTGTGAATGATAGTTCCTGAGAAGTCGCAGTGAGGTAAGACTCTAGAGTGGCTGGTCTTGGGACTCCAAAGTGAATAATAGGACACTAAAGGATTTGCCTCATAATCTATATCGCTGTCTCAATGAGAACCAGTTTAGCCACTTTGGCCCAAACCTCTCTCTCCATAAAGAATAGTTCAGCTTCTTAAGCCTGGCTGTCCTACAGTGCTGAGGACCAGAGGAGTGAATGTCTAATAAACTGCCCAACATTTTGGAATTCTTCTACTATCATCATTTTGGGGCAGATTTCGAATAACAATGATGTTTAAGATATCTAATCAAAATTTCATAGACTTACCAGGGCTTTATCATGCCGCTATCTGCCAACCGCAGTCCCTTGCCCTGGTCAGCCTCCTATGAGTTTCTCAATTCCTTTTCCTCTGAGATCATACCAAAGGAGAGACAAAATAAAGTAACGCACTACGTGGAAAAGAGAAAGTTTTCTTATGACTATTAGTTTGCAAAAACAAAACCAGAGATTATAATATAGATTCATGTAATATCATGGATAATGAAAGCAGTCTAGATAACAGCCAAAAAAAGGCGACTTTCCTTCTTTCTTGCAAATAAGACAAAAACAATAGTTCAAGTTTCCACTACATTCATAATAGAACATTTTATGATCTTTTAAAGAGAAGTTTGATGAAATGCAAGAAGTAACACTTTGGATAAAAATATCAATTTTTGTTAAAACTTTTAAATTGTCACACTTCCTAGATTCCAAACTAATTTCTTTAGGGCTAAGATCCCTACTAATTTTTTTGTTTCTTTTATAACAAAAAACTGTGACATTTACACTTAAAGTGACCATTGGTTTGCACTGGGTGTTCTTGGCTTGTTATTTCCTACAAATTTTTTACTATGGTTTTTGGAGAGTGAATCATTCAATCTTGGCAGTTACTGAATATTCTTGTCCTTAAAGCTGTAGAGATGTCTCAAGTTGGCAAGAAGGAAAGGGAAATCTTTGTGCTGTTGAATACTAAATCTGGCCTCTAGCACAGGATTGAAAGAATGCTCTTTAGAATGATATTGGAAACAGCCAAAAAAACATTCAGAAGACCTTCTGACACTGATGGAGAGAATGTCCCATGTAGTCATTTGTGGTCAGGCAGGCAGACAGGCAAGAAGAACAGTTAATTTTGAATGAGTAGAAATTTTAGTTATATTGTTCAGCTTAGGAAATATGTTTTAGAAGACAACTGAAGTGAAAAGGAAAGCCTGATATGGCCAATGCCTGCATGTTTGCCTGCTAATCCAGATAGTCTTTAACGGGAGAATTGGTATTAGAAAGATTATCCTTTGGCTTACTTCAAATGTTGGGCTGGAGTCAGAGAGAAAGGGACATCCATGTGGCCAGATAACTGAAATAAAAAGAACCACTGATGCATGACCTTTGCAAACACCCATGCACCAAATGGTCTTCCACTACTATTGTTTACAACTGAGAGCTGCTGACACACTTGACAAAGTGACTCTTTCTAGAGTCACAAGTAAAATTACCATCCTGCTGAATTAGGGTAGATATGCAGAGTGGACACCAATAGCATATTTCAAGCTTTCTTCAGGGGAGGAATTGAAAGAGATTCACAAAACAGCAGATGGGGCTAATAGATGGCAGGAAAAGAAAGGCTTAAGTAAGAGAAGCTAAAGAAAATCGAAGTTGGGCTCTACCAAGCCAGTATATGGGGGCACTATCAGGACAGAGGGAAAGCCATGTTAGGGTGTGAAGTCTTTTTGGAATCATGACTTGAGGCCTCTGCACTTGTCCCTCCACCACTGGTCTAAGCCCATGCCCCAGTGCTTTGGGCTCTTCTACTCCATTCTTGTGGCTTGGTTTGGCTGTGGCCAGGATAAAACAGGGTAAGTAGAAGAGAGTAGTGGGAGGGTACAGATCCTGGTTATAGGGCTGTCATTTGCATTCTTTTGGAAGAAGCATAAAACCAAATACAAAGTCTTAACTTCCAATCTTTCATTGTCTGAATGAGCTGGCTTGCTGTAGAGTAAATCTACACGTAAATCTACACGTATCCCCAGTTTTCCATCATAAACAGCTGGGGAAATTTCACAAAAGCATGGGACCAGGGAACACTAACACTACCTGGATGTGTGTGTGTGTGTGTGTGTGTGTGTGTGTGTGTGTGTGTGCGCGCGCACACGCACATGTGCATGTGTATGTAAAGAAGATGTGGAGAACACCCATGGTGTCACAGGCTCTCTTAGACCTGTGTAAAAGTATGTGGATAAGATATGGAAAAAATGAAAAGGATATAGTTCATTTGATCCTCTGCTGTTTACTCTCTATGGAAAGAACAATGAAGGAGAAAGGAGGTGAAAAGGCATCTAGAAGGAGGAGAGCTGCCCTATCATACTCACAGGTCAGTCAAAAGGGTTTGGTGTGATTTTTAACCCCAGCTATTTTTGAAATTTAGTGAGGAAAAAAAGCACTAAACTTCTTTCCTGGTGTGTTAAATAATGATAATACATGCTTTAAAAACTCATTATAACCACTAACATGAATAACTAGTGGCTTAGAATTTGAGCTAAATTGTTAGACTGCTACATTTATGCTCTTTGGGTGTTTGAATATCATTATTTGAGGGTTAAGCTGAGAGGCATGGATCAGTACCTGGAATATATATATATAGCAGGAATAAATGGAATGGAGAAATGAGAATTCTTAGAGAAAATATTGGTGTATGAATGAATGAATAAAAAGTAAGATATGCCATGCCTTAATTCCAGGAAGATCTCAGGAAAGACATTGATTGAAGTTTTTAAGAACATGAGAGAGCAGTATATAACTTAAAGAGATAGTTTTGCTTTGGTTTTTATGGTCTTTAGGATTAAAAAAAGGATTAATTATAGAGGCAAAAATTGTATTTTGATTATTTAGTAACTTCCATTTGGCAAAAACTGATGATGATAGGTTAGGTTACTTTCTTGGAATAAAGGAATTATCTAAGACCTATTTAAATATTATTTCAAAGAGCAATTACTGACATATTGAGACAAATCCTGTCCCATCCTTACTTCCCAACACACAAACCCTTAGTACTTTATACTGTACCTAGGAAAAAATGCAATTTATCATCAAAGCTAAGTATATCAGTAGCTTTTGCTTCACTGTAAAGGTAACCTTGGATTTGGTGGTGTTGACCTTGGTTGGTGGTATACTTAGGATCAATGACTACATATACTTTTGGGGGGAAAATCCTTTCAATTAATTTTTTGCATTGTAAATCTGTTTCTGTGATTTAAATGAAGGCCTGAAAGCTGATTTTAATGTCCTTTCATTTAAGATTTCATTGATGTGTGAGTTCAGGTTACTTTTAGCTGAAAGTAATTTCTATTAAGATATTAGTGAAATATAAAGCAAGGTGAACAAAATAGCTAACTCGCAAACAGTATTCTGAAGATCTCACAAAAATAAGATCATCAAAAAGAAACTTTGAAATGCAATGCAGAGCAGAATGCAGGAGGCATTTGCAAAGGCTTTGCTGCTTTTGGACTCACAGACCACCAAAACATTAGCAAGATTCTGATGTACAAGAACGTTAGGAAGCTTCTGGAATTATTTGTCCCTAGGGGACTAAAAAGCTAATAAAAATTCAAACTGTCGAAACATTTTATAAAATAAAAAAGAATCCAATCCATGCATGTTTGTAATTTCCACAAATTAGCTTTGTAGGCCAGCACAGTGTTTCATAACATTGTTGAGCCACACATCATACAAATGAGACAAGAGCTGTGGCCAAGAACCATTTTAAGGAAAATTAAAGATCCTCTGCCCTTTCTTGCACACTGAGCTCAGATCTTCTCTGTCTGACTGGAATCACAAAGAGGAAACTGAATATTTTGCCCCAAATATTGTTGTAAATTAGTGACAGAAAGGCCCTTTCCAAGAGACAGGTTCTTGTGGTGGGCAAACAGGTGGGGAAGGCCAGTTTCTCATGCAGTCTCCTCTGAGTCAGAACAGGCAGTCACCAGGTTTGGGACTCTTGATGCCTTGGGCTGGATTTGCAAATCACTTCTCACAGGAGAAGTGAGATACAATTAGGGAAATCAATGCTTCAAAACAGCACTGGGGCCACTGAAGTGAGAATGCAAAGGTATGCTGTGGATTCAGGAACTGTTCCAACATGGTTGCTAGATCAGGAGAAATGTGACATTTTAAATGCTGTCACTTCTCCACTAGAACCCTCAGTGCCTGTCAAGAAGCCACCTCCTTCCTTGCTCCCTCATGCCCATTCCCACCTGTAGGCCTTTGCAGATGCCACTTGTGCCCCCTGGATTGCCTGTCTTTCACACCTTTTCAAGAGGCCTGATATCTCACTGTGTGCTGTCAGTGTGCAAGTACTCTGCTGGGAATTTACAGAACTCAAAGATCTTTGAGACACAGGCACTTCCCCTAAAGGGGTTGAAAATCTCCCTAGAATGAGAAAAACAAAACAAAAACAAATGTATAAACATAAGGCAATAGGGCTGCTTCTTATAGTAAAGAACACTGCAGATTTCTTCAGACATATTCCCAGAAGTGAAACTGCTGGGTCAAAAGGCAGTTCCATTTTTAATTTTTTGAGGTAACTCCATGCTGCTTTCCGTAGTAGCTGCGCCAGTCTACATTCCCACCAGCAGTGCACAAGTGTTCCCTTTTCTCCACATCCTCGCAAACGCTTGTTGTTTGTTGATTTATTGATGATAGCCATTCTGACAGGTGTGAGGTAAGTGCCCATCAGTAGATAAGTGGATAAAAATGCTGTGGTACATTTACACAACGGAATACTACTTAGCCACAAAAAATAAGGAAATCTTACTTTTTGCTGTCACATGGATAGACCTGGAGAGTATTATGCTAAGTAAAATAAGCCAGTCAGAGAAAGCCAAGCACCATATGATTTCACTTATATGTGAAATATAATGAACAAAACTAAGTAAAGTGGAGATAGACTCATGGACGCAGAAAACAAACTGACAACTGTTTGGGAGCTGGGTGAGAAGGGTGAAAGGATTAAGAAGAAAAAAATAAGACTCATCAATTGCCATAGGGAAGGGAGTGAGGGGAGGTAGAGAGGGTAAAGGGGGGGATAAATGGTGATGGAAGGAGACTTGATTTGGGATGGTAAACACACAATGCGATATACAGATGATGTATTGTAGAATTGTATACCTGAAACCTATATAATTTTATCAACCAATGTCACCCCAGTAAATTCAATTAAAAATAAATAAAAATATAAGTATAAATAAATTGCTAATTGAGAACATAGTTTTAAAAGACGTAAGGCTATAATGTGGGAAGGAAGTAGGAATTCAAAGGAGAGGGCTGTACTTTGGAAACTCATGGAGTCTTCATGGAGGGGGGTCTAATTAAGCCCAGAGGACAAGCAAAGCAAGGTTCAGGTAGGTAGAATCTGATGGGGCTGGGCCACAGGCTGGCCTTTCCAGCCAGAGTTTAGCATGAGCAAAGGTGGGCAAGCAAGAGGAAAGAGACAGGAAGGGATGACTTTGGAGATGTTCAGTTGTCCAGAGCAAGGAGCAACTGATGTGCTGGGCTAAAGCAGCTTTACATTTTGCTAGATTCCCCAGGAAGTGAGGAGGAGATACTGGGTGAAGGGATGTTTTATGGATAATATGCAGGGCCCAATGCAAAATGAAAATGTGAGGCCTCTTATTTAAAAAGCAGGTAAAAATTTCCATGAATTTCCTATTTATTTCCCTATGGTCTCTCTCTCCACCTATCTCAGGTTTTTTGTTTGCTGCTTTCTATCACGCCTCTTTGGGCCCAGGATACTCTCAAAGAAAGTGCAGTGTTCCACGGATGTCAGGGACCCCATCCCACAACTTGGCAAGAGCCCATCCTCCAGCTGCTGGGTTTTCCCTCCCTACAGACGCTGGACCAATGTGCTTCTCCTAAGCTGGTGGTGAGGAAGTTAACCCAGCATCTTCATTCTCACTGCCCACTGACCCAACCCATGGCAGATGGGTGACCTCATGGCATTGCTCCTGGATGTGCTAGGTTCTTGGATGGGGTTGAGTGAGAGGCTCTCCTTGGCCAAGTTGCTTAGCAAAATGCTCTGTGGCACTACTAGCCCAGTTCGGAAAGGCCCGCAGCCTCTGAGATCCTGCAGGGCACATGTGCTGACCCTAACTTTCCGTGAGACTGTGTATAGCCTCTGCTGGGAGTGGAGGCCACAGCAATTATTGGGCAAAATCAAGGGGGAGGAGGCTAAGTGGGATCCATGGATCCAGGAAGCAGGGCTTGGGAACCCATGAGGGAGGCAGAAAGCTGCAGGGAAATAGGGCCCAAGTCCCAGCACACAGTGGTTGCACACAGTGAGCGAGACTTGGAGGCAAAGAGGCCTGTGAGAGGTCAGTGCCCTAGCACAAGTAGAGGAGTCTGACACAGGGATAGCAGTAGGGTGAGAAAGAAAGAAACCATAAAAGGGAGTAGAAGGGACTGTGGACTAGAGAAAAATGTCAGAGGCAACTATTGAGTTTAGAATTTAGGCAATACAGAAAACAATAATTCCCTGATATAAAAAGGAAAGTGAGCAAGAGTAGTTAAATTTAAAATTTTGTTTTGAGGTGAGGTTGGAGGAAGGGCAAAAATAAGACATTTTATTTCATTTTGGACTTGATAAGTTTAGGCTGAGAGTAGAGCTATAGGAGAATATGTCCATAGGCAGGCGGATTGATACCAGGAGAACTCAGGAGAAAGGTGAGAGCTGAGATAAAGACCCTGAGGAAATGGCACAGAGGGGAGCTCCCAAGGGAGAGTTCTCCATGAGGCCTTTGAAAGAGAGGACCAGAAGGGGCAAGCAGACCTCAGAGAATGCACTTCAGGGGAAAACAGCCCTTAAAGGAGAGAGAGGCTCCCCAGGACGAGTAGAATCATCAGAGAGGAAAGCCCAACAGAGGGCTAATAGAGGAGTGAATTTTCAGAAGTCCAATGGGGCCAATCCAGAAAATCTTGTAGAACAAGGTCAAAAAAGTTTATTTATAATTTCCGAAGATGTAGTTTCAGTGGTATAACTGAGTGGTTTACTGATCACATGGGAGGGCTATCTGCCAATCAAACTTTCTATGGTTGAGCTCAGTCTTGGATGGAGGCAAACAACCCACACACTTTCTAGTTGCATGATCTGGACAAGTTGGCTAATCTCGCTAAACGTCAGTTTCCTGGTTTCTGGAATGAGTATAACAATATGAAATTCTTTATGTGAGATGAATGAATGAAGATTTCTAGCACACTGACTGGCACACTATTATTATTAGAACTGTATTAAAGGCTTAACGGTAAGAATGATGACTGAAATAACTCCACGACTTCAGGGAATCCTGAAGTCTAGTGGCTGAGACAAATACACATGTAAATGGTTGTAACACGAGGCAGTGTAAGTGCTCCAATAGAAGCATAAGTGACTTGCTGAGGGAGCAAGAGAGAGGACAGTTCTGTAGCACAGCAGACTCAGCGCAGGCTTTAGAGGCAGGCCAGCATTTATAAAATCCCCATTCCATCACTTCCTAGCTCTGTGATCTGGATGTAACACAGACTGCAAGTCCCTAATACCTATTCTTTCATTCTCACAACACACACACAAAACATTTTAAAACTAGGAATGTGGTTCTTGTGCTAAAGATTCCAATTCCCAACCTCCCTTGTTGCTAGATGTGGGCATGTGACAAAGTTCTGGCCTAAGGGACATGAAAAAAAAAAAAGAATACGAGCAAGTTAGAACTAGAGGCCATGTCCTTAAAAGAAAGAAATATACTTTTTTTGTTTGTCCATCATTTTTTCCTCTTCTTGATGTTGGGAATCCAGATGTAATGGCTAGAACTGATGCACCTATCTTAGGGCATATATCACAGGTTGTGGGTTGAAGATAATGCAGTAAAAATACAGAAATTGCCTGGATTTGTTACCTTATGTGACTTTCAGTCTTCCTTGGACATATCTGGACTATGAAACAAGAAAGAAAGAAATTCCATTATTATTATTTTTTAAATTTTATTAAATTTATTGAGATGACATTGGTTAATAAAATGCTATAGGTTTCAAATGTATGATTCTATGGTACATCATCTGTATATTGCATTGTATGCCCACCACCCAAAGTGAAGTTGCCTTCCATCACCATACACTTAACCCTTTTAAGCCTTGGATTGAAGAATTTCCTTATTATTTAAGTCACTGATATTTTGGTTCTCTCTGTTACTGTAAGCATACTTGTATTCTAAAAAAAATAATATGCTGTGTACATTCATAAATGAATGTAAAAATACTTCATAAAATTGTGAGAACTGAGCCCTTCCTAATGCATAAAATAGCACCAAGACTGGTAGCTAGCGTACTATATGTACTCAATCAATGTTTGCTGAATCCATAAACATTATGATCAGAGTATACTACTTATGGAGACTTGTATACATGGGAGGAAGGGGTAGAGGAAGTTACATTTTAAGCTACCTAGTAGGTAGATGTTAAAGGATTTAAAATGTATTCTTCAGGTAATGGCTCCTTATAATTAGTAACATGTAGAAATTAAGAATATTCTTATGCATTTTGATACAAATGTAAAATTTAATGTTTATTGAGCCCCTACTTGATGCCAAACACTGAAAAAAACAAAAGTAATAAATCAAGGTATTTGTTCTCAATTTGCTTGCTCAGTGCAGTCATTATATAGTATACTGCTTAAATGCTTGAATTCTAGTTCTAGACTGCCTGAATGAATCCTGGTTCCACTACTTACTAGTTGGTGACCTTGGCAACTCATTTCACTATTTTTTAACTGAGTTTCATTCCCTATAAAACAGAGATGAGATAGCAATAGCACCTACTTCAGGGCTGTTGGAAGGAAGAAATGAGCTATTATCTGCAAAGTACACAAAACAATGTCTAATATTGAGTAAGTGTTCAATTTATGTTAGCTATTGTATCAGTTAACTATTGGTACTTAATAAACCACCCCAAACTTGGGGGGTAGTTTAAAAGAGCAAACATTTACAGTCTGCCCTCCATATCCATAGGTTCCACAACCGCAGATTCAACAAACCACAGATTGAAAATACATTTTGTTTTTATCCTCACCTGAGGATATTTTTTCCATTGTTTTTCTGAGAGAGTGGAAGGGAGAGAGAGAGACGGAGACAGAGAGAAAGAAACATCAATGTGAGAGAGACACATCAGCTGGTTGTCTCCAGAAAGCGTCCGACCTGGGCCGGGGATTGAGTCTGCAACTGAGGTATGTGCCCTTGACCCGAATCAAGCTTGGGACCCTTCAGTCCTCTGGCTGACGATCTAAACACTGAGCCAAACTGGCTAGGACTGAAAATACATATTTTTGATGTAGATCTAATGGATATGGAGGGCTGACTAAGGGGCTTGAGCACTCACAGATTTTGGTATCCATGAGGTGGGGGGTTCAGTCCTGGAACTAGTCTCTTGTGGATACCAAGGGATAACTGTATTTAGCTTACAGTTCTTCAGGCTGGCAATTTAGACTGAGCTTAGCTATGTGGTTCATCTGGTCTTGAGAATGTTCTCTTATGTATCTGCAGTCAGCTGCAGGTTGGCCAGGTGCCTCTGTTTCTGGAGGTTGGTTAATTTCTATAGTAACTGAGCAATTGAGCAGGCTCATCAATCTTGTTCTCATGACAAAAGCAGGAGTCTAAGAAGAAATGGAAGTATGAAATATCTCAAGACCTAGGCACAGAACTGGAATAGCATTACTCTCCCCATAATCTACTGGTCAAAGCAAATAGCAAGTTCAGCCAGATCCAAGGGGAATACCTAACAATTTTCTTGATGGAAGAAGCAGCAAATTTACATTGCAAAGAGTGTAGATACAGAGATGTCATTTATTGGGACTATCAGTGCAATCAATTTACAGACTGCCCTCCTGTTCCAATTATTTACATCCCTCCTACATGCAAAATATAGTCACGCCTTTGTAAGATCTACAAAATCTCATACCATCATGGCATCAAACTCAATTTTAGTTCAGCATGTGGCTCTTTGAATGTGGTTCCTCTTCATCTGGAGGCCTATAAAATATAGAGACAAGTTGCTTGTCCCCAGAGACCAACATATATTGACACAGGGGCAGGACAACTGCAATAAATACTTCTATTGAAAAAGTGAAAACATGAAAGACACTAGCAGTAACTGGTCTATAGCAATTCCAGAATCTAACTGGGTAAATGTCCCTAGGTCTCCCACCTCTGGGAGTGGGGAGTGCTCCTTGGTTAGACCTTGGTTCTTTTTCTTATAAGTGGTTCCTTGATCTAGTTTTCTAAAAAGTTTTTTCTCCACCTCTGGGCTATTGCTTCTGTCCTCTGAGATTTTGTTTGTTGTTGTTCCATCATCCTTCTTGGTTACATCTGAAGAAATAGCTCACGTTGGCATATCACTGGCTTTCTTAGCCTGCTTCTGACTATAGAAAGCAGGATGCCCAGGGCCCTTTGTACAGTTTGAACAATCTCAGTTCCCTTTAGTCCAAGATGGCAACATTTTGCCTGTACAACATTCTTAAAAACGCAGTGACCATCTTATTAATATGATTATTTTATTCACCTCATTGGATAGAGCCAACACCCACGATTTTTTATAGATATGGCTGGATTTACTTATGCTACTTTGGGAATGGTTTTTGTGAGATTGTTAATATTCTAAAAGTTCTTTGGTCTAGACAAGATGGCCTGCCTTAATTACAACCACACCCTTGATTGCATCTGTGCCCTAAGGCTGTATTTTAATTTGAGAATCTTGTGCTGTCTGAAGAGACTGAAAATGAGTAACTGTTTTGTTTTTTATCCAGCAAGTCATTCTGCTTATAAATTGGCCAGTGCTTTCTCTACCTCATCTCTTTCTTGATGTAACTAGCCATATGCAGCTAGAAGCAACAAGCTAACTCTTTCAATATTCTGCTTTGGGGATCCACTTAGTCAAATCCAAGCATTTGTTAGGTATTTACATATATTTATATATATATATATATATATACACACACACACTATACATATATATAGTGTGTGTGTATTCTTAGTAATATATATTTTTAATATATACAAATATATGTTCTTATTATATATAAATATATATTCTTTATATATAAATATATATTCTTTATATTTTGCTGTAGGAAACACTTTTTTGGTAACAAAATTATTGAGAAATGATTCACATATTCTAAAATTAACTCTTTTAAATGGTACAATTCAGTGGTTGTGCCACCGTCAGCATCAATCTATTTTTAGAACATTTCTGTCATTCCAAAAAGAAGCCCTGTACCCATAAGTGGTCACTCCCCATTACTCCCCTCTCCCAGCCCCAGGCAAGCATTAATCTAATTTCTATTTCTACTGATTGGCTGGTTTTAGCCATTTCATATAAATGGATTATAAAATAGCATGTGACTTTTGTGACTGGCTTCTTTCACTTTACATAATGTGCAAAGGTGACAACTTTACAAGTAGTTTTGTTACAACATAACACAGATAGTTATTTTTCTAACTTTGAAAACAATTTCCTCACCATTTCTCCAAACTTTGCTAACAGTGTACTTACTGCTTTTCCATACTTCACTCATTCATTGGTTCCAAAATCAATGTTACATATTTTAGATTTTGCTTAAATCAGCATTCCACTTCTGGTACCAATTTTCACATCATTATTTTTTACCAAAATAATGGTGTATCAGAAACAGTCAAATGTCAGAGGCATATAATAATAATCATTTAGTTTTGTTCATGTATCTACAGGTCAGTCTGGTCTCAACTGGCTCATTTATGTATAAGCAGTCCACTGTGGGTTGTATAGAGTCATGTTGGTCTGCCTTGGGGCTGGGCCATTCTAGGCTTGTCTAGCATGGCCTGGCTATGACAACAAGGCTTTCCTTCATATAGTCCCTTGTTCTCCCTCGGGTCAGCCTGGCTTATTCACATGGTGGCTGAGCAGGGTTCCAAGTGAAGGAGCAGAATCACATGAGGTCTCTCAAGGTCTAGGCTCAAAACTGTCTCACTGACACTTCTGTTATGTTCTATTTGCAAATGCAATCACAAAGCCAACTCAGAATCAAAGGGTAGGCAAATAGACTCCCTTCTTGTTGGGGGGAGCTGCAAAGGGAGGCCATTACTTGGGCATCAGTACAATCAATCACAGCTATTATTCTTATTACTGATGCTAAATAGCCAGTGAATTCAATCAGATTTCTGGAGTTCCATAGTTTTTCTCCACTCAATTCAGCAAATATTTATTAAGTGCCTGTTGTTTAATACACTGTGTGTGGTCTTGAGGAGATAAGCATGAAAGGACAGATGCAACCTGTCCTCATGGAGTTCATAGTCTAAGAAGGGAAATAGACATGTGAACCAACAAACACAAGCCAATATTATAAATTCAACAGTATCTTCAAGACAAAAAATAAAGTGGTAAATTCTATTGGGGGTTTCAAAGGAGGTTTCACAGAAAAGACAATATCTAAGTTAGGTCTTTGCTGCAGAATAGGAGGTTGCCTGAAAGATAAGAGGGTGGAGTAGACCATTAGAGGAGAGATGAGAATGTGGACAAAAGTATGGAAGCATAAGTGCTTGTAGTGTGAGTAGGAATTCCAAGTAGTTCAGAATCCTTGAAGTGTCAAGTGCTAGGAAGGAGAAAGCAAAAGATAAGTAAAGAGATAGGTCATGAGGCAATGGTGCCACCCATGCAGGGGTTTCTCTCTAATGCTTATGATTTATTTTTTATCCTGGAAGTAACTAGGAGCCAGTGAAGCAGATGAATGGCAAATTTTCTTTTAAGAGATACGACTTGCCTATTGCACTTTTGATAATAGACTGCAAAGGAAGAAGAGAACAAAGACACAGATGCTGGCCAATATCAAGTGTTAACAGAAGATAATGGGAGTTAAGACAAAGATGTTTCAAATTGTTTTATAAATTCAATTCAGTGATTCCATGCCAAAATATATATGTCCATGAAGCCCTCACAGAAATTAACAAAGAGACATACAAAGGTGGGCAAAAGTAGGTTAATAATAATCACAACAACAATAATAATAAATGCAATAATAAATAAATAATAAAAGAATAAACTCTGTATTTCATGTACTCATGACTGTAAAACTATTTTAGCCCACCCTTGTATGTGTGTGTGTGTGTGTGTGTGTGTGTGTGTGTGTGTGTATGAAATACAATGCAGAAGCCTCAGTGATTTCACTTTCTTAGACACCAACAAATGGTTTCAGCATTCAGCAAAACCTTTTCCCTAGTTCTGCCTTTTTCATTTTCATTGGCCTACACCAAACCCTTCAATAACTGTCTTTTCTGGCTCTTGCCTACCTCGGGAGCCCTTATTGCCACCCCCCTAATATACTACAAACCATTGAGAAATATCAATATCTAAATAAATTAATACCAATCTAATGCTTATTGGATAGATGTCACTGTTGCTTGAATTTATATTTCTCTACTTTATGGAGAGGTTAAGCATCTTATATGCCATTTGACTTTCCATTTCTATTTCCTTCAGTTCTTTTTGTTTTGACTTACAGTTTCATGTATATCTTATTTATTAATCCACTACCAGTAGTATAAATTAGAAATAATCTCTCAATCTGTCTCTTATTTATCACCATTGTTGAATAGAAATCTCTCATATTTAGTCAATAAATTTCATCAATTTTCCTTTATAATTTATGATTTTTACATATTATTAAAGAAACAAGTTCCCAAAATGATGATGCAAAAATAGCCCCCTACATTGTTTTATAAAATATATCTATTTTGCTGTCTATGCTTAAAACTTGAAACCATATAAAATTCGTTTTGATGGATGGTGTGAGATAGAAATATATTTCAATTTTTGTACATATGGTAAACTAATTTCCCTAGGATAATTTATTTAAATATTGATATTTTTCAATGGTTTGTAATTTCTATACTGTCATATATTAGGTTTCCAGATATATAGATGTGTTTCTGATCCATTCATCTAGTTATGTGATCATTTCTCAAAACTAAATTACTTTAATATTATAAATTTGAAATATGTCTTAATATAAAGTAGAATAAGATCCCTATAAAGATATTCTTAAGACTATTCTTAGCTATTTGTGGGCTTTTATTTGTCTACAAAAGTTTAAACAGTTGGTTTAATTCTACTAAAGCTACTACTGGGATATTGATGGGAATAATATTGAATATATAAACTAGTTTGGGAAAAATTAACATATTTAAAATGTTAAATTTTCCCTTCTTAAAATATGTGACATTTGACCATTTGTTTAGCTATTGTTTAATATACTTTAAAAGAGTTTAAATTTTTTCTTTATAAATGTCGTGTATTTTTTGATAGGACTAGAGCTCTACTGTTTCCTTGTCAGTCAATTTAGTCTGCTTAATGCTTTGGTTTCATATTTACAGGATATGCATTTTTTAATAGTCATTATTTACTTAATAATAAACTTGAGAATTTTGTACTTGGCTAATTGCCAATATTTCATTGCTTTCTCCTTGGTTACTTTCTCTACTTTTTGGTTTAAATTCCTCTAAAGTTCTTACAGAATGTGATTAAACACTTAGAACTGTAAAATATCTAAAATTTTTCTTCCTTTACAGTTGCATTTAAATAACAGCTTAGCTAGGTAAGAAAATGTCTAGGTCCAAATTATTTTTCTTTATACTGTGAAACTGTTACTTCATTATTTTCTTTCTTCCAATGTGGCTATTGAAAAGTTTGATGTCATTCTGACTCTTGCTCATTTCTAGGTAATCTTTTTATTTTAAAAGCTTAGATGTCCTGTTTGATTTGAGTATTCTTAAATTATTCTGCATGTGTTTTGCTATATGATATTTTTTCTGGGTTGTCTTATACAGTACTTTATATGATCTTACTGAGTTCTGATGTTTTTCTTTAAATTTGAGAATTCTTGCCCATTATTACTTTTTTAATTGCTAGACTTTGCTCATTAATTCCATTTATCATCTTTATTTCAAGAAGCTTGAACTTTGTAGCTCTTTTGGATACATTTTTGTGGCTATCTTTCTCACCTTGGGGCTGTCATCTGCTTCTGTGTATGATATCTCCCCATGATAACCTTAGTTTGTAATCCTCAAGTTGAGTTTAAAGAATGGCTGAAGCATACCCTGCTCATTTTCATTTTCCTGTTCAAATACAAAAGTATTTTATCATTTATTTCTTTGTTTGTTTATTTTATCCCTTAGAATACCAACTTAATGAGAGCACTCTGTTCTCATTCAAGTATGTAGGCTGATGAAGCCCTTACCACCAGGAGTGTGGGTGCAGAGTAGAGAAAAGGGATGCAAGGTGAGTTCAGAAAGGAAGACAGCATGAGCGTGAAAAGCCAAGGTTCAGATTTTGAATTTTATTTTCAGTGTGAGAAAATCCAATGGAGAATTTTAAAAAGAGGAGCTAGATGGTTACTCTGGCTGCTGTGTAGTGGATGAATTGAAGGGGAATAGGAGTAGACTCAGGGAGACCACTAAAGAGGCTCCAGCAGCATTTTGGGTGAGAGATGCTGACTCAGAGACAGGTGTGGTAGTGGGAGACAAATAGGAGTAGAGGATTTTGGCATATATTCTGTAAGTAGTGTTGTGATAGATTGAGAATAGGGAGAGTGGGGATAAAAGGAGTCTAGGGTGACACCTAGATTTTTGGTTTGAGCAGCCGGTAGATGCTACAATGTTTTGCTGGTGAGGGGCAGACAGGAAATAAGTTTGTGGAAAGATTAAGAATTTTGTTTTGCACACCAAGTTAAAAGCATATGAGTCATTGAAATGTAGAAGTCAAATAACCACAAGAGTCAAGAAAGAGGTAATAGATTTGGGGATTCATTAGCATATGGATGATAGTTATAACAATGGGACTTGATAAGAACCTACGGAAGAAGCAAGGATATAGAGGAGAAGGGGCCTGGGATTATGATTGTGGTATTGAACAGAGGAAGAGGAGTTGGTGAAGGAGACTAAGAGGAGCAGCATTTATCCAAGTGGGGGAAGAGCATGGTGTTTAGGAAACCAACGGCAGATGCTATTTTACAAAGTAGGGAATGTTTGTGTTTTGAAAAATAATAAAAAGTCAAGTAAGAAAAAGAAGTGATCATTGGCACACGAAAAGAGCAATTTCAAAGGAGGATGGGAATAGGAGCTTGACTGGAGAGGGCTGAATGCTGACATGGGGGGAGAAGTAGAAACCAACCATAGAAAATCCTTTCAAAAATGATGCTGTGAAAGGGAGTTGAAGAACTAGAAATGTGGAATGTACTCTGTTTTCTCTTTTTGCCACAGAAGATATCAAGAAGTTGGCTCAAGTGAAAGAACGAAGAAAAGAAAAAAATCAATAAAGAGTGAAATTTTACAAAATCAACTGGAAGTAATAAAGTAGTTGGTTTTCTTAGAATTTTTTAGATCTAATCACTGGTTTATTGGACATAGAGTTTTTATCTGTTTTTCAAAAGAGAACAAAAATTAAGTAACCAACCATGTTTGAGAACTCATTCATTATTTTATATTATACTAAAATGCTAAGATAATTTTTAGTCATACATCTATAAAGAACTAGTGAGATAACTATATCTTTGTAATTTACAAATTATCAAGGGTGTACCACACCCTGGCTGGTGTGGTACAGGGGTTAGAGCATGGGTTGTGGGTTTGATTCCCAGTCAAGGGCACATACCTGGGTTGCTGGTTTGATCCCCAGCCCCTGTTGGGGCACATGCAGGAGCCAACCAATTGATGTGTCTTTTTTACATCAATGTTTCTCTCCCTCTCTCTTGCTCTGTCTCCCCCTCCCCTCTCTCCCTCCCTCTCACTCTATATAAATCAATGGAAAAAATATCCTAAGGTAAGGACTAACAAAAAAAATTATCATATGCCAATAAAACTATTAAATTATAATTTTAGGCCATGAAAATGAATAATTTAAAGACTATGAGGAAAGCTTTCACTTTAATAAGTATGTAAGGTGTCAAACTTTGCAATTTATTACAGATTCTCGAGCAAATTTACTATAATTAATGTGAATAAAAACATTTCATTATCTAAATATTCTGTTTCTGTATTCCTCCCTAATCATGAAACAAAAGGACTAATTTGTTAAAGATGTTCTTTAATTAATTCCAAAGGGAATACTTAGAATATAATATGCTGACTGGTTTTGCACAGTTCCTGACTCCTACCACACAATGACATCCATAATTTTATGATGGCAAAACATTATAATCATATAGTAATGTGATTCCCAAGCACCAAAGCCCCCAGTTAATTTCTGTTATCAATTGTGTAGTTTAGTATAAAGAGCACTGGAATTAAGACACATGTCCTCTAGGCCTTCCTCAGCCATTAACCAATTGTGCAATCTTGGTATTTTTAGTTTGGGTAAAAACAAAAACAAAATTTTGATTTTGTAAGGTGGAGATAAAAACAGGTTTTCTAGAAAAGTAGGACCTTTCCACCAAGAATAAAGACAGGGTAGGTAGGCAGATAGATAGATAATAGCTAGGTAGATTGATTGATTATGGTAAGGTGTATTGCCATTTACTGCAAAATACTTGCCCAGTTGGGGTAAAAGAAGGTCCCCTACTTCAAAGGAGAGTAGGCTAAAAGATCTCTTCTCTCAATACCAAGCATGATACATGCTATTAAGCATTGGAGCGGGAAGATTTTTTCTGCCAAGGGCCATTTGGATATTTATAACATCATTCAAGGGCCATACGAAATTATCAACTTAAAAATTAGCTATGAAAAAATCCTTAGATTTATTGAATTTTGAGCCCTGCCTGCTGTTGCCTTGGCAGGGCCAGACCGAATGATTTCTTGAGCTAAGCTGTGTGTGGCCCGGGGCCAGATGTTCCCCACCCCTGCAAATGATTAAAGCAACAGGATTCCGCTGTCTCTGAGGTAGGTGGTGGCTTTGTCTGGTCAGGGTTAAAAGACAGTAATGTTTCCAAGTGCCTTCTTTCATGGTGCTGGCTGAGTATTGTCGAAGCCCTTTTGGCACTGGCTGTGCTGCACTTGCAGAAAACCACTCACCCATCCTCTTAGTCACAACCTAATAACTCAATGTAGGCAGTTGGGTCTAAATTTTAGCTACTATACTACAACTAAATTTCATTTTATTAATGATTTAGGGCTTATATGCTCCAGAAGAATCTGGAAGAGAGCATTTCTTTGAAGAGGCAGATCCCTTAAGGGTTTGTTTAGGTTAGATTAGATTTTTAGGAGTCAACCATTTACAATTTACTTCTGTAAATAAATTACCATAGCTAAACATTAATTTGCTCAGTGGCAAAACAATGATAAAATTAAGAACCTCCCAAAATCCCAGGCAGGATGTTTATAAGACTCTCTAAGATAATTCCTGTGAAGTTTCTTAGGTGAGTTCATAAAATGTTACCAATAGAAGACAACTCTAAAACTGCCTAATTTTCAGTGTTCAAACATTACAATTCTAATCATATTGGATATTTGTTACAATATATATTTGTTACCCTTTGAAGCATAATATCTCCTAAAGTCTATGGCCCTGAAGAAAAGTTTAGTGATCTGTTCATAGAGCCAAACTTCTCTTAGCTTTGGAAGTCATGATGGGCAGAACAAATGTGGGCCCATGACATGGTTCCAACATTAGCAAGTAAGCATCATGTGATGTCATGTGTGTGGAATATGAAATGTGAAAGCTGAGTCCTTTAACTTACCTGTGATGTGTTAGGCCCTTTATTAATGTGCTCTGCAAAAATGAGGTCTTTGCTACTAAAGACACATAGAAAATTTGGACTAAGAGGAGAACATGACAATTATTAATGACTTAGAAAAAGAACCTATGAAGAAAGGTCAAAGAAACTCAGAACTTTTCAGAGAAGACTTAAGTATCCTATAATTTAAGAGTGGGTAATTAACCATTAGGAAACACAAAATCAAGAAAAGTAGTCTGACTGTTAAAGTTGTTAAGTGTTAGAAGACAGTTTCTACCGGACAATGTGGAATCTTATCTGCTGGTGATTAAGGGTTTGAGGATCTTTTGCTTGGATGGTTTCAATCTCATGTTATCTTAAGTCATAGGGCTTAAACTCCTGGACTTCTTGAGGTCATGTATCAAAAAGGTAGTCAAGCTTATCTGAAGGGAGATGTTCATTCCCCCATGTCACACTTAGAGCTGGCACAAAAGGATAGAAAATGAGACAACTTTTTCATTCTGATAGCCAAATTGTCATTCTCTTGATATAATTTATTGAAATAAAAATTCATCCAGCACATATAAAAATCATTTGAATATTCTATTTGTTTCAGTTGTTTCTTGGAGATTTGATGTCCCACACACACTTGCTGAACACACCCTGAATTTACTCCATACTTACTTATAATATAAACCTTTACTTATGTTCTCCTCTCCCCCAGGAATGCCTTTGTTCACCCTTTCCATCTGTTAAAATACTACTATTTTATTTCCTATTCCTCAAGGCCAATTCAGTTGGTATTTCCTCCAAGTAAACTTCCTTAGTTCTCTCCTTCCACTCTGTTGTAGCTAATTTCTCCCATATGCACATATAGAAGTATAGCTTCTATAGCACTTTGTACTTTAATTTTTACTCTGCTTTTGGAAATAGATGTTCAATTATTTATTTGCCTTCTCTTCTAGAGATAAAGTTCCTTGAGGTCAAGAGAAATTATTAATTCTCCTGCTCCTCATAGTGCCATGCATAGAATAAATAATATTCCTCAGGGTATATTCTCTGCAGTAGTTGATTTTATAAGCTCCGGTACATTCTTTTCTTTGTAAATGGGATAAGCTCCTTATCTTAAGAAAAGTAATCTGTTTTTCTCCTTTAAAACTATGCATAGGACTTATATTCTCAGTGGCAATTAAAAAAACTAATTTCTCTAAGACATTGGTTCACATTATTCCAGGCTCTTAACCAAAATCTGTATGAGTTACCCATTGCTTCCTAATAAATTACTCCCAAAACTTGGCTTAAAATTTATATTTAAAAAACCTCACAGTTTCTGTGGGTCAGAAATTGGGGCATGGCCCCTCTGGTCTTCTGCTTCATGATCTCACAGGTTGCAATAAATGTGTTGGTCCAGAGTTTGCAGCTTGAGCTGAAGTATCCACTAAGGAAGGATCACCCATGTGGTTGTTACTGTTGGCTTGAGGTTCTTTGCTGGCTATGGGGAGAAGATGCTCTCAGCACCTTGTTACATGGGCCTCTCCAATATGGCAGCTTGCTTCATAAAAGTTGGTGAGAGAGAAAATCTCTAGAATCTAAAGCTTTTGCCAGCCCATTCCCAACCTATTTACTGGTTCTCAAGTTGCCTTAGATTGCATAAGCTATTCAAGACTGAAAAAAAAATCAATCTTTTTCATCTATATGTCTTGAGAGCGTACCACAGGGCACAACGAATGTTTCCTGACAAAAATCAAGTAAGTTTGAGAAATGAAACAAACTATAATAACACTTGAGAAAATTCACAAAACAAATAAAAATATTAAAAGACTTGTAATATATATAGTTGACTTTTGAGCAAGGTTGGGTTTAAAACTGCTCAGGTCCGCTTATACACAGAATTTTAAAAATAAATACAGTGTCCATGGACTTAGCATCCAGGGATTCAACCAACCACAGATCAAAAACCATATTTTCCCATTCTCAACTACTTTCCCAACAGTGGAAGGAAAAATACTGTTTTCATCCTTGGTTCATTAAATCTGTGAATACAAAGGGCAGATTAAAGAGTCAAAATTTATACATGGATTTTTAACTGGGGGGAGGGTGCTTTTAACCTCCACATTGTTTAAGGATCAACTATATCAAATTTCCATGTAAATAAAACTGTTTAACTCTTATTTTTTCAGGGTTTCCAAATTTGTTTGGAAAGGGATCCCTTTAACAACTTACAAAACTAGTTCTCTGCAGAATCTACTTGTATTATTAATATAACAAGAAATAATATAACGGGAAATAATCACCCAAAACATGGAGAAACTGAAAGCATTGGAGAGGCATTTTATTTCATGGAAGCCACCTAGGCTTTCGGGGCAGAAGGCTGAGTGGTAGAGTGTGAAGCAAGCGCCATTGTGCAAATTCCACGAAGCCTGATAAACATTGGCTTGGAAGAGCTTAGAACACAGGTGTGTAGAGGCAAGTACAAATCCAGCCCAAAAGCCATATTATGGGGCTTGCTTGTGAAACTTACTTGAAGTAAGTAAATTATTAACTTACCTCTTATAAACCTGGGGCATATCCTCACCACTATAGTTCCTCTTCCTCTCCCATGTTTTTATTCTTAAGAGGTCAGTGGGTATTGAAGGAGGGGACAGAAAAGAGGGAGAAGCCAGATCAGTTACATTACTATGGCCTGGGCTATCAATTAGAGAGAATTGAAAGTCAGGACTGTGTTTCTTTATGTAAACAATGATAAAGATAAAATGGGGGTGCAGTGGGGAGAAACGGTGTGGAAAGGCATTTCTGGCAGAGGAGCGAAGTTGTCTCAGGCAATTATGAAATCTGCAGAGCCACGGCCAACCACCCAAGTGCTGATTTTATCCTGTAGTGAGACTTCATCCCTTATCCCTCCAAAGTATGGTGTAAGTAAATTGTTCTGGAAAACATCAAGGTTATTTGAAAAGGTCCATTATGGCACATTATTTCTTTATGCAAAATGGCTGTTTAACAAGATTGCCTCCTCGAACTCTTCACATGAGCAGGACAGCCAATCTCATTTGCTAATGGAAGCTTTACAGCGGACCCTTCACTGCCCTTGTCTCTCTTTACCATTATTTTATAGATAATAACTTATGATTTGTGTAAGCTATGGGCAAAAATACCCTAGAGCACAGGGTGACATTCTCAGTGCTGCCATATGGTATGAATACCCCAGAGGTACATTTTATGGAAGACAGTCTTTGCCTTGCTGGCAGCTTGAAGGAAAGTGCAGAAGGGCAGGTGATACTTGCCACTGACATGAGAATGGGGCTAACTTCATAAGTTCCCAGGCTTTGCTCAGAAATTTTATTCATAAGACACTGTTTGCATCAGTTATCATTAAGAAGGTCATGAATTCATACGAAAGGAATTGGGCCCCTCTTACTTATGATTAGAACATGGAGAGGCTGGAGTAGTAATTAGGCTTCTGTTGTTGTTCATGGTTATTCAAGTGCATAAGGGAATAGAGTGAGCAGAACAGTAAAAATATCTTAGCAAAAAAATAATGTACTGGATGGGAAGCTTACACAGCACTCAGATCTCTTAGTAACCACCCACGTGAGTTTGGACACTGGTCAAGAACTGGCTACTACTGCTTGAATTTGTCATCTGTAAGAACCACTCCCTTGACATCATAGGAAATGTTTTATGTTCCTTACTTGGGGAATTCCTGTATAATTTTATGTTAAGTGGCTGAATCCCCTCTGAGAAACAAGCAAAGATGTTTTCAATTGTTTTTCAGAAGGGGGAAGAAAGGATGTTACATGGGGCAACCCGATTTCCCTGGTTAGGCGGAGGGGGGATAAGAGAGAATTGAATTAACTACAAAGGATATAATAAGATGGAAAAAATAAAAAAGGAAGTTAAGGGACTTTGGAATTTAATTTTTTCAAAGATGACATTACAAGTATTTAAATGATATTTGAGATATAATTTTGGAGAAAGTGTATAATACAAAATTTAAGTAATTTAGGTTTTATTTTGGTTTGGTTCTTTTAGCCACAAGTACAGAGTAACTGAAAACCACACTTGTGGAAAGAGGCAGGGAGGGCTGCAAAACTACTAGTACATCAAGATTTCCATTAGGGTGAGAAAGAATACTTACTTCTATTGTAAAACTTACTTTTATTCATGGATGAGTAGCAACCTACTGAAAAACAATTTTAAGCCTATTGACTCTGACTTTGCCCACATTAGGACAATTGTTATTTAACCTCTCTGGTTGCCAGCTTCTTTGACTATACTTGAAATATAGAGTCCTTGTCAACCTTAATAATGTTAGGAGTCGCAGGACTTCTATAACTTGAAACTTAAGAAAAAACCAAAGAGAAGGGAGATGTTTCTTTGCTGCAATTAATTTTTGAAAATTTGATACTTTTCAAGATTAGCATGATGTAAGAATGCCAAACCAAAAAATCAGAAAGTAAAATATGTTTTTTCTCCTTCAAGGAACCTTTATCCTGTGTTGAATCACTTGAATTAAGAATTAAAATTGAAAATGGGCAGCTTTGAGACATTTTTGGGGTGTGTGTGTGTGTGTGTGTGTGTGTGTGTGTGTGTGTGTGTTAGCTGAAAAGCCTTTTCTTGTAGACAGGAAAAAATGGAATTAGGAAATATACCCTCTGAGGACCCAGTACCTAATTGTGATGCCAGCATCCCATCATAATGCCTGTGGATAGTAGTTACCACCAAATAGAAGATCAAGATGAGTGTCCATTTGCAAAAAGCCTACCCATGATGTTATTAATCAGGTAAATAAGTATTTACAGTGATTAACTAAGCAAAACAACAAAATTACCAGGCCATCATATGACTTTTTGCCTGTGTTTATCTGCTATTATAATAAAAAAGTACCGGTCATCCATTACATCAGTCAATATGATAGCGCAAGTTAATTCAAATATTCATTGAGTACCTCTTATGTGCAAAGCTTTGTTCTATCCTCTATGGCGAATGAAAGAAAAAAAAAAAAAAAAAAGGAATGAGACATAAATCCTGCTTCTAGTTGCTTAAAATATCTGGATATTTCTACCAGATGAGAACTTCAAAGTATTATTCACATGGTAGGAGTACCTTGAATTAAATTATATAGTAACCCTGAAGAGTTGGATATAAATGATCACAAAAGGATTACATTTTAAGTGCCCAAGGAAAGTTTACTCATTTAAGATAATCATAAACTATCTTCCACTAGGCAAAGAAAAGGAATGCCAGGGAAGAAAGAAGAAGAAAAGAACTTTTGTTAGTTCTGATAGTCTATGATACTTGTAATTATTGAATCTTATACTTATTTAAAAGAGGGCATATCTGTTATCTTTTAATAAAATTCCAGTTTTTTAAGCAAACAATATAATATATCCAATCTTTTAAAAAATAACGTGTAACATAAATATTGTGTTTTCACAAGTGGCAAAAAAAAAAGCTTCCTTACACTGTTTACCACAAAGACACCTCATAAAGAGCAAAAACAGTTTCTTTCACATGAAAAATAAAATGTAGTGCATGGTATTGTAAAGAAAATTTCCACTTTTTCACCCATATAAAGAAAATGTCTTTTGTTTGTCCTGTACATTTATTTTATCATGTACATTTAAAAAAGAAATAAAGGAATCAGAATACATTTACATTACTGTCTTTAAAAAATAGTTATATTTAAAAAGTAGTATTTTTTTCTTTCTTAACTGAATATGGAAACATTAAAAATGTAATTTAAAAGACCTTTCTTTGCAGTAGTAATCTAATGTATTTCCTGACATAATGCTAATTTATATGACTACAGTTTTGTTTTGTTTTTTAAAAACACACACAAAGAAAACATTTGCTGGTTTCAGTTGATATATATGTAATATACAGACATGAAGACTCATGTAAAATATTTAATGTGAAAAATATTAGAATGCTTTTTTTTCATTTATTCTGATGTGCTGTGAAGGTCAAAAAGAGATCAATCCACAGAGGCCAGTAAAGTTAGGAGTAACCTAATTAGGGTTGTCTAGATCTGAAATGTCATCTAATCCACTTATTGCTAGTGGGGAAATATGTGTATCTATGTCTGTAAAACGTGATTATGTACTTTTAAAACCTGCAAAGACTTATACTGCAAACCCCATGAAGAAGACAGCCTGATAAAAAAAAAAAAATTAAATTGGCAATATTTAATGTGATGCTCACTATTTTTAAAAATAAGAGGCATTTTTTCCCTTTCTATATGAAAACTGCATCATGACAACCACAAAGGATCAGATAAGAAGTGTTTATGCACTGTCCCTTGGAACCTAAAAGAAACTGACTTGTCACATTCATAAGGAGGGCATGGCATGGATTTTGGGTCTCTCTCAGCAGGTTACATTTCAATGTCATGTTACCTGCGAGTGTCATAGAACCCACCATGTTGGAGAGAGACCAACTTTATCCATCATCATCAATCATCCTGCCCAGGGCAGTTCCAGAGATAGGACTTTCAGATGAAACGTGATATGCAGGCTGCACGGTAGCATGCGGTACTTGAGACTCCAGAGAAACTTTCTGGAGTGCTGAGCTCTTTGTTGTTTCCATGGGACCAAACATGAGTGGCAGCTCCAAAGGACTGTCATTCACCTGGTGTCGTGCCCAGGAAGTACTGTGCAAATATAGTGAACTGAATGCATCTGCTTTGTTACTTTGTCTAAGATTCCTGAATGTTAGTGCTATAAACTGGGGGGTGATTGTTTTACAGAAGCTCTTATAATTTTTCCTTCAGTCTTTCTTTATAGACACAAAATCCATAGAGAAGCTGATAAGAGAAATTATAATTAACAATTAATAAGTAAGACTCACAGCAAGGAACATTCATTATTCTCAAAGGCTTCTAGATGCATTTAGTAACTGATTGCATAAACAATTCTGTCACCTGTGACCCTGCAATGAGACCCCTGCAATAAAGAAGTTTTCACAGAATTATTCAATATTTTCCAGGAAAATTTTAATACTACTTGTAAGAATTTTCCAAGTGCAGATATATGTCGCCTAGAGTTCAGCTCCAAAGAGATTTCAGGTTGTTATTAAATTACCCCCATTTCACTGAGCATTTTCCTAAGTCCTACAAATCTTTAAGTGAATATAATGTTAGCCTTGTCTTGTTCACAGGGAAATAGGCTCCAGGGAAGGTAGTTATAGGTTTACTAGGTCACAGCCTTCTGAATGGGCCTCACTGTGGAGACTTTTATCCCTGACAGTATGCTACAATGGTCTTTCTTCAGATCTGCATTTCTTTTGCTGTCCTGAGATCTAAACAACCTAAGTTTGTAAAAGTTTAGAACACTTTTTATGAACCAAGAAAACAGCATTTAAATGGCAACAAAGAAGGGAAGCTGTTAAGCCATCCCCATGTTTGCTTCCAATGGAACAACCAGAGAGGAACAGTACTTGGGGTTTCATGTTGAGTTCCAAATTGCCATATGGATTCAGATGAAAGTTAGTCAATGAGTTGGCTATTTTTCAGATCAGATACTTGAAAATGTGGTAGGAACACAGGGGTGGGTTTAAAAACTACAGTTTAATTAAAGATCACAACATGTTTTCCACAGCTTACCTGTGTTTAGGATTGGCAAGCCCAAATGGGTCCACAACAATGACCATGGACAGAAAGAAAATACTTGTGTCTTATGTTTTTATAGCAGTGTTTACAGACTTTTCTTACAGTGCTTATAATTTTATGGTAAAAAATCTTGAGATGTGGTGCCCAACAGACCCAGTTTTGAATCCCAGGCCTGCTCCTTACTGTGTGGCATTGGTCAAGTTGGAACCTCGGAGTTGCCCGAATGCTCTGGTTTCTACTGAGACATAACAGACCACCCTAAAACTTAAGGATAAGACAACAACCATTTTACTATGATCATGTATTCTATAGATTGGGTGGAAATGATTTGTCTCTGCTTTACTATGTCTGGATCTCAGCTAGAGAGATGGAGTCTACAGGTTGTTGGAGTCACTTGGAAGTTTTACTGCTCACATATCCAGCACTGGGTTGGGATAAATCAAAAGCTGGATCAGCTAGCACTGTCACCAGGAGCACCTAAACATGCCCTGGGCTTCCTCACAGCATGGCAGCCTCAGGTGTCCAACTTCTCACATGACAGTTCTGGGCTAGAAGAGCAAACATCCCAGTCACCAAGATAAAAGATGCATAGCATTGTAAGACACCTTCGAAGTCACACAGGGTAACTTATGGTGTACTCTATTCATCAAAGCAATCACAAGCTACTCAGACTCAAGGGGAGAAGATATAGAACCACTTCTCAAAATGAGTGTAAAAGAATGTGTGGCTATGTTTCAAAGCCACCAATATGACAACCTTATAGGAATGCTGTGAGGATTAAATGAGAAAATATACATAAAACACTATCATACAACCCAGAAAATTAACAGGTGCTTAATAAGTAGAGTTCTGTTTAGAATCCTATGGTGATTATTAAGGTACACATCTGACCTTTCCAGCTGTGAGCTCTCACAAGGCACAGTCAGGTGGAATTTATATAGGATCACCCTGCACTCATGCCAAGCCCTGGGCTGAGAGCACTTGGCTATGCATTTACTGGTATGTTGTTGGTTATAAGCCTGATATTATGAATTAATTAGTGTAGTTTTTGAATCTGTAGGAGGCAATGATACCTAAGGTAGTTTATTAAGGAATAGCGTTTATTCCCCAAGACACTTTAAAAAAGGTGCTTTGGAATTACTGACAAATTATATCCTGGACATTGATATTGATAAATGTGCCAAAGCAGACTTCATTTCATGAATATGTAACTGCATAAGTCTTTTTGAAAGTGCTGGGATCCCTTATTGTCACTTATCAATGCCATTTACTTAGAGTCTTAAGAGCACAACTTTTCCTTTGTTTTTGTTTTTTTTCAATCCACACTGCCGGAGATTTCGCAAACCAATGAAAGAAGAGGTTAGACGGGAGAATTTTGCTGGCCAAAATGAGTTTGCACAGCTGTGAGCAATAAAATACAGCAGCCATGGCAACCCTCTCCAGTGTCCCAATAACACATCTGAAATGAGGTTATTAGAATTATTAATTCACATTAGTGGCTATTAAAATTACTACCTGCAGATTTGCTCCCTGAACATCCTTTTTGTGTGTGTCAGAAGAAGGCTTTGTTTTCAAAGGGATGTAGATACTTAAATAGATGCAATCTATTATGTGAGACATTAGAGGACTAGCAGATAACAAAGCTCGCGGCAAGACTGGGATAGCAGCCTTGTGGAAAAGGAAAGCAGATGTAACGCTTTGTTCTTCTGATGATGGCAAAAAACCAACGGTGCTCTAGTGGTGGGAGTGATAACCGGATGCTCCTGAATTCCCTAAAAGGTATTACTTAAAATCCAGTCCAGTGTGGGCTGTTTCATGAAATTCTGAGAGGCATATAAAATGTTCTACCTTGGTGAGGCATAAACAGCATCAAAAGAAGTCAGCTAAAAATGTCAGCCACTTGTAAGGGGGTTATGAAGATTCTTGGAGAGCCCATGGAGACTTGGCTAGTTCCCTTCCATCCCCCATTAACTCAACTCAGAAAGCAGATTCCTGCTGTTTTAAGCAAAAGAAGAAACCATTACAGAGAGGTCAGTGTGGGAATTCATTAGGGAAAGAAGCTATACAGCTGAGAAAGAACATTGTATTTAGGGAAATGAGCAGGGAAAAAATGCACACACACATGAAAATAACACACGGGTATAGGAGCACTTACTTGGGGACAGCAGTGCACCCAATCCCTTGAGCAAGAAGGAACAGGCCAGTCACACATAAAGTCAAAGATATGTGAGGAGGTCCATTCTTTTCAAATTCTGATCAAGTGAATAAAAAAAGGATCCTTTCCACTTCTGCCTTTTTTAACTCAGCCTCTAAGTTCTTCACCTTCTCAAGACCATCTGCTGCTGGCCCAGGCATACAGATTACCAGCCAGGAGCAGCTTTCCCACACTGTCTGCCCAAGGAGGGAGTCTTACAACCTCTGCACAAAGCACTGGGACAAACTGCAAGTGTTCTATCTAGCCGTTCTGAGTCTGGAGGAAGCAGGTGAGGAAGCCAAGAGACAAAGGTGAACTGATGTGAATGCTTAACTTCAGCTGGCACACTCTCCAACCACACCTTCAAATACACAATCTGCAGAGGACTTGCTTCCCAATTCTCTGAGCAGCTGAGTCACATATAGTTCAGAAATCAGAAATGCTGGAATCACTGGGACATTCCACGGTTTGTGGGATGATTTGATAATACGTTTGAAATTGAGTCTGGCCTAGAAAACCAGAAGGTATGTTTGCTCAAATAGGTCACACACAGAGATAGCCTTTCCTGAATGAGAGTTTGTCACAGGGACTGGCCTCAATGAACCATTGACTCCTTCCACAAGAGGACAGCTTAAGTGAGATTTTCTAGTAGTAGAGACCAGATCTACTTCTCCGTAGAGTATGTACATGCAAAGTGAAACTCTCCACAATTACTCTATTAATAAGTATCTGCTGAGTACTTTAAAATCAAATGGTAATTGTTCTAAGTATTTTGAAATCACATTACCTTAAAGTTCTGACCTATCGGCAAAAATGCCACACCTCTCATGGAACTACATGAAAAAGATTTTTTAAAGGATTAACTGCTTTCATATATGGGCGTTGAGATGGCTTAATCCTTCATTTGACTTGATTTTCAAAGTTAAGTGGCTTCCTTGGTGACGATAATAAATACATTTTTTTCTGATTACAAAGTAATTCAAATTTCAGTCTCTTCAATGAATGGTTTTGGGAGAATTGAACAGGTACATGCAAAAAAATGAAACTAGACCACCAATTTACACCATAAACAAGAATAAACTCAAAATGGTTTAAAGACTTAAATGTAAGTCATGAAACCATAAAAATCCTAGAAGAAAACAGGCCATACCAATATGTCTCCTAGTGAAAGAGAAACAAAGGAAAAAATAAACAAATGGGACCACATCAAACTAAAAAGCTTCTGCACAGCAAAAACATTCATGAACAGAATTAAAAGGGATCCCACTATATGGGAGAACACATTCACCAATGATACAATTGATAAGGGGTTAATATCCAAAATATCGAAAGAACTTATACAACTCAACACCAGAAAGACAAGCAATCCAATTTAAAAATTGGATTCAGGGCAAAAGACCTGAATAGACACTTCTCCAAAGAGGACATACAGATGGCCAAGAGACATATGAAAAAATGTTCATCACTAATCATCAGAGAGATGCAAATTAAAGCCACTATGAAATATCACCTCACACCTGTCAGAATGGCTACCATCAACAAATCAACAAACAAGGGCTGGTAAGGATGTGGAGAAAAGGGCATCCTTGTTCACTGCTGGTGGGAATGCAGACTGGTATAGCCACTTTAGAAAACAGTATGGAGTACCCTCAAAAATTTAAAAATAGAACTGCCTTTTGACCCAGTGATCCCACTTCTGAGAATATATCCTAAGAATCCCAAAACACCACTTCAAAAGAATATATGCACCCCTATTTTCATAGCAGTATCATTGACAGTAACCAAGATCTGGAAAAAGCCCAAGTACCCATCAGTAGATGAGTGGATAAAAAAGCTGTGGTAGCCCTGGCCTGCGTAGCTCAGTGGTTAGAGCATTGACCTTGGGACTGAAGGGTCTTGGGTTTGATTTCCAGTCAAAGGCATATACCTGGGTTGTAGGTTTGTTCCCTGGCCCCAGTCAGCGCACGTGTGGGAGGCAACCAATTAATGTGAGTTGATGTTTCTCTCTCTCCCCCTCCTTTTCTACCTTCTACTCTCTCTAAAAAAATTTAAAAATCAATGGAAAATGCCCTCTGGTGAGAGTTAACAAACAAAATCCCCTCAAACAAACAAAAATGCTGTGGTACATTTAAACAATGGAATACCATGAGGCTATAAAAAAGACAGAAATCTTACCTTTTGTGACAGCATGGATGGACCTGGAGATTATTGTAATCTACGTAAAATAAGCCAGTCAGAGGAAGACAAATACCATATAATCTCAGTTATATGTGGAATCTAATGAACAAAATAAACTGACAAACAAAATAGGAACAGAGGCATGGATACAGGGAACAAGCTGACAGCTATCAGAGGGGAGGGGGCACTGGATGAAAGAACGGAAAGGATTAGCCAAAGAACATATACACATAACCCATAGACAGAGAACAGTATGGTAATGGCCAGACGGAACGGGGCTGGGGCTGGGTGGAAGTGGGCAGAGGGGGGAAAATGATGACATCTGTAATAGTATCAACAATAAAAATAAAGTTAAAAAAATTAAACTAAATTAAATCAGTTACACATTTCAATGAACAGTTTTACCAAAAAATAAAAAGGCTCAGAGAAACTTGCCATTTATTTTATTATTTTATTTTATTTTATATTTTATTTTATATTTTATTATTTTATATCTTTACTGATTTCAGAGAGAAGAAGGGAGATGGAGAGATAGAAACATCAATGATGAGAGAGTCATGGATCAGCTGCCTTCTGCATGCCTCTCACTGGAGATGGAGCCCACAACCGGGCATTTGACCTGACTGGGAATTGAACTGTGATCTCCTGGATTACAGGTCGATGCTCAACCACGGAGCCACACCAGCTGGGCAAAATTTGCCATTTATTTAAAAAATTAAATTAAATGAATAAAATTAAAATGAACAAAAAGGAGTTAATGTGTCAATAAAAATAGATTTCAAAAAGCATAAGATTGAGGGCAAAGAGCAAATTGTAAAAATATATTTCTGTATGCATTATGCAAATTACATGTAACATTTTAATATAACTTTCAAGTACAAAAAAGACAAAGTAGTTCAAATGTAACATAATGCCAGAGCCCCCAAATAGAAAGTGAATAGTATTTTAAAAAATCACCACCTATAGGTAACCACCTTCTAACCTTTTTCCTTCTATGTGTGTGTGTGTGTGTGTGTGTGTGTGTGTGTGCATCTTGGTGTTCTTCAAAACTTGCTTCTCTGTCTCTTGATCAGTGTTTATGCCATCTACTTAGATTCCAGGTTCCCCAAACCCAAACCGTGAGTCCCATATGGTTCTTCAATCTCAAAAATTTTGGATGCAGCCTCAACAACAGCTTTCTGCATCAATTCTAGGTTATTGATCACTTTATTCATCAACCTCCTGCTCATCTTGGCCTCTAACTCTACTATACAAATTGGGCATCAGAAACTTCTCTTCTTATGCAATCTTCACACACTAATTCCTCCTTTAACTGCTGAGAAGAATGGGGGTGGGGATCAACTTTGTTTCTCTAGGAAAACCAGAGGTGGCCCTGTCCATCTGGGTATCATTTATCTAAAACATTTGCCTCTGGTTCCCTAGACATTTTCACCCAGTTTCTTCCAGAACACTTGTCCTTGTCTTCTGTCCCTTACCACCCACTCTCCTTCCATTTCTTCACATCCTGTACTCTCTCACACTGTTTTTGTCATTTCCTCTGTATGTTCAAAATCAGCCTGTTTGTCTTGTCAAAATCTTATCTGCCTTCTATTCTGTCTTCTTCCTAGTTATTTATAAAGTTTCATTCACTTTGATCCACAAAAATTCTTACTTTCTTCCTTTGCTTTATCCAAGACCTTTCCCCACACATCCCCATCCTCACTATACTATAATCATCAAAGATTCATTCTTTCAATCTACAAAAAGCAGATTCTGCAAGTTTCGTGACACAGACAAATGCACAGAAAGGTACACAGTTGTAGATGCACAGAAAACAATAAAATCTAAAAAATGAAGCCATCTCATAAACTCTCAGGCAATCATATTCATGTCCTTCATGTTCTCACCCCCAGCTAAATTTGGCCCATAAGACATTTCTTCTACATTTGTGGAGTAAGTGAAGTCATGCCCTGGGTGTAGCCATCACCTCTGCCCTCTATTTCCTAGAAACATCCTCCTGAAGCCCTGGCTTTTAAATATTTCTCCTCATACATCAAAGAACCAACCTAAAAATGAACCCTGTTTGTTTCCTTTTTAAGACACCTTCTTTCCCTTCTTGACTGTCAATAACACCTCTCCGCTTCCCAAACTCAGGGGCTTGTACTCATCTATTATTCCTCCATTTCCTCCTCCAGCTACATTCATTCCCATGGGACCTTTGCTCCACTTCCTGATCAGAAATCTTACAAACAGAGTGCTTTCTTTCTCACTTCCACTCTGGCTTTAGTTTAGGCTGAAATAATTTCCTGCTCAACCTGCATACAACCCTGATTTCCTACCCTCCTAAGGCTCCTGCTTATCTCTTCTCATTCCCTAGGAATCTAAACTTTTACTATCCAAATATATTATTTTCTCAGCTTCCTCCCTCCAGATGCACTTCATTCGCCTGTTTTTTCTCTCTCTTAGATTTCCAGACTGATTTTTCATTTTCAATATAAAAGTATTTCACGCTGTTTGCTTGACCCTCCTTTTTCTTTCATCTTTTATCTCTCACTGTCTTTCATTCCTGCCCTGCCATTAGCTATTGGCTCTTATTATAGCCTCCTTTACCTTCCAGATTCATTTCATTTAGCGCAGTGGACTTAGAGCTTGAGCACAATGTTATACATATCCCATATACTGTATCCCCTTTCAGAACAGTTTAGTTACATATAATAATGGTATATTATATTTTGTTGCCACATCACAAATGATTTCTAAACACATCTTGTTTTGAATCCCAACAAGCATGCACATAGCATCACTGCTACTATTTCTTTAAGAACACTTCATGACCTTTCTCAGGAAATGGGAAGTGGGACAACTCTAGAATAGCTCTGAGGAAATGTTGTGTTGTGGAAACTACTGTTGAGGATAGCATGGGACATTTCTTAAGACCCAGGTAAAAGCAGAAGCAAGAGAAAGACTGTCTTAGCTGCTTCCCAGGGAGTTTTCATGCACTGAAAATGGTCAGAGTATCCCCATGGCTCACTTAATGGAGAAGGTACTTGAGACCTAGGCAACAATTTATCTAACTTTGATGGAGTTAGATTGGTGCTTAACATAAGCACAAGGACAGTGGATCTAGCAGTCTGCCCTCTGAAGTATTTCCCTTGGTCCTGGATGCCTCCTCTGTGCTATTTGCAATAACTCTTCAGCTATGAAGACACACATCTCCTCCAGTCCAACTTAAACCCATTCACCCGTAATAATCTATATGGTGCATTAACACTCTCCCTTTGATTTTCAACTCTTAGATCTATCACCCTTGGAGTTCTTCAGTACAAAGATGTCTTAAAATGGCAGATGCTGTACAACTGTCACAATTTAATACTGTATACAGCTTAAATATTATTTCTTGAAAGAATCAATTATTGTCCTAATGTTGCCCCAAGTTGGTCCCCTCAGATCACTCCTGGGGACTCTGTCACAATTGCTGGCACTGTTTTACCTCTTAGATTTTAATACATATTAGCAAAATCGAAATAAGATTTTTCATTGAGGTAATTTTAATTTCTTCCCAAAGGTAAGAGGAAGGTGGCATGGCACTTTGTTAGTCGCAGCTTTAGTGCTTTGATGGAAGAATGCAAGTTCACTCTTTATTACTTTATGGATCACAAAGACCTGAACAAATTAGTACTTATTAGAAATCCAATTATAAATACATTTTATTTCTCCATATGGTGTAAGTATAATATACCGAGGTTAGTTGTGGACTGAATTGTGCTCTACAGCACTAACACAGAAGAGCAGGTGCAGGGCCTTGAGAGCACTGCCTAGAGAGTGGGAGTGTTTTCACCCTATCGGTCTGGAAGCACAGGGTTCTCTTTTTTGGATGTTATCTGAACCTAATGCTATACAAATGCTAGGTCTACTTCAGTTATTTATGTGCTTTGGGCAATGACTATCCTTTCCCAATTTTGATCTAACATCCCTAGTGTTTCAACAGGTCCCCCTTCTACAGTGTTGTCTCTATTTTCATTTTGTTCATTTTCAACCTTGTACATCATGGATTTTTAATACTGACTTTAGACACCAATAGTTATACATCTACATCATCTATTTTTGAGAACCTCTGCCTTCTTTGACAACCCTCTTATTCAGTTATACAGAGGTGCACACTCAGAGTTTATATATCTCCCCACTCCTTTAATGATTCTATTCTGTACTGACATTCAGTGTTCTGATTTCTTTTTCTAGGGGATTCTTTGCCAATTAGCTGATGAATGCAAAAATGTTCAGATCTATATTTTTCTACAGATTTCCCATTCAATCAGTTGATATTAGAATGTTAATGTCTATTTACTAAATTAAAAATGTATTACATGTCATATGCATATAGATACCTGTCTGTTCATTCAGCCATCCATCCACATCTATCTTTAGCTATCTGCCTATCTATCCATCTTTTTCAAACTGTACATATCTATCTATATGTACAAACTTTAATGCCATCCTATATACTTATATAACTTGAGAGGTTGGGAAGGAGATAGCTTTTCCTATCAGATGTTTTCTTTTGATAAATACTCAGTAAGTAAGCTACTTCTGGATCTGCACCCACAACCTGCATCTCTATGCACTTCTGTTAGGTGTCACCTCTCCCTTCATTAGATTGAATATTTCTTGCTAGCCAGCACTATGTCCATTTTGAAGCAGCTCTCATAAGCTCAGGGTCCTCCATGTGGACAAAATGTATTTGCTAATTATCAGAAATACTTACTCAGGAACTCATTTTTGTCCTACGGTTACTGCTTAGCTGACAAAACCATCTGTTAGCCTTTCTTTTATTGTACAGTCTTTAGCCTCCAGTGTGTCATTCTGAAAACTGCCACTGCTACTCTGTAAATTGCTTTTTGCTGCTCAAATTCTTTATTGCCTTTGTTTTATTTTAGAATCTTACATTGTTCTCATTCTTCATCTGCCTTTGAGCTTAAACAAAATTGGCCCAGTTGTATGGGTCACCTTTTATGGTTATTCAAAATTAAATAAAAACTTTAGCACAGAAAGGTCTAATAAAGACATTTCTTATTTTATCTTGTAAAATCAATGCTTTTGTGGGGGAGAGGGACAAATTTTCAAGGTTTGTGACTCTCAACAAAAATGCTCAAGAAGTTCCATTACCCATAAAGTACAAAATAAACAGACATTCACAGAGAAAGGGCACATTTCTTATGCCCTCAATATTGCCTTCAATCTGCAGGATACCTGGCTGACATTTACACTGGTATTTTCTTCTAGTTTTTCCATGATATTTGCTTCCTCCTCTATTGCAGGTATCTCTTGGTATCAATTTGTTATAAGTAGAAATCTATCACATGTTTCTTCTTGTATCATGTGCCAAGTAATATCCAGAACCACATCTGTCCCTAAAATCAACACTTCCTTTTCATTTCAGGACATTATGATATACTTTTTTTGTCCCTTTTCATAGATCTTCTTTGCAGATAATCAAGGCTTTGTACCTATCTTATGTTGATTAATGAACCTTTGATTCTTGAAAGAAAAGTTGGGACTAGATTTTTGACCCCTATTCTGAAAACCCTTTGTAATGTGAACAAGGTTTCCAGTGGAATGGGGGTTCATTCACTTCAAATTAAAAGTATAATTCCTGATTTTTTACTGAGGAGATAAAGATGGCAGTGGACTGAGTGGAAACTACACTGACACTCTCCCAGGACAAACTTGAATTACAATTAAAATAGAGAAAAACCATCTTGAATAATCAACTGCAACTGAAAAGCTTCAGAGCACCCTCATAACCAAGGAGGAAAAGTAGAGACCACATAGAGACTGATGGGAAGTGCAGAGGTATGAGAGGGCTGGCTGGGCTACCCACAGATAGCAGCTGAAGGTCTGGAGGGATATCTCAGCTGTCAGGGGTTCCCACTGAGGACACTGGGGCCTCAACCCTGGCTGGGCTTACCAGCTAAGAGCACCAGAACTGAGAAAGGTGCCCATATAACATCTGGCTATGAAACACAGCCAGGTTTCTGTCTGCCAAGGGCAGACTGCTAGAAATGCAGGCACCCTTTTAAAGAGCCAATGCACAAAGTTTTGTGTGCAGCCACTCACGTTGGAATCCAGCAGAGGGAGGGCGGAGTGGCCTGGAGCTGTGTGAAGAGAATCCAGAGTTGTGGGCTCTGGAAATAGAGCTCAGAAGGCACCCCACTGGATTCCTGTGCTGAGTCATTCCATCATACTGCAGAGGACATCTTTCTCTGGCATGCATTTACCTTCCAAGCAGCTTTTGCCTGAGGGGGAAGAAATTACTGCACCCTGCTGGAAAACCTCTCACCCTCCCCTGTGGAATGGCTATAGCCTGAGGTTCACTAAGAGACTGATAACAACCAGCTACCCTACTCTGTGGAGTTTCTACTGCCTGAGGCTCATTAAGAGAATCAGATTAATCTGCCTGAAGGCAGAGGCAGACCTCAGAGTGCTTTGAGTCTTTGCCTGATCTGCTTCTGGACCCGGGCCTTGGAAAAACAGAGTTGGTGTGCACCTTGGTCATGTCCAAATGCACCCAACCCCAACAGAGGGGATATCAAGCCATGGGTTGTTGATAGCTCCAAACAGGGTACTCATGGCCAATCACAAACAGCGCCAGATATTGGCCTGCACCAGAGACCTTCCAAAAAGACTGAGAGTCCTAGCAGGCCTATCTTATACATAGAAACAAACACAAACAGGTAGCCAAAATGGGGAGGCAAAAAAAACAAGCCCCAAATGAAAGAACAAGAGAAGTCTTTAGAAAAAGAGCTAAATGAAATGGAGATAAGCAATCTATCAAAAATAGAATTCAGAATATTGATTGTAAGGATCCTTAACATCATGAAAAAAGATATGGAAAGTATGAAAAATGACCAGTCAAAAAGACTAACATCAGTAAAAAACAATACATTGGAAGGAATAAATAGCAGATTAGAGGAAGCTGAGGATTGGATCAGTGAATTAGAAGACAAGGTAGAAAAAATCACTCAATAAGAGATCTAAAAAGAAAAACAATTTAAAAACAGGAGGACAGTCTAAGGAAGCTGTGGGGCAACATAAAACATAACAATATTCTCATTATAGGAGTGCCAAAAGAGGTCAAGAGTAAGCAAGGATTAGAGAACCTGTTTGAAGAAATAATGGCAGAAAATTTCCCTAACCGGGTCATTAAAAAAGCATGCAAATTCAGGAGGCATAGAGAGTCCCAAGCAAGAAGAATCCAAAGAAGCCCACATTCTGGCACATTATAATTAAAATGCCAAGAATTCAAGACAAAGAAAGAATATTAAAGGCAGCAAGAGAAAAGCAATCTGTTACCTACAAAGAAGCTTCCATAAGGCTGTCAGTTGACATCTCATTAGAAACTCTACAGGCAGAAGGGAATGGCATGAAATATTCAAGGTAATGCAAAACAAGAATCTGAAACCAAGAACAATCTATCCAGTAAGACTATCATTCAAAATAGATGGTGAATAAACTCCCAGACCAAAAAAAAAAAAAAAAAAAAAAGGCTAAAGGAGATTATCACCACCAAACCAGCATTGCAGGAAATATTAAAGGGACTGATGTAATTAGAAGTAGAACGAGAGAGAGAGAGAGAAACAGGCATAAAGAATTAAAATGGCAATAGAGAACTATCGATAATAACCTTAAAGGTAAATAGATTAAATGCTCAGAAAAAAGGACGTAGGTTGGCTGAGTGGATAAGTAAACATGATCCAAACATATGCTGTCTACAAGAGACCCACTTTAGAACAAAAGACTCAGACAGAATGAGAGTGAAGGGATGAAAAAAAATTTTCCATGTAAATGGGCATAAAAAAATGCTGGGGTAGCAATACTCATATTGGACAAAACAGACTTCAAAATGAAGACCATAAAGAGAGATAAGAAAGGTCACTGCATAATACTAAAGGGATTGATCCAACAAGAGGATATAACCCTGATAAACACATATGTACCCAATATAGGAGCACCTAAATTTATGTAAAAATTTTCTGGAGGACTCTAAGGGAGAGATTGACAGCAAAAGACTCATAGTAGGGGAATTTAACACCTCACTGACCTCAAAAAACAAGAAAAACTTCTAACAGACTCTCCAACTCTACAACTTAAAGACTTAGAAAGAGAACAACAAGAAAATCCCAAAGTAAATAGAAGGAAGAAAAGAATAAAGATCAGAGCAAAAATAAATAACATAGAGACTATAAAATACAATACAAAAGATCAATGAAACCAAGAGCTAGTTCTTTGAAAAGGTAAACAAGATTGGTGAACCTTTAGCCAGAATCATCAAGAAACAAAGAGAGAGGAACCCAAAAAACAAAATCAGGAAAAAAAAGAGGTGAAGTAACAAATAACCTAACAGAAATACAAAGGACTATAAGAAAATACTATGAAAAACTGTATGCCACCAAGCTGGACAACCTGAGTGAAATGGAAAAATTCCTAGAAAAATACAACCTGCCAAAACTCAATCAGGAAAAGTCTGAAAACCTGAATAGGCTAATAACTGTTGATGAAATTAAAGCAGTAATAAACAAACTCTCAGCACACAAAAACCCTGGTCCAGATGGCTTTCCGGGGGAGTTTTACCAAACACTCAAAGAAGAACTAACACCTATTCTCCTCAAACTACTTCAAAACATCCAAGAGGAAGGAACACTTCCAAGCTCTTTGTATGAGGCCAGCATTAGCCTAATTCCAAAACCAGATAAAGACACTACAAAGAAAGAGAATCACAGTCCAATATCCCTAATGAATATAAATGCTTAAATCCTCGACAACATATTAGCAAAATGGATCCAGCAATGTATTGAAAAGACCATACACCATGACCAAGTGAGATGTATTGCAGGGATGTAAGGCTGATTGGAATATTATTTGCAAATCAATAAATGTGATACATCACATCAACAAATTGAAAGACAAAAATCACATAATCATATCAATAGATGCAGAAGAAGTATTTGACAAAATCCAACACCCATTTTTGATGAAAACTCTCATCAAAGTCAGAATAAAAAGATCATACCTCAACATAATAAAGGCTATATATGACAAACCTACAGCCAAAATCATACTCAATGGGCAAAAACTACAAGCATTTTCCCCAAACAAGACAGGGGTGTCCACTTTCACCACTTTTATTCAACATAGTACAAGAAGTCTTAGCCACAGCAATTAGACAAGAAGAATACATAAAAGGCATACAAATTGAAAGAAAGGAAGTAAAACTATTATTATTTGCAGACAACATGATATTGTACATAGAAACCCTCAAGACTCCACCAAAAAAATACTAGGTTTAATAAATGAATTTAACAAGGTAGCAGGATACAAAATTAACACCTAGAAATCAATGGGATTTTTATACAACAATAATGTACTCTCAGAAGGAGAAACTAAAAAAACAATCCCATTTATCATTGCAACAAAAAAAATTTAGATACTTAAGAATAAACTTAACCAAGGAGATAAAATACCTATACTCAGAACTCTACAGGACGTTGCAAAAAGAGATAAAAGAAGATATAAACAGAGGGAAGAATATACTGTGTTAATGGATTAAAAGAATCAACATCATTAGAATGTCCATACTACCAAAAGCAATCTATGAATTCAATGCAATCCAATGAGGCCATACAGAAGGCCAGGAGACATGAAAAAATGCCCAAAGTCACTGATCATCAGAGAGAGGCAGGTTAAAACAACAGTGAGGTATCACTTCACACCTGTCAGAATGGCTACCATCAACAAATCATCAAATGACACATGCTGATGAGGATGTGGAGAAAAGGCAACCCTAGTACACTGCTGGTGGGAATGCAGACTGGGGTAGCCACTATGGAAAACAGTATGGAGTTTCCCCCAAAAAATAAAAATGGAACTGCTTTTTTACCCAGTGATCCCATTTCTAGGAATATATCCTAAGAAACCAGAAATACCAGTCAGAAAAGACTTATGCACCTCTATGTTCATAGCAGTGCAATTTACAACAGCTAAGATATGGAAACAGCCCAAGTGCCCATCAGTAGATGAATGGATAAAAAGCTGTGGGACATTTATACCATGGAATACTATGCAGCTGTTAAGAAGAATCTAGTACCCTTTGGGACAGTCTGGATGGAATTGGAGAGTATTATGCTAAGTGCAATAAGGCGGACAGAGAAAGACAAGTACCACATGATCTCACTCATACATGGAATGTAAAAAACAAAATAAACTGATGAACAAAATAGATCCAGAGACATATAAGCATGGAACAGACTGAGGGATCTCAGAAGGAAGGTGGGGGTGGGGGAGTGGGTGGGGAGAGATTAATCAAAGAACTTACATGCTTATATGCATAACCTATAGACACAGACATTGGAATGGGGAAGACCTGTGGGTGGAGTTGATGCGGGATGGAGGGGATTAGTAGGGGGGATATAATTTCTTTTCAAAGACTCTTAAGCATTTGAGCATTGAAATGCTCAACAAGAAAGTCCCCAATTGCACAATGTATTTCACATCATCCTTCATATACTGTATTATGCATTCTTTTTAATTTTATTCTAGTCAAGTTCTTGCTGTTACATGGTTCACTGATGCTCCGTTTTTCATATGTATCTCCAGTCCTGTCCTCAGCTCTGCTTACCTCTTTGAGGCCTGTTCTAGTCTCTCCAGGGCATACATTATTGACTGCCCTGTCCTTTGGGCTTCAAGAAATATCTGTAAGTTTGATGTCAGTTCTCTCCCCACTTTTCTGGGTATGGTTATTGGAAGGCTGTTCAATGATTTGTTCCTCAGCTGCCCTTGGATCCTGCTGGATCACTCAGACTCAAATTGCTTCTGCTATGGGGATTAGCATTAGCTCCTAGGATAAACATGGCATTTGTATTTACAGTTTTACTAAAAGCAGGGGTGTATTATCAAAGGGTATGTGATCCCTTGGGAATTAGGACTGCTGGTGTATTATCATTTTCTAAGTAACTAAAATACATTTTTTACAAATGTATAGGGCATGATTTAAATTTCCTCAGTTATAGTTTTGATATCCAAAAGTTATTCATATGTTAATACATTTTTTAAATCTTTGATAGATGATGTACACTTTTTCAAATTTGTCAATCCTGAGAAGCGAGGTTATGTTTCAGGAAGATCAGTTTTAGTTGTTCATCCTGTCTCTAGTTCCTCTTTCAAATGCTGTTCTTTCCTGACTCTGTTCAACAGAAGTAAATACAAATTTCCCTGCCACATGAGGTCTCAAAACACCAGTTTCCTAAGGGATGCCACTGGGCCTGGGGCTCATACTTGAAATATGTTAGCCTGAACAAATTATTAATAATAAAATATTCTTTGAATACACAGTTTTGGTGTTCAGCTTTGCAACGTACTTGTAGATATTTTCCCCTGCCTTCCCAGAAAATTATTTTAGAACAAAGATTTAGTCCAGCTTCCCTTTGTCACACAAACCCACAATTTTACCCCCACATCAGTAATCTGCAACAAAGCCTTGCTTCTGTCCAACCAACTGTGTCACCTCTCCTTTAAGCCATCAACTTGGTAATAAGCTTTTAGCCGTGGCTTACTTATCAGCATTGCTGCCATGTCAAAACCCATCTTACCCTCCAGAGTAAGTGAAAAGCTGTTCCATTGCTAAAGTTTATGTATTCTCTATTCTGCAATCTGAATCACTACTACAATGTTTGTGATTCACGGCCAGTGTCTTAATAATGAAAGTTCCCACAACTGATGCACCAGTGTGGCGATCACTGACTTCTCCTTGGAACCTCAAACTGATGATGCATCTGCTTTCAGCTGTTTTGTGGTTTGCCCTCCTCCTTCTCATTGACTCTTCATGAGTCTATTATTCCTTTACAGTCAGCCAGTTTCTCCCTCTGAAACTTTAGAGTAATTAACTGATAAATTCTACCCATGCCAGAAGCTTCAACTTCTTAAACTAAGTGTTTTCCCATCCTTCATAGTTCTTTTTCCTTCAAGCAGCAATTACCCTCATGAAGTCATTTGTACATCTCTTGCCCAGCTTTAAGTAGCTAATGCACCCATTCTGTTGGTCAGCTCTCTTTTGCGACATTCTTTACATGCCCTGATTTTCTCTATGGTTCTCACAGCCTCCTAACCATGCCCACTCCCATCACTGTCCATAGATGTTATGGAAGGTGTCTCTCTCCCTCCCTCTTCCTTATAGAGAGTGGCCATCCAGGCTTAGCTTATGCATCTTTCAGATTGTTAGCAACTTGCACAAAATCTCAATTGCATGAACAAGCTTTGGGGGAAGGGGCAATATTTCTCATCCACCCAAAACTATGTCTTCTAGAACAAACAAACTAAAAAATAGTAAATTTGAGTGACAAAATATTCAGGACAGCAAAAATCCTGTAATCATGACTTCAAATTACAATGAAGAATGCAGCTATGAACTGAAAGCTACTAACCATCTTTCTTCAAGTGGATAGGCCAACAAGTACTCTAGCCATGTTTCTACCTTCACCCTCACAGATGCTAGATTCTGGGTAGAAAGCCCTGAGCTATTGAAATTTCTTTCCTAATTCCTCTTCTCTCCTGACCAATCTTTAAATTCTTTAAGTGAGGGTGGATAAGAATTTCTGCCTCTCTAGAGCATTAGAGGAACCCTATAGATGAGAGGAGAAGGCAGCAAAGTATCAATCAGGCCAGCTCTCTAAGTCTCCCATGTTTCTTCCCATGTCAAATGAATGATAATTTCATGAAGATTACTCAAAACTCAGTAAGTTAAAAACTATATCAACTCTCCCCAAAAGCTGGCTCACCTTCGCCTATCCCATCTCTTCCCCCATGTGGTACCATCACTCCTGCTTGCTAAGAACTTTGCATTAGTTACCCCTGATATCCAGTCTGTCATTGCTTTTTAGAGTTTCTCCTCCTTTTTAAAGAATCATTTCATCCTTCGCCACCATAGATCATCTTACTCTGAATTTGCCACACTCACCTTAATGAGGGAAACCAGTGCACCTAACGTTTCCTTCCCCCTGCCTGCATTGCTTGGGTCATCAGATTAACCACCCATCCCTGCTCTCAGAACACCCTCTATTGCTCAAGGAAACATTGTGGCTTCATTGCACCTATTATACTAACAGCAAACCCTGATTTTGAATTCAAAGGTGTATTGCTAGTTGGTCCCACCTGGCCTGATTTCCATCTGTCTTTGCTTTTTGTCTTTCAAGGGTATTTTGTTACTATGTATATAAAGGTGAGTGAATGTTGTGATTTCTTTGTTAAGTATTATGTAATGTTTCCCCTCCATTAATATTTCTACCTTAAATTCTATTTGTCTGATTAATATTACCAAACTAAAAATCTCTTGGTAAGTTTTGGATGCCATATATTTTTACTTCTCTTCAACTTTAATCTTGTAAGCAATGTATATGTAATTTTTATTACATTATTCAATCTAATTATCTCTCAATAAATGAATTTAGCCCTGGCCAGTGTGACTCAGCTACCTGAGTGTCATCCCATGCACTGAAAGGTCACTGGTTCGGTTCCTGGTTAGGGTACATATGCACATGGCAGGTTTGCTCTCTGGTTGGAGTGGGTGCCGGAGGCAACTGATGGATGTTTCTCTTTCATATCAATGTTTATCTCTCTCTCTCCCTCTCCCTCTCCCTTCCTCTCTAAAAAGTCAGTAAAAACATATTAAAAATAAATAAATGAGTTTAATTTATTTATATATACTGAGCTTAATCATATATTTGGACTAATTTTTATCATCTTAGTTATCATACTTTTCTTTGAATTGTTTTACACCTTTGCCTTTTCTACTGATAAAATGTTTCTACATTTTTGTTTATATGTTTGTTTTCCTCTGCTGCTTTGATCACTGTAGCTCCTGTTTCCATTTTTTAAGCTACAACCCTTAATTTATCAATATATATATTTTATCTTTCATTACTTATACCCTCCTCTTGACCATGACAAACATTTTAGTATGACTCAATGACCCACTGAACAAACTGCTTCTCCCCAACTTATGATTATTGTTTAGATTCTGTTTTATACTTCTTATAGTTACTTTATGGTAAAAAATAAATGCAATGTCCTTTAATCAAATTCTTTGTTTTAATTGCTTTTAACATTTTCATTTATTCCTCTCTATAGTGCATTATTCTTTTATTAAAGTTTTTAAGTTTCAAAGTGTTTTTAGATGACCTGATTTTTATCTCATTTTTGAATTATAGTTTAGCTTTTTTTAAAAATAATGTTGATAATTATTTTTCTATAGCTAGTCACTTATATGCTATTCTGTTCTTGATCATTTATCTTTTCTGGATAATCTATCAGAATACATATAACTTTAAAGTGTTTTGAGGGAAAAGAAGATGGCAGCACTCTGATAAAAAGCGGTGTGCCCTTGCTCCAAGCCACTGACTGGATTTACAGCTAAAATGCTGCATAGCCAACTTGGATAAACAAGGGAAACATACCTGAGTGAACATATTTCGAGTAAGAAGCACTGAAAAAGCATCATAGAGCTTGGTAAGAGGGGTGTGTGTAGAAAGGGAGGGTTCCCTCTGAAGCCAATGCTCTGCTGCGAGGCCCAAGGGTTAGAGGCTGCAAAGCTCCCTCCCCTTGAGAGTGGGCACTGGCATCCAAAACCTGGGATCTCAAACCTGGAGTGGAGGAAGAGGGAAGGAGAGCCTGTGCAGGGTGGGCAGAGGGAACCAAGGGAACAGGCTGCCTGTGAGGAGAGGACCACACCTTCACAGTGGAACACTGCACCTAATGGCAGCAGCTGGGGCAGGAGAAATTCATCTCAGGTGCTGACTGCTGGAAAGGCTGTCTCACAGGGTGTAGCTTCTGAATAGAAAGAAGCCAGAGGGCTGCACTCAGCAGCCACCTATAGGGACCCTCTGCCTTCCTGTAAGGAATTGTGTAGAGCCCCAGAAAGCATTTGAACTGTGTGGCACAGGGAAGGGGAAGAGAGCCCTCCTGCCACCAGTGGGGCAGATCAGCCCTCCAGCCGCCAGAGCTGCTTGTGCAGGGTATTGGGGATTTTTTACCTGCCCTGAAGAGAGCCAGATTAGCATGCACAGAGCTGCCCCAGCTTAATCGAGATCAGCTGTGCAAGGGATCTGTGTGGGGCTGACTTTGTGACCCCTCCTGCTTGAATTCAAGGCATGAGGGTGCCAGGTCCTAGCAAAACAGGTTCTCTGCCTGTTTGTTGCTTTGTGCATTCTTGATTGCTGAATGAGTGACCAACTTCCTGGCTTGCATTGTGGAGACAGACCTGCAAAAGCTGGCGTTCGTGCCTGCATTAGGAAAGTTTGAACTGAGCACTCTGTGAAATCAGCCAACCAGATCTGGGAAAGGAGAGACAGAGCATGCCTACCTCTCCCACAAGCTAGAAGCACCACCCCCAACAGGGAAGGGGCTGGTTCAGCTCACTGAAGCCCCAGCTATACCTTTGCAGGGCATAGTCCTGAGGGGGAAGAGAGGAAAGCTCAGAGGACAACAATACAAGAATAAGACTATCAGGTACTATTGTTTGGGAACTGGATGAAAAGATTAAAACCCCATTTTGGGGCTGGGCAGGCAACATGCTTACCAGGGTCTTTTTAAATCTAATCCACTGAACCCAGACCACTGAAACTGTCCATACAGAAAAGGCAACAGACTGAATTTAATCTGAACCTACAGCAGACCTTTGTTTGGGGAACTAGAATTGGAGGATTTGGTAGAAACAGAGTAATTGGCTTTGAAGCAGAGACTAACTTCCCCACAATGAGTACCTGACAGCGAAATCTCTAAGGGGAGCAATATCCTGAGCTACACTAGCTGGTCTGCACCCTAAAGACGCTCTTCAGAAGACTCTGGAGTAAGACTAGGTAACCACAAAGGGGAGATAAAATAGCTGACAGGTTGAGGTGGACCACAGAAAACCTCAGACCAGCCAAGTACTTACGAACTACAGGGCCAAACCTAGAGAGCTCCTGACATTGACTAGAACACAAGTACCTCCCAGGAGACTGAAATCAGCATAAAAAACAGACAGCCTCAAGCAATGTAAGCTGCCCAGACAAAACTCAACTGTATGACAATTTTATTTTATTTTACTTTTTTAGAAAAAAATAATTAAAAAATTTTTTTTAATTGATTTTAATATTTTAATTAAATTTTTTTAGTATTTCTTTTGTCTTGCTTTGCTTGTTTTTGTTTTTGATTTTTGTTCTATTATCAAAATTTTCTTAATATTGTCTGCTTTATTACTGGGATATTATCATAATAATCAATATGTTTATTGCTTTTCTCTATTGTTCCTCCATATCTGTTAATGGCCTCCTTTCCTATCCTTTCTTTAACTCTCTCTCTTCTTGTTCAATTGGCATAACTTTTCTTTTCTTTTTCTCTCCCTTTTAGTCTGTCTTCTGTCTTTTTGTTTGTTTGTGTTTGTTTTTTCTTTTTTTTCTTTTTCAACCATTTTCCTATTTCTACTCTCTACCATTTTTGCTCACCCTTCTTTCCTTTCAGAATCTTTTCTCTGCCCCTTTTATCTACTAGTAGCTTCTCTATTTTTGAAATTTTTATTTTATTTTTACTAGTAACAATAATATCCTTTTCTCTTTTTTTGCTATAGCATTTGTGTTCAAGTTTTGCTCTCCCAGTTCTACTTTCTCTTGGGTTGTTTTCATTGTGATTGTCAGGACATTTTGTAAGTTACTGTTTGTTTTCTGGCAGTTTGGTTGTGCTTTGTTTTGCCTGATCAGCACGGGTACAACAGCTCACCTGATGTGGTTGTGGCTGAGTCTCACAGTTAGTCAACCAGAGAGGAGAATCCTCCCAAATAACAACAATCTAGACCCAGTCACAATAGGAGAGCCCAAAGAACCCACAAAAGGGGTACCCATAAAAGGGACACAGTTAGAGAAAATAGCTCAGAATATAAGGAAAACACACCTCTGGGTCCCACTGTATATACACTACAAAATCTCACCCCACAAGACTGGAAGACAGCAAATATATCTAATATACAGATACAAACACTATGAGTCACTAAAATGGGGAGATAGGAAACAACCCCCAAACTAAAGAAAAGGGAAAATTGCCAGAAAAAGACCTTGATGAGATGGAGTTAAGCAAGTTATCACAAATAGAGTTCAGAGTAATGGTTATAAAGATGCTCAAGGAAATTAATGTGAACCACAAAACACAATTGGAAGGTGCAGGAACTTAGTGAAAGCTTCATCAGCATGAATAAAGATATAGATACAATAAATAAGAATCAGGTAGAAATGAAGAATACTATATCTGATATCAAGAATACCCTGGAAGGATTTGAAAGCAGGCTCAGTGAAGCAGAGGATAGAATAAAGATATTAGAAGATAAGGTAGAAAAAGCACTCAATCAAAGCAGCAAAATGAAAAAACACTTAAAAAGCATGAGGACTCTTTAAGGAAACACTGGGACAACATAAGGCAAAACAACATTCACATCATGGGGGTGTGGAGGGAGAGGAAAGTGAGCAAGGGACAGAAAACCTGGTGGAACAAAAAATGACAGAAAACTTCCCTAAGCTGGTAAAGTAGAATGACACACAAGTTCAGGAAGCACAGAGTTCCAAACAAGAGGAACCCAAAGGGATCCACTCCAAGACACATCATAATTAAAATGGCAAATGTTAAGGACAAAGAGAGAATATTAAGGCCTGCAAAAAAGAGACGAGCAGCGACTTACAAGGGAACCCCCATAAGGCTGACAGCAGATTCCTCAACAGAAACACTTCAGGTCAGAAGGGAGTGCATGAAGCTCTCAAAGTAATGAAAAGTAGGAACCTGCAACCAAGACTGATTTATCCAGCAAAGTTATCACTTAAAATTGAAGGTGAAATATAGAGCTTCTCAGAAAAAAGAAGGGTAAAGGAGTTCAGTACCACCAAACCAGCATTGTGAGAAATGCTAAAAGGACTGCTTTAAGAAGAAAAAATATTCAGAGAAAGGTACATCAGGATAAAGGAGGGAAATGGCATTAAATAAGTATATATCAGTAATATCCTTTAATGTAAATGAATTAAATGCTCCAATCAAAAGACATAGGGTTGCTTAATGGATAAGAAAACATGAACCATATATATGCTGCCTACAAGGGACCCACCTCAAAACAAAAGATTCACACGGGCTGAAAGTATAGGTCTGGGAAAAAATATTCCATGCAAATATAAATTAAAATAAAAGCTAGTGTAGCAGTAATTATTTCTGACAAAATAGATTTCAAAATAAAGACCACAACAAGAGAAAAAGAAGGTCATTATAATACTAAAGGGATCAACCCAACAGGAGAAAAGAACCCTCATAAGTATATATGCACCTAATAAAGAAGCACCTAAATATATTAAAAAATTTTAGTGACTTTAAGGGGGAAATTAACAGCAACACAATTATATTGTGGGACTTTAACACCTCATTGTCATCATTCGACAGATCATCAAGACAAAAAATCAACAGGGAAACACTAGACACACTAGAGTTCATGGATTTAATTGACATTTACAGAACATTTCATCCCAAAGCAGCAGAATACACATTCTTTTCAAGTGCATACAGAACATTCTCAAAAGTAGACCACATGTTAGGGCACAGAACAAGTCTTACAAGTTCAAGAAGTTTGAAATCATATCACGCATCTTCTTGGATCACAAAGGCATGAAGCTAGAAATCAGCCACTATAAAAAAACTCAAAAATATTCAGACACATGGAGGCTAAATAGCATGTTATTAAACAATGAATGGATTATCAATAAAATCAAGGAAGAAATAAAAAACTTCTTGAAAAAAAAACAAAAATGAACAGAAAACAACCTCAAATCTATGGGATATAGTGAAAGCAGTCCTGAGAGGAAAGTTCTTAGCATTACAGGCCTATCACAAGAAAGAAGAAAAAGCTCTAATTAACCATCTAACACAACAACTAAAGGAATTAGAAAGAGAACAGCAAGAAAAGCCCCAAGGAAGTAGAAAGAAGGAAATAATAAAGATCAGAGCAGAAATAAATGACATAGAGACTAAAAATATAATACAAAAGATCAATAAGATTGATGCACCTTTAGCCAGACTCACCAAGAAACAAAGAGAATTGACCTAAATAAATAAAATTAGAAATGAAAGAGATAATATAACAACTGACCCAACTGAAATACAAGGGATTGTAAGAAAATACTATGAACGACTATATGCCAAAAAAGTGGACAACCTGAGTGAAATGGAAAAAATCCTAGAACCATACTGCCTTCCAAAGCTGAATCAAGAAGAGGCAGAAAACCTGAATAGGCCAATAATCACTAATGAAAGTGAAGCAGTAATCAAAAAACTCTAAGCAAACAAAAGTCTGGGACCAGTCAGATTTACAGGCATGTTTTATCAAGCATTCAAAGAAGAATTAACACCTATCCTCCTCAAACTATTCCATAAAATTCAAGAGGAGGGAAAACTCCCTAGTTCTTTTTATGATGCTAGCATCATCCTAAACCCAAAACCAGATAAAGACACTACAAAGACAGAAAATTATAGGCCAATATCCCTGATAAACATAAAGTACTAAAATCCTCAACAAAATACTAGGAAACCAGATCCAGAGATACATCAAAAACATCATACACCATGACCTAAGTGGGATTTATTGCAGGGATGCAAGGCTGGTATAATATTTGAAAATCAATAAATGTGATACACCACATAAACAAAATGAAGTGTGAAAATCAAATGACCATATCAATAAATGCAGAAAAAGCACTCAACAATATCCAGCACCCATTTTTAATGAAAAGTCTCAGCAAAGTGGGAGTACAGGGAACATTCCTCAACATAATAAAGCCCATATATGACAAACCTACAGCCAACATCATACTCAATGGGCAAAAAGCTAAAACCATTTTTTTAAAAACAGGAACAGGAGAAGGACGATGGAGACCATGTGAGAAGCAGCAGCACCCCCGCTCCCAGCCATGGACTTAATTTCCTCCTAAAATCCTACATAATGAGCTTGAAAAAAACAGAGAAACATACCTGAGTGGATTGAGTGTGAGTGGGGAGCATTGAAGACACATCACGAAGTCCGGTAAGAGAGGGGGGCCGTAGGAAGGGGGAGTCCTCCTGAAGCCTGTGCTGGGTTCCGAGCCTGGAGGCTCAGAGGCTGCAAAGCTCCTGCCCCTCGGGAGTGCAGATGGCATCCAAAAGCGGGGACCCCACACCTGGAGCAGAGAGAGGAAGGAGCGCCCAGCGCACAGGGCAGAGGGACCCAGGAAAGCAGTGAGTCCCGGAGGGAATGGCACCTGCCTAGGAAACAAAGCCTCTAGGGGCAGCTGCAACCCGCTTCTGGTGCTCTGGGTGCCGACCATAGGGAAGGCTGTCCCAAGGCCTGTGGCACCCAAGTGGTGAGGGACCAGAGGACTGCACTGAGCACCCAAACATGGGGACCCTCTGCCTCCCTGAGGGGCATTGTGCTGAGCCCCAGAAAGCGCTGAGTCTGCCTGGCATGGGGGAGGGGAGGAGCCCTCCCTCCCTGAGCTCCCGGTGCTGGGAGGCTTGGACCTGCGACCAGCCCTGAAGGCCCTGTGGTGGCGCGTGAAGCCGCCCCAGCTTTGCTCAGACCAGTGGTGTGGAGAGCTTCGTGGAGCTGACTTTGGGTCCCCTCCCACTGGGTGCCTTGGAGCAAGGGCGGCGGGACCTTGTAGTGCGGACTCTCTGCCTGTGTGCTGCTTTGTGTGTTCACAAGTTTGATCGAGGAACTGGTTCCCACCTTCCCGGCGTGCACTGCTCAGACAGACCAGCGGAGGCTGCCATTGGGGTCTGCACTGTAGACGGTCTGACCGGCGGGCCTGGTGCAACCAGCCAACTAGAGCTGAGCAGGGAGAGGCAGAGCCCACCGGCCTCTCCGGCAGCCAGAAGCACCGCCCCCAACAAGAAAGGGGGGGGTCCCGCTCACTGAAGCCCCAGACACACCCGCAGGGCACAGACCAGAGGGGGAAGGGAGAGCAGCTCACAGGAGGACTTTGCAAGAATAAGACTCTCAGGGACTGTTGTTTGAGAACTGGAGGAAACGCTGAAAACCCCTGCTGGGGGCTGGGCAGGCAAAGGGCTCATCAGAACATGTTTTTAATTGAACCCACTGAGCCCAGGCTGCTGAAATGGCCCATACAGAAAAGGCAACAGGCTGAAATCAATCTGAAGCTGCAGCAGGTCAGAGCCTGGGGAACTACAATCAGAGGACAGGGAAGGGACTGAGGAGCTGGTGGTGGAGCAGAGACTAAATCCCACAGAGTGAGTGCCTTACACTGACACCTCTAAGGGGAGTGATACACTAGCCACCCTGTACCCTAAAGACACTACAGAAGACTCTGGAGCAAGACCAGGCAACTACAAGGTGACAAGAGGAAGAGGCCCACGGAGAGCTTCAAATCAACCATCTACCTAAAGACGCCAGAGCCAAACCTAGACGGCTCCTGACATTGGGGTGATACACAAGCACCTCCCAGGAGAACTGAAATCACAAAAAACAGTGACACTCAGACAGCATAAGTTGCCCAGAAGAAACTCACCTGATTGAATACCTTTTTTTCTGCTGTTGTTTTGTTTGGTTTGGTTTTGTTTTGTTTTTTTGTTTTTGGGTTTTTTGGGTTTGTTTTTTGTTTGTGGGTTTGTTTATTTTTTCTCTTTTTTCCTTACGAAGAAGAGAAAGGGGAGAAAATTTGTTTTTTCTTCTTTTTTAAATTTTATAATAACCTTTTTTTAAAAAAATATTTTTCTTTTTTAACATTTTTTTAACTAAATTTTTTTTCTCTTTTTTATAAAAGAATTTTGTGTTGCTTAGTTTGTTTGTGGTTTTGTTTTGGTTATTTGCTTTGTTCTTTTTTTTATCCTTGCTTCTACTATCAAGACTTTCTTGATATCCCTGCTTAACTACTGGGACTTTATCATTATAACCAAGTTTACTGCTTTTCTCTATAGTTTCCCCCAAATCTCTTACCACACTCCCTGCCTGCCTGGGCTTTATTTCTCTCTCTCCTCTCAATCCATTGGCATTACTTTTTTCTTCTTATTCTTTTTTCTTTTTCTATTTTTCTTTCATTCTTTCATTATGCTCCCTTCTGTCTGCCTGTCCGATTGTTAGTTTCTCTTATTCTCTTTATTGTATTTTTGTTTTCTCATTTTCAACTATTATCCTATTCCTATTCTCTCCCTTAATTTTTTGCTGGCCCTTCTTTCAGAATCTTTGCTTCTGTTATCTCCCAGTAGCTTCTCTATTTTTTACATTTTAGTTTATTAATATTTTCTAAATTTTCACAATTAATAACAACAATATACAACTCTCTCTCTAAGCATTACTTTTCATTCTATTTCTTTTTTTTAAGCATTTTTGTGTGTGTGTTCTACCTTCATTCCCCCAGTTCTATTTTCACATGGGTTATTTTCATTGTGACTGTCAAGATATTTTGTAAGATACCTCTTGTTTCCTGGAAGTTTAGTTGTGTATTGTCCTGCCTTGCCAGCACCCGTACAACAGCTTACACGTTGAGGTTGGGGCTGAGACACAGTTAGTCAACCTGAGAAGAGGATCCTCACAAAGACTGATCTACAACAATCTAGACCCAACCACAACAGGATAACATAAGGAAACCACAAAAGGAGCACCCACAAGAGGGACACGCCTAGAGCAAAGAGCTCAGAGGTGTAAGGAAAACACACCTCTGGGCGCCACTGGACCAACAAGACAAAATCCCATCCCACAAGACTGGGAGACAGCAAATATATCTAAGCACTAAACCTACCAAAATGGGGAGACAAAGAAACAACCCACAAATTAAAGACAAGGAAACATCACCAGAAAAAGACGTTGATGAGATGGAGTTAAGCAAGTTATCAGAAACAGAGTTCAGAGTATGGATGATGAAGATGTTCAAGGAACTTGAGAAGACTATAGATGATAAGATCGAGAACCTAAGTGAAAACATGAAAAAAGAGATACATACCATAAATACAACTCAGACAGAGATAAAGAATGCTGTATCTGATATCAAGAATGCACTGGAAGGAATTAAAAGCAGGCTCAATGAAGTAGAGGATAGAATAAGTGACTTAGAAGACAAAGTAGAGGAAATCACACAATCAGAGCAGCAAAAAGAAAATACACTGAAAAAGCATGAGGACAGTCTAAGGGAACTTTGGGACAACATGAAGTGAAACAACATTCGCATTATAGGAGTGCCATGGGGGGAGGAAAGAGAGCAAGGGATAGAGAACTTGACGGAAGAAATAATTATAGAAAACTCCCAGAGGCTGGCGAAGGAGAAAGCCACAGAAGTTCAGGAAGCACAGAGGGTTCCAAACAAGGGACCCAAAGAGACCCACTCCAAGACACATCAATATACATATATTTTTTAAACATATCTTTATTGATTTCAGAGAGAGGAAAGGAGGGGGAGGGAGAGAGAGAAACATCAATGATGAGAGAGTCATTGATTGGCTGCCTAGCCCGCAACCCCGGCATATGCCCTGACCTGGAATTGAACCCTGACCTCCTGGATCCTAGGTCGACGATGCTCAACCGCTGAGCCACGCCCAGCTGGGCCACATCAATATTAAAATGGAAAATGTCAAAGACAAAGAGAAAATATTAAGGGCTGCAAGAGAGAAAAAAGCAGTGATCTACAAGGGAACCCCCATAAGGCTGACAGCTGATTTCTCAACAGAGACTCTTCATGCCAGAAGGGAGTGGAATGAAGTTTTACAAGTAATGAAAAGCAAGAACATGCAACCAAGATTGCTTTATCCAGCAAGACTATCATTTAAATTTGAAGGTGAAATAAAAAGCTTCCCAAACAAAAAGAGGCTAAAGGAGTTCAGTACCACCAAACCAGCATTGCAAGAAATGCTAAAAGGACTGCTTTAAGAAAAAGAAGGAATAGTGAGAGAAAGGTAAATCAGCATAAAGGGGAAAAATGGCATTAAATAAGTCGATATCAATAGTTACCTTAAATGTAAATGGAATAAATGGGCCAATCAAAAGACAAAGGGTAGCTGAATGGATAAAAAAAAGGACCTAAATATATGCTGTCTACAAGAGACCCACGTGAGAGCAAAAGAATCACACAGGCTAAAAGTGAAGGGATGGAGTAAAATATTCCATGCAAATGGAAAGGAAAAGAAAGCTGGAGTAGCAATTCTTATTTCTGACAAAACAGACTTCAAAATAAAGACCATAACGAGAGACAAAGATGGTCAATGCATATTACTAAAGGGATCAATCCAACAGGAGAAAATAACCCTTATGAACATTTATGCACCCAATACAGGAGCACCTAAATATATAAAAATTTTCTTGGGGGACTTCAAAGGGGAGATTGACAGCAACACAATCATAGTGAGGGACTTTAACACCCAACTGTCAGCTTTGGACAGATCCTCAAGACAAAAAATCAACAGGGAAACGAAGACCTTAAATGAATCACTAGACCTAATGGATTTAATTGACATTTACAGAACATTTCACCCCAAAGCCGGAGAATACACATTCTTCTCAAGTGCACATGGAACATTCTCAAAAATAGACCACATGTTAGGGCACAAGGCAAGTCTCTACAAATATAAGAAGGTTGAAATCATATCAAGCATCTTCTCAGATCACAATGCCATGAAACTGGAAATCAACCAGTATAAAAAAACTCAAAAATATTCAAACACATGGAGGCTAAACAGCATGTTATTAAACAATGAATGGGTTACCAAGGAGATCAAGGAAGAAATCAAACACTTCATGGAAAGTAACAAAAATGAACAGACAACCCAAAACCTATGGGACACGGCGAAAGCAGTCCTGAAAGGAAAATACATAGCATTACAGGCCCATCTCAAGAAACAAGAAAAAGATCTAATGAACCATCTAACACAACAACCAAAAGAACTAGAATGAGAACAGCAAGAAAAGCCCTGAGGAAGTAGAAGGAAGGAAATAATAAAAATCAGAGCAGAGATTAATGACATAGAGACTAAAACAATACAAAAAAATCAATGAAACCAAGAGCTGGTTCTTTGAAAAGGTAAATAAGATTGATGCACCTTTAGCCAGACTCACTAAGAAACAAAGAGAGAGGACCCAAATAAATAAAATCAGAAATGAAAGAGGCAATATAACAACTGACTCAACAGAAATACAAAGGATTGTAAGAAAATATTATGAGCAACTATATGCCAACAAATTGGACAACATGGGGGAAATGAACAAATTCCTAGAAGCATACCACCTTCCAAAGCTGAATCAACAAGAGGCCGAAAACCTGAATAGACCGATAACAACTAATGAAATTGAAGCAGTAATCAAAAAACTCCCAGCAAACAAAAGTCCTGGACCAGATGGATTTACAGGCGAGTTTTACCAAACATTCAAAGAAGAATTAACACCTATTTTATTCAAACTATTCCAGAAAATTCAAGAGGAAGGAAAACTCCCAAACTCTTTTCATGAGGCCACCATCACCCTAATCCCCAAAACAGATAAAGATACTACAAAGAAAGAAAATTACAGGCCAATATCCCTGATGAACATAGATGATAAAATCCTCACTAAAATACCAGCAAACCAGATCCAGCAATACATTAAAAAGATCATACATCATGACCAAGTGGGATTTATTCCAGGGATGCAAGGCTGGTACAACATCCGCAAATCAATAAATGTGATACATCACATAAACAAAGTGGAGGACAAAAATCATATGATCATACCAATAGACACAGAAAAAGCATTCGACAAAATCCAGCACCCATTTCTGATAAAAACTCTCAGCAAAGTGGAAATAGAGGGATCATACCTCAACATAATAAAGGCCATATATGACAGACCTACCGACAACATCATACTCAATGGGCAAAAACTAAAACCATTTCCATTAAAAACAGGAACAAGACAGGGATGTCCACTTTCACCACTCTTATTCAACATAGTACTGGAAGTCCTCACCATAACCATCAGACAGGAAGAAAACACAAAAGGTATCCAAATTGGAAAGGAGGAAGTAAAACTGTCATTATTTGCAGATGACATGATACTGTACATAGAAAACTCTAAAGACTCCATCAAAGTACTACTAGATTTGATAAATGAATTTGGCAAGGTAGCTGGATACAAAATCAACATCCAGAAATCAATGGCATTCTTATACACCAACACTGAACTTTCAGAGAGAGAAACTAAAAAAAAATACCATTTACCATTGCAACTAAAAAAATAAGACACCTAGGAATAAACCTAACCAAGGATGTAAAAGACCTGTACTCAGAAAACTACGTGACACTGAAAAAAGAAATAGAGGAAGATTTAACAAGTGGAAGAAGATACCATGCTCATGGATTGGGAGAATTAATATCATTAAAATGTCTATACTACCCAAAGCAATTTATAAATTTAATGCAATTCCTATGAAAATACCAACAGCATATTTCACAGACCTAGAACAAACATTTTGAAAATTTATATGGAACCAAAAAAGACCCCGAATAGCTGCAGCCATCTTGAGAAAAAATATCAGAGTGGGAGGGATCACTTTTCCAGACTGCAAACTGTATTACAAACCCACTGTTATCAAAACAGTCTGGTCTTGGTACAACAACAGGCATATAGATCAATGGAACAGAACAGAGACCCCAGAAATAGACCCACACCACTATGGTCAGTTAATATTTGACAAAGGAGGCAAGAGTATCCAATGGAGTAAGGACAGTCTCTTCAATAAGTGGTGCTGGGGAAATTGGACAGATACATGCAAAAGAATGAAGCTAGAACACCAGCTTTCACCATACACAAAAATAAACTCAAAATTGATAAAAGACTTAAATGTAAGTCAGGAAACCATAAAAATCCTGGAAGAAAACATAGGCAGTAAAGGCACAGACATCCCACACAGTGGACTTTTCACTTCTCATCTCCTAGGGGAAGAGAAACAAAAGAAAAAATAAACATATGGGACTACATCAAACTAAAAAGCTTCTGCACAGCAAAAGAAAACAGCCTCAAAATACAAAGGAACCCCATTGTCTGGAAAACATATTTGCCAAGGATGCATCTGATAAGGGGCTAATTTCCAAAGTGTACAAAGAACTCATATTACTCAGCAAGAGAAAGACAAACAACCCAATTAAGAAATGGGCAAAGGACTTAAACAGACACTTCTCCAAAGAGGGCATACAGATGGCCAAGAGACACATGAGAAAATCCTCAGTGTTGCTAATCATCAGAGAGATGTAAATTAAAACCACAATGAGGTATCACTTCACACCTGTCAGAATGCCTGCCATCAACAAATCAACAAACGACATGTGCTGGCGAGGGTGTGGAGACAGGGGAACCCTAGTACACTGCTGGTGGGAATGCAGACTGGTGCAGCCACTATGGAAAACAGTATGGAGGTTCCTCAAAAAATTAAAAATGGAGCTGCTGTTTGACCCAGTGATTCCACTCCTAGGAATGTACCCTAAGAATCCTGAAACATTCATCAGAAAGGATCTATGTACCCCTATGTTCATAGCAGCACAGTTTCCAATAGCTAAGATCTGGAAACAGCCCAAGAGCCCATCAGTAGATGAGTGGATAAAAAAGCTGTGGGACATTTACACCATGGAATACTACGCAGCTGTAAAGAAGAAGAATCTCGTGTCCTTTGTGACCATATGGATGGACCTGGAGAATATTATGCTAAGTGAAATAAGCCAGGCAGCAAAAGACAAATATCACATGATTTCACTTATATGTGGAATCTAAAGATCGTAATACACTGATGAACAGAATAGATTCAATGACATGGAAGCATAGATGAGACTTATGAATGTCAGAGGGAAGGAGGAGGATGGGTGGGTGGAGGGGGAGAGAGTAACCAAAGAATTTATATGCATATAGGCACAACCCAAGGACATGGACAGTGGTGGGGAGAGGGACTGGGGAGGGGGAAGGAACAGGGTGGAATGAGTAATTGGGGAGAAAAAGGGACATCTGTAATATTTTAAACAATAATAAAATTTAAAAAACAAACAAAAAAAAAACAGGAACAAAAAAGGTTTGCTTGTTTTCACCACTCTTATTTAACATGGTACTGGAAGTCCTTGCTGCAGCCATCAGATAGGAAGAAAACAAATGGTATCAAAGTCAAAAGGAGGAAGTGAAACTGTCATTATTTGCAGATGACATGATATTGTACATAGAAAACCCTAAAGACTCCACCAAAGTATTATTAGATTTGATAAATGAATTAGGCAAGGTAGCTGGATACAAAATTAACATCTGAAAATCAACGGTATTTTTATACACCAACAATGAACACTCAGAAAGAGAAACTAAAAAAGCAATACCATTTACAATTTCAAATAAAAAAATAAGACACCTAGAAATAAACTTAACCAAGTATCTAAAAGACCTGTACTTGAAAAACTGCAGGACACTGAATAAAGAAATAGAGGAAGATATAAAAAAGTGGAAGAATATAGCATGTTCATGGATGGGAAAAAGTTAATATCATTAAAATGTCCATACTACCCAAAGCAATCTATAGATTCAATGCAATTCTTATTAAAATACCAACAGCATATTTCACAGAACTAAAATAAATATTCCAAAAGTTTGTATGGGACCAAAAAATACCCGGAATAGCTGTAGCAATCTTGAGAACAAAGAACAGAGTTGGAGGGATCACTTTACTGGATATCAAACTATACTACAAAGCCATTGTAATCAAAATAGCCTGGTATTGGTAAAACACCAGACATATAGATCAATGGAACAGAACAGAGACCCCAGAAATAGACCCACACCATTATGGTCAGTTACGATTTGACAAAGAAGGCAAGAGCATACAATGGAGTAAAGACAGCCTCTTCAATAAATGCTGTTCAGAAAATTGGACAGGTACATTCAAAAATTGAACCTAGATCAGCAACTTGTTTCATACACAAGAATAAATTCAAAATGTATAAAAGACTTAAATGTAACTTGTGAAACCATAAAAATCCTGCAAGGAAACAGGCTGTAAAATCACAGACATCTCACGTAGTGGAATTTTCACTGATACATCTCCTAGGGCAAGATAAACTAAAGAAAAAATAAGCAAATGAGACTACATTGAACAAAAAAGCTTCTGCACAGCAAAAGAAATCAGCCTCAAAATACAAAGAAACCCCACAGTATGGGAGAACATATTTGCCAAGGATGCATCTGATAAGGGGCTAATTTCCAAAGTGTACAAAGAACTCATATTACTCAGCAAGAGGAAGAAAAACAACCCAATTAAAAAATGGGCAAAGGACCTGAATAGACACTGCTTCAAAGAGGACATACAGATGGCCAAGAGACATATTGAAAAAATGCTCAGTGTTGCTAATCATGAGAGAGATGCAAATTAAAACCAGAATGAGGTATCACTTCGCACCTGTCAGAATGGCTGCCATCAACAAATCAACAAATGTCATGTGCTGGCGAGGATGTGAAGAGAGGGGAACCCTGGTACACTGCTGGTGGGAGTGCAGACTGGTGTAGCCACTGTGAAAAACAGTATGGAGGTTCCTCAAAAAATTGAAAATGGAACTGCCATTAGACCTAGTGATCCCAATTCTAGGAATATATCCTAAGAATCCCAAATACCAATCAGAAAGAATATATGCACACCTATTTTCATAGCAGTATTGATTTACAATACAAGATCTGGAAACAGCCCAAGTGCCCATCAGTAGATGAATGGAGAAAAAGCTGTGGTACATTTACCCCATGGAATACTATGCAGCTGTATAAAAGAAGGTTCTTGTAGCCTTTGGGACAGTATGGATGGACCTGGAAAATGTTATGCTAAGCAAAGTAAGCCAGGCAGAGAAAGGCAAACATCACATGATCTCACTTATATGTGGAAAATAAAGAACATAATAAACAGATGAATAAAATAGATTCAGTGACATAGAAGCTTGGACTGACTGACAAATCTCAGATGCAATGTGTGGGTGGGTGGGTGGGTGGGGAGAGATCAACCAAAGAATTTATATGCATATATGCATAACTCATGGACACAGACAATAATGTGGTAGAGGCCTGGGGTGAAAAGTGGGTGGAGGATGGAAAGGTTCAATGGGAAAAGAAGGGAATATCTGTAATATTTTCAACAATAAAAAAATAATTAGCTAATAAAATAAAATAATAAAATAAAATAAAATAAAATAAAAAAGTGTTTTGCGCCCTGTCCAGTGTAGCTCAGTGGTTGGTGCAATGGCCTGCTCACCAAATAGCCTCAGTTTCGATTCCCAGTCAAGGACATATACCTGGGCTGCAGTTTGCTCCCTGCCCCAGGTTGGGGTGTTTTAAGGAGGCAACTCATCAATGTGTCTCTCTCGCCTTGATGTCACTCTCTCACTCTCTCTCACTCTCACCCTTCTTCCCTCCCTTCAACTCTCTCTGAAAAGCAATGGAATAAAATATCCTCAGGAGGGGATTAACAAAGAAATAAAGTGTTTTGAGCTTTAAGGTTTACTCTTTGAAATCTGCAAGTTTATTATGGAGTTAATAGGTATAGATTTGGTTTTATTTCTCTTTCTAGACACACAGAATGCACTTTGAACTTAAGTACTCATGTCATTCCTTTTTTTCTACCCATTTTCTCCAATCTCTTCTCCTGTAACTCTCATTAGATACATGTTGGAACTCTTAAACTATTCTCATATTTTAACTGCCCTTTCATGCATACTTTTAAATCTTTCTTTCCCTCTCTCTCTCTCTCTCTCTCTCTCTCTCTCTCTCTTTCATCTCTCATAATTTCACAATCTGTGGCATGCTGTTAATTTTTCATTTTTATTTCAATTACTATATTCCTCAACTCCAAAATTTTAAAATTGGTTCTTTTCCATATCTATATATTCTACTTTTATTTCTACCTTTTTTTGTTTCATAATTCTATTATGTGTCATATGCCTTAATTTATCTCCTTAGGTACCCTAATGGAGGGCTTTGTCTATGCTTACTTCTTCTCCTAATTGTTTTTTTGTCTACTGCATTTCTTAGCATTAGTTTTTTCCATGTGATTTCAAATTTTGTTTTGCTGGTTCATCTTGTTTCAGACAGTTTTTTCTCTTTTTCTCTCTTGTTTTCCCACATACTTACCCTTCCTGGTCCAACACTTTTGCAGCTGCTTGTACCTGGTCCCAGGTTTCTAAGTGTAGAATTAGACCTTATAATGGTCATTTGGGGCCTTGGTACTTGGGGGAAAGAGAGAACTCACAGATGGAGTGTCACAACTGGTGAGTAGATAGTCCACTTTCTACTACTAAAAATTCTCTACCTTCCTGGATTCCCAACTGCTAAAATCTGTAGCCCCTAGGAAGCAGTTAATAATAATTATTCATAACATTCTTTTGAGAACATGGAGAGCCCCACCTCAGCCCCTGTCTTTGCTCTCCATCTCATGGAATTTTTTTGTACTTTACCCTGTAGGAACTTAACTCCCAACTACCATTGCCTGCTGGTCAACGTGGACTCCATCCCACCCATAGTTTTTATTTTGCTTACCACATTGTATTTTTTTAATTTATGATCCGTGGACACGTTTAATAGTACTTAGCTTAGCTATTGTAATTTCCTCTTTTAATATTACAATTTCTTTGTGTCTGAAACAGATGGGAAGAGTGTCAAAGCTCTACCTACCTGTACAAGCTTGACCACAGTCCAACCTTACTTCCAACTACTTGCGAAAATAATACCTGTGATTCAGTTAGGAAGCTAAGTGTCTTTGCCCATGCTGTATCCTAAACTGGAAAGCCATTTTTGCCTTTAGTCCTTTAAGCCTTACCCCAACTCTGTTCTCCCTGGCAAAGGTTTTGCCAAATGATCTAACCCTCACTTGTTTGGTTCTCCTTTGAATTGCCCAAATACTGTGGATCCCAGCAAATGGAAATTTAACATTCATTGCTTAGTCATTCTGTGAACTATGTAGGAGCTCTACAATTTACAGGGACTTGTGATTAGGTTGAAGCATTATTAAACTAGCTAGTAAAACTAGATAAGCCCTAATAATGATTTTATTGAACCTTCTTTTATCACTTACCACCAAAAAGTGACTAGAGTTTTCTTTTTTTCACATATAGGTAAGTTCATAAGTATTGCTATTACTTTTCTATAATCATAAGAGTAGTTTATTTTAGTTGTAAGGTTAATTTTAATAATGTCATATAGTTTTTAGTTCTGCACATACATAGTTGTTGTTTTTTATACTTCACCCAAGGATATGTTTCTATTGATTTTTAGAGAGAGGGGAAGGGAAAGAGAGAGAGAAACATTGATCAGTTGCCTCCCATAGGCACCCCAATGTGGATCAAAACCTAGGTATGTGCCCTGACTGGGAATCGAACCCACAATATTTTGGTGTACAGGACGAAGCTCCAACGAATTGAGTCACTCTGCCAAGTTTACACTTACATAGTTTTAAGTTTTGAATGAGACTGCTGTATTTTTTATTATAATTTATTGAACTATAGAATCTGGAGGAAATACATTTGATAAATCTGGAGGATTCATGAAGATCTAAATAAGTTGTTCATCAATGTTAAGTCTACTTATAAAATGTTAATTCAGTATCCATAGTTTAGTTTCTAATTTTACTTAATAATTTTACTCACATTTTCATTCCTTCTAGCAGGATGATAAACTCCTTCGTGGCAGGGAATATTCTGCAGGGCCTTGAAGACAGGGACCTGGCTCTATTCATCTATGCAGACCTTGGGCTTAGCGCAGGGCTTGGCCCAAAGAAAAGCCCAGTAAATGTTTTGTTTGTTTTGCTCCAGTGCTCAATCAATGCATTTTTATTTTACTTAATTTTATCTATAGTAAATGATGTGCAACAATTGGGCACCAATACCTGTTATTTGTGGATGGCTATAAACTAAAGGCAGCAGTTACCTTAGGACAAAGAGACTAAGATGATACTATGAATCACTAGTGCTTTTCATGTATCTTAAGGTTCTTCAGGGCCAGGCTTTTGCCTTCTACTTATTTTTATATCTCGATTAGTATCTAATATAGTAGTGCATACTGACTTAGATGCTCAACAAATTCTGGTTGCATCAATGCTACCTTCAGAGGTGCTTATGTGGTAAATTTGAGAACTGAAATAGCTCCCTGGAGAAGCCAGCCTTAAATGGGCTTAGAAAAACCCTGGCATTGGCATAAGGCAATAGTTTATTATCAGGTGTTGGACTCTGAGATGCACTACTTTTTGCCAGTCAGAATAGCTGTGTGACAAACCCATTTCAATTGTTAAAATTAAATTCCCCATCTCTAAGTGCCCCTTTCCCCAGGTCCTTTAAGCCTAATGGCTTGGCAGTCTAATGCAAAACAATAGTAAGGCTTGGTATTTGTCTGATTTGTAATTAGTTTTTCTTGGTTATTTTTTTTCTTCAGCATTTTATCTGCCTCTCGAGTTTTTTATGTTGGGCACATATTTTATTATTTATCTGAATTTTAAAATGCTATCATTCTTTGTGAGAAAAGACAAGTGTTTTGTTTTTGTTTTTTGTTCCCCCTGTGGAACTATTTTTTGTTTTATTAGTAATTCATCTTCCAGAGAAAATTTTGAATGGGATCTGTCCTGATTATCTGAAGGACACATGCTGATTGGAAGTCATCCTTCAGTGAGCTTTCCTAAGTGTGAGAAGATGTCACCATCCTTGCTGAAGCCGGGTGTTTGTCTGCGTGCTATGATGAGCTACTGAAAGCAGCTCCCAAAGGTGCTCACGTCCTCATTCCCAGAACCTGTGAATGTTATGTGGCAAAAGGGACTTTGCCAATGTGATCAAGGATCTTGAGAAGAGGAGATTTCCTGGATTATCAGAATGGGCCCAATTAATAACAAACATTCTTGTAAGATGAAGGTAGAGGGAGATTTGAGTACAGAAGAAGAAAAGGTGATGTGATGGTGGAAACAGAGACTGGAGTGATGCACTTTGAAGATGGAGGACCAGGCCAAGGCATCCAGGCAGCCTCTGAAGTGAAAAATGTCAAGAAAACAGATTCTTTCCTCTGAGCCTCCAGAAGTTGCCAGCCTTGCTGACACCTTGATTTTGGCTCAGTGAAAGTGGGCTCTGACTTCCAGAATTGTAAGAAGAAAAAACTGTGATGTTTTAGGTCACTGAGTCTACAGCAACTTTTTATGGCAGCAATAGGAAATGAATACACATGCCATATACTGCAAGTATCCAACCTGTTCATAAAATGTCACAGAACATTAGAAGCCCTCATTTCAACGGGGCTTTAATGGACACATAGTCCGGCAACCCAAGTGATGTTTGAGTCCCCGTTGTGATATTCATGGCAGTGATAACTGCATGGAGAAGCAACTTTTTATCTGGCATGTGGTCCATTTCTTCTCAAACAGCACCATTCAGGGGGAATAAAACATGTTACAAAATAGTTCTTCACAAGAGAACTTTGATACAATGTAGGGAAAGTTAGACAGATAGGTCTGAATGTTGAATGTACCTGAAGCTCTTCAGTTGCACAATAAGTATAAAAACATGTACCTTACGGTATTGTTGAGAGGATTAGAAATCCCAGCCTAATACCTAGAATGGATTAGTTACTCACCAAAAGATAGTAGCACAATATATTTTGTGAACCAAATCAATATTTTTCTAAAGCTTTACCCAGTTAGACGATCTACATTTCATGACCATGTAGTAAAAGTCTAATACCTCCACTTATATAGAAAACTTTCCAATATTTAAAAATAACAGTGTCACATGGGAGACTCTGCCTGTCCAGTGAAACGTTCCCTGACTCCTCAGCTGTACCTCATATGTCATGGTTTAAAGCTCCTTCACTATTTTCTTATCTCGAACTCTATCCCAGCCCTAGTGTAGAAATAAGACATATGGATGTCACCCCAATAAACTTAATATAAAGAAAAAAAAGTAATTTGAATGAGGCTTAAAAGAGATACAATTAAGAAAAGATTCTCTATCTTAACTCTTATAGCAAGAATTTAAATGCATACCCCATGGACACAGACATTGGTATGGGGAAGTCCTGGAGATGGGGTGAATGCAGGGTAGAGGCAATCATTGGGGAGAAAAGGTGTACACCTGTAATATTTTCAATAATAAAGATGAATTTAATAATGTATGTTAAACTTAAACAGGCTTAATATACAGAAAGGAGTGTACCCTAGAGGCAATGAAAACTTTTTTATATCTTCAAGCTTCTTCAAGACCTAGAATTTAATCATTACATTAAAGCATAATAAATTATTTAAATTTCCTTAAAAAATTAAAGAAAAAATACTTTATATTTGAAGCAAATTATTTTGATCAGACTTAACCAGAATAACGATTAATGCAAGAAGATAGTGGAGTGAGAGATTCCAAGATTGCAGCAGATTAAGTGGAAGTTACACTGGCACTCTCCCAAGACCAAATTGGAATTACAACTAAAATATTAAAAAAAAAAAACCCTTCTCAATAATCAACTGAAGACTAGGTAGATAGCACCCTCATAACCAAGGACTTAAAGTGGAGACCCCATAGAGACTGGTAGGAAGTGCAGAGGTGTGAGATGGATGGCTGAGCTCTCACAGGCAGCACCTGAAGGTCTGGAGGGATATCTCAGCTGTGGGGGTTTCCCACTGAGAACTCTGGGGGTCTAAAAACTCAAGCTAGGCTCCCCAGCCCAGAGCACCAGAACTGAGACAGGTACCCACATAACATCTCATTGTGAAAAGTAGCAGGGTTTCTGTCTGCCAGGTAGAAATGGCTGGAAGTGCAGGGACCCTCTTAAAAGGACAATGCACAAAATATCAGCCACTTACCTTGGGCTCTGGCAGAAGGAGGGCAAAGTAGCCTAGAGTTGTGTGAGGAGAATCCAGGTTTGGAGTCTCTGGGGATAGAACCCCAATTCCTGTGCCGAGTCACTCCCCCATACTGCAGAAGACATCTTTCTCAGGTAGACCTTTACCATCCAAGCAGATTTTACCTGGCAGGGGGAAGCAATTGACCCACCCTGTTGGAAAGCCTCTCACCCCACCCTGTGGACTACAACCTGAGACTCATTTAGTGACTAATAATAACAATCAGTCTACAAACAGATGTGGATCTCAAGATGCTTTGAGTCTCTGCCTGATTGCTTATAGACCCAGGATTACGTAAAGCAGACATTGGTGCACATTTTGGTCCATTCCTCCAGGAGAGGGAACCCCAAGCTCCAAACAGGATTGCTGAAGCTCCAAACAGGGTACTCAAGGCCAGTACAAATAGCATCTAACATTGTCCTGCACCAGGGAATCTTCAAAAAGACTGTGAGTTGTAGCAGATCTACCTAATACATAGAAACAAACCCAAACAGGCAGCCAAAATGGGGAGTCGAAACAAGCCCCAAGTGAAAGAACAAGGGAGTTCTTCAGAAGACGTAAATGAAACTGAGATAAGCAATTTATCAGGTATAGAGTAATGATTATAAGGATGCTCAACAGCATGAGGAAAGATATAGAAACTGTGAAAAACAATCAGTCAGAAATGAAGAATGACATAGAAAAATAAAAAATGCACTGGAAGGAATAAAGAGCAGATTAGAGGAAGACAAAGAACAGATCAGTGAATTAAAAGACAGGGTAGACAAAAAACACTCAATCAGAGAACTAAACAAACAAACAAACAAACAAAAAAACACAATTTAAAACATAAGGGAGCTGTGGGACAATATGAAATGTAACAATATGTATATAATAAGAGGTACAGCGGTGAAGAAAGTGAGCAAGGGATAGAAAACCTGTTCTAAGAAAAAATGGCAGAAAACTTTCCTAACCTGGTCAAGGAAAGAGTCACACTAGTTTAAGAAGCACAGAGTCCCAAGCAAGAAGAACCCAAAGATTCTCACACTCTACCATATCATTATTAAAGTGACAAAAATTCTAGACAGAGAGAATATTAAAGGCAGCAAGAGAAAAGCAATTTGATACTTACAAAGGTGCTCATAAGGCTGTCAGCTAATTTCTCATCAGAAACTCTACAGGCCAAAAGGAAATGGCATGAGGTGTTCAAGGTAATGAAAAGCAAGGATCTGAAATCAACAATATTCTACCCAGCAAGGCTATCATTCAAAACAGAAGGTGAAATAAAGAGATTCTGAGACCAAAAAAAAAAAAAAAAAAGCTAAAGGAGTTTATTACCATAAAATCAGCATTGCAAGGACTGTTAAAGGGACTGCTATAGTAATAAGAAGAACTAAAAGAGAGAAACATAGGCATAAAAAATTAAAATGGCATATAGGTACCTATCAATAATAACTTTAAATGTAAATGGATTAAATGCTCCATCAAAAGACATAAGGTAGTTGAATGGATAAGAACATGACCCAAATATATGCCATCTACAAGAAATCCACTGCAGAATGAAAGACGCAGACAGAATGAGAGTGAAGGGATGGAAAATTTTTTTCCATGCAAATGGAAATGAAAAAAAGCTGGGGTAGAAATACTAATTTCTGACAAAATAGACTTCAAAATGAAGGACATCACAAGAGACAATACTAAAGAAATTGATCCAACAAGAGGGTATAACCAGGTAAACATATGTGCACCCAATATATGGAGCAACTAAATATATTAAAAAAAAATTCTGGAGGACTTTAAGGGAAAGATTGACAGCAATACAGTCATAGTAGGGAAATTTAACACCCCACTGACATCACTAGATAGATTGTCCAGACAAAAAACAACAAGGAAATAGAGACCTTAATTGACACACTAGAGCTAATGGATTTAATTGACTTTTACAAACAAATTTATCCCATAGCTGCAGAATATACATTATTCTCAAGTGCACATGAGTAATTCTCAAAGACAGACCACATGTTAGGATGCAAAAAAAGTACCTACAAGTTCAAAAAGATTGAAATCATATTAAGCATCTTCTCAGACCACAATGGCATGGAATTAGATATCAACTATAGTAAAAACACTCCAAAATATTCAAACACATGGAGGCTAAATAGCATTTTATTAAACAATAAATGAATTACCAATTAGATCAAGAAATAAATCAAAAGCTTCCTGGAAACAAATGAAAATGAACTCAAAACAACCCCAAATCAATGGGACACAATGAAAGCAGCCCTGAGAGGGAAGTTCATAGCACTATAGGCCTACCTCAAGACATGAGAAAAATCTCTAATAAAATATCTAACCTTGGAACTTTAATTGTTAGAGAGAGAACAACAACAAAAAGCCCAGAGTAAGTAGAAGGAAGGAAATAATAAAGATCAGAGCAGAAATAAATGGCATAAGAAAAGCAATACAAAAGATCAATGAAACCAAGAGCTGGCTCTTTGAAAAGATAAACAAGATTGATGAACCTTTAGCCAGACTCATCTAGAAACAAAGAGAGAGGACCCAAATAAACAAAATCAGAAATGAAAGATGTGAAGTAACACCTGACCCAACAGAAATACAAAGGATTCTAAGAAAACATTATGAACAGCTGTATGCCACCAAGTTGGACAACCTGGATGAAATGGAAAAATCCCTAGAAAAATACAACCTGCCAAAACTCAATCAGGAAAAGTCTGAAAACTTGAATAGGCTAATAACTGTTGATGAAGTTAAAGCAGTAATAAACAAACTCCCGGCACACAAAAATCCTGGTCCAAACAGCTCACAGGGGAGTTTCACCAAACACTCAAAGAAGAACCAACACTTATTCTCCTCAAACTACTTCAAAACATCCAAGAGGAAGGAACACTTCCAAGCTCTTTGTATGAGGCCAGCATTAGCCTAATTCCAAAACCAGATAAAGACACTACAAAGAAAGAGAATCACAGTCCAATATCCCTAATGAACATAGATGCTAAAATCCTCAACAAAATACTAGCAAACCGGATCCAGCAATATATTAAAAAGACCATACACCATGACCAAGTGAGATGTATTGCAGGGATGTAAGGCTGATTGGAATATTATTCACAAATCAATAAATGTTATACATCACATCAACAAATTGAAAGACAAAAATCACATAATCATATCAATAGATGCAGAAAATGTATTTGACAAAATCCAACACCCATTTTTGATGAAAACTCTCAGCAAAATGGAAACAGAAAAGGGAACCCTGGTATACTTCTGCTGGGAATGCAGACTGGTGCAGCCACTATGGATAACAGTATGCAGTTTCCTCAAAAAATTCAATATGGAACTGCCATTTGACCTAGTGATCCCACACCTAGGAATAAATCCTAAGAAACTGGAAACACCAATCATAAAGAATGTATGCACCCTTATATGTTCATAGTAGCACAATTTACAATAACTAAGATCTGGAAACAGCCCAAGTGCCATCAGTAGCTGAGGGGATAAAAATGCTGTGGGACATTTATACCATGGAATACTCTGCAGGTATATAAAAGAAAGACCTCTTACTGTTTGAGAGGGAACTGGAGAGTCTTATGCTAAGCAAAAAAAAAAAAAAGCTATTCAGAGAAAGACAAGCATCTCTTGCTTTCACTCATATGTGGAATATAAAGAACAAAATTAACTGATGAACAAAATGGATCCAGAAACACAGAAGCATGAAACATACTGATGAATCTGAGAGGAAAGGCAGGGGTGGGAGAGTGGGGGAGGGGAGAGAATAACCAAAGAACTTATATGCATATATGCATAATCCATGAACACAGACAATAGTGTGGTGAAGGCCTGGGGGATGGGGGTGTTGGGTAGAAGGGGTCAATAGGGAAAAAAGGGGACATCTGTAATACTTTCAACAATAAAGATAAATTAAGAAATAAAAATAAGTATATAAAATAGTCACAATAGTAAAAGAAGAAGAGAAGCAGGAGGAGGAGGAGGAGAAGGAGGAGGAAGGAGATAGTGGAGCAACATAAAACAAAATGTCTAAAGAAAAGATTATGTGAGTCAAGAAAGTAAAGAATTTTAAAACCAGGAAAATTGTTCTTTGAATTTTAAGGCAAGAGAGACACATCTTCATGAATGCAAGATTTAGGGCATACACCTTTCATGAGCCCTTCTTCAAAAATCTATGGAAACCTATACATTTTATTAACCAATACCACTCCAATAAATTTAATAAAAAACTTTTTTGATCAATGGAAAGATGTAATCTAGCCAGGAAAGAAATATGCTAAACAGGGATACAGAGAATAAAGAAACTATATTAAAAACCAACAAACCACAGCAAAACCAGTGTCAAAACATTTTAGGTGTTAGTATTAGGTTTATTTAAATACAGAACTATACCTGGGTAACTATGAGAATTATGGATGTAGGTTATAATGTAAATATCATAATAGTTCCTCACAAAAAGGAGAGAAAGGAGGAAAGAAGTGTGCTGATTTATAAAGTAGAAAATCAATAATAATAAATGTGGCTTCAACTTACTGATCATTTTATTTTTTTATTTATTCATTTTTTACTGATCATTTAAAAATTATTTTTATTTTAAGGTAACATCATGTAGAACATTTAAGAGTTAATATCTCTTTTGGTGAAAAAAATGTTATCTCAAGTTTACCAGTTTCTCCAGTTTTATTTTAATTTGTTTTTCTTCTATTAAATTTTAGCCAATATTATTTGTATATACAATCACCTTTTTTTCTGTTTCTATTATATAAATATGTATACATGTGTACAGGTGCATATATCTATCATCTATTTCTATACATGCATATCTTAATAGCATTAATTAAATTGGTTCTGGGTAGTATATTGGGAATGGCTTTTTTCTCTCTTTTTATTCCTTATTTATAATTTCTCAAATTTAAAACAATCATGTTCCCCTTCTACAAAAACAAATGATGTCAATGTTCTAAAAATTATAGTAAATTAAAAGAAGAAGGAAAAGAGAAAATTTATAGTTTATATTGTTTTGTAAGTAAAAGTGATATATTACACATCAATTTTCAGGACCATGCTTTTCACTTGGTAGGTGTGCAATGGAAGGTATCGGTGATTATAAAAATTGTTGTTTCCCAGGGTGCCAAGCAGAGAGTCTGCTGCCTCCTTCATCTTCTTTGCTATTGACTCTAAAGGATCCTTTGAAAAAAATGTTTGCCCACCTACTAATGGAGCTGTGTTATACAAAAGGGATGGGGAGGAAGAGAAATGACATCTTCATTATCCCTTCACTTTTTGGAGAGGAGAGGAACAAAACAAAACAAAAGGCAAGCATAAGCCAGAGTACTTAATTTTGAAGCATCACAATGGTTGAAAATGTGCATCTCTAATATGATCTTTACAGGTTCTGTTTAAGCTTTCAAAACAAATTATCTAGGTTCTGTTTTTTATAACCCTGTATAAATCTGCTAGAGCTACCATAACAAAATACCATTGACTGAGTGGCTTAAACAACAGAAATTTATTTTCTCACAGTTCTGGAGGCTAGAAAGTCTGAGATCAGGGTGCCAGCATGGTTGATTTCTGGTGGATTTCTGGTGAAATCCTTCTCTTGGGCTCCCTCTCTCTGCTCAAAGGCCTTTCCTCTGAGCATGCACAAGGAGAGAGCAAGAGCTCTGCTTTTTCTTCTTTTAAGAACATAAATCCTACCAGATCAGGGCTCTACCCTGATGACTTTATTTAACCTTAATTACTTCTATAAGAACCCTATATAGTCAAATTAGTGGTTAGTGTTTCAACACATGAATTTTAGGGGGACAGAATTCAGTTCATAGCAAGCCCCAACTTCTTAAAAGCTGTATCTGTTTGTCTTATTTTTATATCTAACACTCACAAGTACTAGCTTAATTTTTTTTAAAACTCCCATTTTCTATTAAAAATAGAAGTAAGACTCTTGAATCTGTACTATTGACAGAAACCTTAAAACATTTGTTAAATGTTTGCTCCCTTCTCTATCTATACCATCTTATAGAGATAGATCTCTATTTTAAAGCCATCTGGAATTGTGATTCCAACCACAGGCTTCTTGGATGGCCATTGTCATCATTTAACCCACTAAACATATCTTTCTGATATCCAATCAAACTTGTCCAATTTGAATTATAAATGCAACTAATGAAATCTTCAATTCATTCTTTCAGTATCTTTCTCTTGCCATATTCAAAGCACTTGCATATGCATCTTTTGTTTGATCACCTCAACAATCTGGAGAAGTAGACAGAGAAATTCTAGTTCTCATTTTACACAGTAGCAAGAGGTTAAGTGATTTAACAATCACAACAAACAGTAAGCAAGGGGCAAAGCCAGTAATAAAATCCACTTTTCTTAAATAAAACAATTGGTTGTTTTTTCTTGTCTTTTCTGTTTTCTCATGCAATGTTTCAATCATTAAACAACTGTGTAAAAATTCTTAATTCTATAAGTAGGTATTGAGGAGGGTACTGGGAGAGAATGAAAAGAGGGATTAGACATGTTTTCTCTCCTATAGGAGCTTATATTAGCTTGCACAATATTTCCTGCAATCCAAACAGACCATGGCTGCATGAAAGCATCTGTGTCTTTCTAGTCCTCCTTAAATCAACTCTGTGGGCATCCAATAATTTTGAATTATGGTTTAATGTTCATTTATTGTTAGGATTATAATTAAAATGTAACTAATCTCTGATAAAGCCATGTATACACTGATTCACTAAATCAAAATTTTGAGGGTACATTTTACTTTTATTACTTCTTTAATAACTAACTTCTGGTTAATCAAACAAGTATTACAATAAATTCATGTGAGTCATAATATTGAATCTACTTTTTCTTACAATATTTTGAGTCATGGCATGATTTTGGTATTCATACCTCCCCCAATGTTTTAATGTTTACAGTAACATCTTTATTAATAAAATATTTTGAAAAATACTTACAATACAGCTATTATAAATAAACATTTTTCTCATAGGTTGCACATTGCTTTATCTTTCTGATTTCCAATGATTAAGTACATTCCTTTCTCTTCTTTAAATTATTTTCAAAATATTTATTGAAACATTCCTTAAAGATTTTGTCTCCAATGAAACTCTTAAAAATCCATTATGTCTACTGATACAAGGTTATTTTTAGTATAAGATCTTAACTTTTCAAGGGCAAGCTGCTGAATCATTGATACTTCTATCATAAAATCTCCTAAATTGCAGATGATTTAACTTCACTATGTCTTTAATGATAGAAATCACAGATAAATCGGGTTTAAAATTTCTGAGGATAGTTTTGAGGAAGCTATGGAATTACATTTGGTCATTACAGAATCTGAGAAATACCAAATTGACCAGGTCAGATTTAATGGGTTTTGATTGTAGTGTTTCATTACAGTCTATATGCAGAAACTTAACTCATCTTCAAATAGCCTTGCTCAAATGTGGGAAACTGCTTTAAGCCATTCAAAATCCATAAGATGGCTGGTTATACTTGAATAAAGTAAAGTAATCAGCAAGAAACCCTGTTCAAGCTGAATTTGAAACCCTTCAATACAGAGCTGTTAAAAGCAGACTGTAGCTTGGAATGAATTACTTGCTCCATGAATACTGCTGCCTGAATCAAGTCAAGAGCAATTTAGTCATTGCTTGGCCAGCATGTCTCTGACACTGCATTGATACATAGAAAGTTTTAAATGGCTTGCCATGACTTTCCTAACTTGGGCAAAGCCCATCTGGCCATGCCCAGCCAGTCCTACCTACCTACAAATGTTCAGGCTTCCACATATGGACCACACAGCACATGCAAGGCAATCAAAATCTGTTAGCCGTGGGATGATCCGTCTGGTGTTTTCAGGCATCTTTATAATTAATTGGGTAGCATCTGAATTAATAATTCAATGATCCAATTTGGTCACTAATGTGACCAGGTTTTCCTGATGATTCATCTAATTGTTTTGATTTCTAAGACCTAATCATAGAAATAGTGAGGTTTTGATTAGTTTTTCTAAATATTCATATAACACAGCTATATGAAAATAACTCATACAAATATAATTGTGCCAGTAATACCGGTGGGGAGCCTTTAACTCAACCGTTAAGTGATTTTTCATTCATATGTATTACTAATGCATTGACTATGACATTCCCATTTAAGATCGTTTATATATGTGTGTGTGTGTGTGTGTATATATATATATATATATATACACACACACACACACACAATTTTTCTATATATCTATCATCTATCTTATCCAGCTAGCTAAAGAAGGAGAGAAAGGTATATAAAGATCTGAAACCCGAGGACAAACATTTTAATAGAGTTTGGGAAAAATTTTCCTATAAATAAAACTTGTGTTCATCCGATGTAAATAAATACACAGACATCGCTCTGAGGCACACACGCACATTTATTCTCCATCCTCGCACCCCTTTCCCCGAACTTTTCAACAGAGGCGCTGCTTTCTCAGCGCGGTGCATTCTGGGGACCCAGATCGAGCTTTCCCGCCGCCCTGGGGGGGAGTCGCTGCCCAGCAGCTGCCACCAGAGCGGTCTGCCCACGCATTCACCCATCGCCCTTTCCACAGGATGCAGTCCGCTTCTGCAAAGTGGTAAGATCGAAGGGACTATGTCTTCATTGAATTTTGTGTTGAAGACAGTAAAAATTTAAATGTAAATTTTGAAAAATCCAAATTTACATTCAGTTGTCTTGGAGGAAGCGATAATTTTAAACATTTAAATGAAATTGACCTTTTTAACTGTATTGATCCAAATAATTCTAGGCATAAAAGAATGGAAAGATCAATCTGGCCAGTCATGGCCAAGGTTAACAAAAGAAAGGGCAAAGCCTAATTGGCTTAGTGTGGAATTCAGTAATTGGAGACATCGCAAAGATGATTCAGATGAAGACAGGTCCAGTTTTGATCGTTTCTCTGAGATGATGAACAACATGGGTGGTGATGTGGATATAGATTTACCAGAGTAGATGGAGCAGATGATGAGTCACAAGACAGTGATGACGAAAAAATGCCAGATTTGGAGTAAGGAATGTTGTCATCACTGGATTTTGAGGCAGAAAATAACTTCTTTGCAAGATTTCATAATCGAGAGAATTCCTGAGTTTATAGCTCTAAAGGTAGGTTCTGCATTTGCCTCCTTTAATGCATTTTTCAACCTGTGTATTTTTTTTAAGGCTTCACTAAGGCTTGATATGTACCATTGTATGGGTTACTAAGCCAGCTAAGACAATAACTTTATGTATGAACATTTCCCAGACTTCAATGACACTGTTGAGGTCCTGGGCTATTGATACAGCAGTTGTGATAAATAAAAACTTTCCATTATAGTCTTCTTTACTTCATTACATAGACACTGACATGACAGGAAGCTCTTGGATCACAGAAAGATAACTTTTAGATTTTAGAACATGGACTCAAGTTAGCTGAAACAAATTGGTTGATACCTTGAATTGGTAACCTATTGTTCCTCTGGTATATTCTTCAGGATTGTTTCATTAAAGTTTTACTTTTTAAATTATTTTTTAAATTTATTTTGTTGTTGAGAGTATTACAGATGTTTCCCATTTCTCCCTCTTTGTCCTCCTTACCCATCTCCCAACCCACTCAGGCTTCACCTGTCTATTGTCTGTGTCCATGGGCTATGCATATATGCTTAAAAGTTTTTGGTTAATCTCTTCCCACCCTCCTTCGCCTCTTCTCACTGAGATCTGTCAGTCTATTTCATGCTTCCATGTCTGTGGTCCTATTTTGTTCATCAATTTATTTTGTTCCTTAGATTCCCTATATAAGTGAGATCATATGACATTTGTCTTTCTCTCACTAGTTTATTTCACTTAGCATAATATTCTCCAGGTCCATCCATGCTGTCTCAAAGAGTAAGAGAGCCTTCTTTTTTACAGATGCATAGTATTCCATGGTGTAAATGTCCCACAGCTCTTTTATCCACTCATATACTGATGGACACTTGGGCTGTTTCCAAATCTTGTATTGTAAATCATGCTGCTATGAAAAAAGGGTTGCATATATTCTTTCTGACTGGTGTCTTGGGGTTCTTAGGATATATTCCTAGAATTGGGATCACTGGGTCTAATGGCAGTTCCATTTTCAATTTTTTGAGGAACCTCCATAATGTTTTCCATAGTGGCTACACCAGTCTGCACTCCCACCAGCAGAGTACCTGGGTTCCCCTCTCTCCACATCCTCACCAGCACATGTCATTTGTTGTTTGTTGATGGCAGCCATTCTGACAGGTATGAAGTGATAGCTCATTGTGGTTTTAATTTGCATCTCTCTGATGATTAGCAACATTGAGCATTTTGTCAATATGTCTATTGGCCGTCTGCATGTCCTCTTTGGAGAAGTGTTTATTCAGATGCTTTGCCCATTTTTAATTGTATTGTTTGTCTTCCTTTTGTTGAGTTTTATGAGTTCTTTATATATTTTGGATATTAACCCCTTATCAAGATGTATCATTGGCAAATATGTTCTCCCATACAGTGGATTCCCTTTTCATTTTGTTGATGATTTCTTTTTCTGTGCAGAAGCTTTTTATTTTGATGTAGTCTCATTTGTTTATTTTTTCTTTTGTTTCTCTTGCCCTCGAGGAAATGTATCAGTGAAAATTCTGCTATATGAGATGTCTGTGATTTTACTGCCTATGTTTTCTTCTAGGATTTTTATGGTTTCAAGACTTACATTTAAGTCTTTAATCCATTTTGAGTTTATTCTTGTGTATGGCGCAAGTTTTTGAACTAGTTTCATTTTTGTGCATGTATTTTGTCCAATTTTCCTAACACCATTTATTGAAGAGACTGTCTTTACTCCATTGTACTCTCTTGCCTCCTTTGTCAAATATTAATTGACCATAATGTCATGGGTCTCTGTTCTGTTCCATTGATCTGTCTCCCTGTTCTTGTACCAATACTACGCTGTTTTGATTCCAATGGCTTCTTAGTATAGTTTGAGATCCAATATAGAGATCCCTCTAACTTTGTTCTTCTTTCTTAAGATTGCTATGGCTATTCAGGGTCTTTTTTGGTTCCATATAAATTTTTGGAATATTTGTCCTTGTTCTGTAAAATACGCTGTTGGTATTTTAATAAGGATTGCATTGAATTTATAGATTGCTTTGGGTAGTATGGACATTTTAATGATGTTAATTCTTCCAGTCCATGAAATTTACTTCACATTATTGTACATAAGTGACCACTTGTCAGTGTTCCAAATGTATCTTAGCTGAATATAGTGAATGCCCTAACTTAGATGGTTTTTGAAGCCTTTACATATGGCATTATTTGACCCTTGAACTTTTACGTTGATTAGCATGGAGGATGCGGAAAGGCTGTACATCATTGCTTGAGAATCTGTACATTTAGACCACATTTGTATTTGCACTGTCAGTATGGCAAATGATCCAAAAAAATGTTAATATGTTATCGGAGTCTTTATTTCTTTTTTGATCCACCTTGTACCAAGGCTGAAAAACTCAGTTTATGTTCATGACAGTGGGAATTTTTTTAAATGTCTACATACTTTCTAGTGAACTGTTGGGAGACTTAAAAAAATAAATAAATACAAATATATTGATATATCTCAAAGAATATATTCCTCAGTCCAACACCTTCTCTCCATCACCATTTTGCAGTCTAAAAGACTAAGACCTACAGGAGTCAAATACTAAAATTTTTATTAAAGTAGCTATACATAAATATATAATTAGATAACTAGATAAAATTATTTTGAAATGCTTGACAATAATTAAGATTTAAAAAGGAATTTAGAGTGTAAAAACCTTTAAAATATCAGGATCAGCAAGAAAATTGTCAAGTTATTATGTAATTATAAGATAACTTTTGAGTGATTTTTTATTCCATGCGATTTTTTATCTAACAAAAGACTTAGCCACCTCTTCAAGCAGAAGATCTATTCAATACCTGAGGATTAACATTTACCAGTAGCCTTTAAACAATACTTGTCATGTTTGTCATTTATGAAGGAAACTCATATATAAATTAAGCTTTTCTAAATTGTAGCTATGAATTAGAGTCCCCTGAAATGTGCTAGCACTAAAACACTCTGGTGGGATTTTGCTATCAGTTCAATTGTTTTAATGATAAATTTCCTTTAGAAAATGGAAAGATCTGTTGACAGACAAAAACAGGAACTAACAAAGGACTATTTAGACTTGCAAATGATGGAACATTTAATTATTCCAAAATAGCATTCCCCAGTTAGAATATGATCATTAAATCCATCATCCTTCAGTTTATATGCATGAAACATCTATCATGTCTTCCTCAGACAGGAGTCAGTCATCTAAATATAGATTTTTGGACCATCCATTTCAGCATGACATTTCATTAAAAGCCTGGAATCTTATTTATTTTCTGTAACAGAGATAAAGTGTTTGTAAACGATGTGATAAGACGATGTGAGAAAGTAAAGTGAAAGCCAGTTTCGTACAGAGATAAATACAAACTTCACTCAAGATACTACCACCATAGAAAGAGAAAATAAAAGACAATATGTCAACAACAGCAGCCCAGGTAAGAGTCAATGTTCTCTAGATATGGTTTTTTAAAAATGTGTGGTCAGTGTTGATACTCTGAATTTGTTGACAAATTAATTTGCATTCAGACTCAAGACAAAGGCAGCAAAATCAAGACAAAAAACTCCACACAACTAAATATAGTTGAATTCTTGCTGTTAGTCTTCAAATATTGAAATTTTTTTCTCTCATTTGAGAGACAAATGTCTCAGAAAACAATGTTTTATGAAATTAAAAAAATGTTTTCTGTAGGTTCTCCTTTTTTAGTAGGTATATATTGTAGCCAGATGTTTATTATTTTAAATCTGATTAGAAAAAAGCTATGTTTGGGACCTGGACAAAAATTTCATGGACATACAAGTACAAATAAAAACAAAAGAATTCTCCTAGAAATTGCCCCTGCTCTCCTGGAATGCTTGTGGCACAAGAGGTGCTTAGGAAGGATTTATAAGCAAATTTCCCATAAAGGACATTGAAGGGAAGGTCCGCAGCCGGGTTCCTTCTCTCTACCACCGTTTTACGGCCTAGGAGACCAAGATCTAGAGAAGTTAAATCACTGGCTCAAGGCCACAAGGCTCAAGTCAGGTCTTGAGTTAGTATTTCCTGATATTTATTAAAATGTTATTTAATTTCACTATTCTGTCAATGAAAAATGTATGTGTTTGTGCATGTGTGCATACAAGCCAACAAAAAAAATCCATGTTATTTTAAACACACTGTGAAATTGACAGTGTCTAATAACCTGTCCCAGTTAATTGGGCCAAGTTTAGAAAAATTTCAACTAATATTCCTGAATAGGTTTGGACATCCTATAAAAGGTATAGAAAGTCTTCATATTTTCTTTAACAATACTTGTGAAAGGTGTGTGTGTATGTGTGTATACACATACACATACACACAGGGTGTCCCAAAAAATGTATACACACTTTAACAGCTGATAGCTCAATTTTGAAAATGAAATCTCATTTAATAAACACTATCTTTAGATTCCCCTTTTCATCCAATCATCCTGTTTCTGAGCCCTATTATCTCCACATTTGATGTCAGCTCTGAGTCAATGATAGTAGATTACAAGAAAAAAGAGAAATATTTAAGATGCATAGCGGTAGAGTTAACACTGACTGCATTAAACTTTTTTCCCTATTGTATCTACAACATAGAAATAGGCAATCACAGGCCTATGGAACTTTCTTTGGGATTTAACTGCCATGTGACTTACAAATGGCCAATAAACTCTCCCCTCTCTGATTTACTCTCCCCATTCTGACAGAAGAGACTTTGTTCATTAATTTAGAGAGAAAAAAATTGGTAAGTAGCTCCAATATTGTCCTGGAGATAGAGATAGAGAAATGGAGGATGCCTCTTTTTCCTTACAAGAGAAATAGAAACTAATATTGATTGATGGCATGAACTTTTAAATACTATGGTGATTTAGCTGACTGATTCCTAAATAAAGGATATAAATAAATAACAAGTGCACCATTAGTGACATAAGCATGCCCACCCATTTTCTCATAAATGAGCTGGCAAAGCAGAGGAGACAGCAAAAGATTTAAACTAAGAAGTCAGAAGCTACAGGAAGCCACAGCTGACTTTATAGTGCATCCTATTTATGAGGCAGCTATAGAGGTAAATATCAATTGTCCACAGACCAAACTCCCATAATTTTGACTTGTGTTTTGCATACATAAGATCAAGCTTGATATATGTGATTTCTTACAATAATTTTAATTAGTATATGAATTTCGTTGGCATGCAACACTCTGTGAAATTTGTTATATTTAGACTCTGTCTTACATAAAATGTGTACGTCTATGCTTAACTTCGAGCACTTGCCTCAGCTTTCTTTTCTCTCCAGTTAAAATTGCTTATAACAATATCCTCATGTTTACCATGGAAGTAAGGACAGGTTTTTATACAGTTCCTCCAAGGAAGTAAGGACAGTTTTTTATACAGAGAGTTTTGAAATGTGGTGCCTTGGAAAGTTTTGGAGAAAAATCCTTTGCCTGGTGAAAGCAGTTTATAGCAAACCTACACATCTATAGAAACATTTGTATGGAAAAAGGAAGAAAAAAGTACTGCCAGACATTTCACAGAACTAAATGCTGAAATATCCCTGACATGGACAAAATTTGGTCATAGTAAAACATGATTTTTTAGTGTGAAAAAATCCTGTCACATCTAGCTCTCTAGCTCCCTTATAGTATCTTCTTTCGTTCCTCACCAATTTCCCAGTCTCCTCCCTTTCAATTGACTAAATTTTCTACCATTTCTATGCAAAATGTTTATAATATATTATTTTGCTTCTCATAAATCCTACCCCAATTCAATTTCAATACTATTTTTCCTATCCTCACATTCCTCTCTCATTCTGTTTAACAGCAAAAGCTAATGGTAAAGCAGGTTAGTGAGGAGGCAGCTTCTACCTGTATGTCTTCTGTTTTTCTCTCCTTGGCCATTTGCTTATCTTTATTCAGCTGTACATCTTTCAAAGCAGGGTGGTGATTTGCAGAAGAAAAATTGACATATTCAGTGTACCAGTGACACACATAGAAATTGGGAAATTGAAAACTAATTAGGTAAAGGAATTCAAGAAACTGAGGGTCAAATTGTCATGGGTGATTTATCCCTCTCAGTGTCAACACTCATTGGAGGGTCTAAGTGAAAATCAAGGCAGCAGCTACTGTCAGTTTTCAGAAGCTGAAAGTGGGCACAGAGTTAGTCAAGCCAAGTATAGGTCAAGGGCTATGAAGGATGCAAAGCTCAATGGGAGCCAGTTCAGGAACTAGGGACAGATGAACCTGAGAATGTTCCAGAACCAGAGAGACACCGTGAGATTCCTGAAGTTAGTTAAGGTTTTGTAAATTGAAACATAAAAGACTAAATTGGTGAACTATATTCTGTTCAGTTCTGTGGAAAAAACAAGATGGAGAGAGTCAGTGGCTTATGAGGACTCTCTCAGCATGACTCCTAGAGTGCCTCTGGCTTCAAACAAATGGAACACAGAAAAAACTCAACATATGACAAATCTGTGTCTTTCCCTTCCTCCAAGGAAGTAAGGACAGTTCTTTGTTCTTCAAATTTAAAGATATTATTTTTCATCTTTTTAAACTTTTCATAAATCAAGAAAATTAATACCAGGTAAAAGAAAGTACACACACATATATTTTTCAAATCTAATATATATTTTTACATATATAATACATTTGAATGTAAATATATATAATATTTACATATTATATACATATTCAATTTGAAGATTTTGGAGAATTAAAAAATGAAATGATTGAAAAGCATGGGCTGACCGTACAGAAACAGCAAGCTGTAGTCACTAACAATTTGCTCCAGAGAATGTTCAGACATCGCCATTAACACAGAAATCTAGGGCACTGGCATTGTTAATATCAGATGCTTTTGAAAACTGAAGGGTTTTGGAATAAGAATAAGGGAAAATAACTGATTTACGATAAATATAGAATCAGAGAGAAATACAACAAAAAAAACACACCACACCTGCCCTTTAGAAAAATCACATATGGAAAATGTAAAAATATTTACATGGCTTTCTTCATCTTTCCTTTAAAAGACACTAGTTTCAGATTACTAAGCTAATACTTTTAGTACACTACATGGAAGACATACTTTCGGGTAATAACATATGGTGGTAAATTAGCTTTGTGTATTAATCTTCCAGGCAGCGAGGTAAACACTTAGCCACCAATATCAATAAGTTTATTTTCTTCCGTATAATAGTCTTCAAAACATAAACCTGTGTTTATAGAATAAGATTAGATCAAGAAGGGACTTAGGTAATTGTCAAGTCATAATGATTTCTCATTTTCTTAGAAACAAAATAAATCTTAACAGGCATTCCTTTTAACCAAACCTTTGGGAGAGAGGTTACATTAATGTTTGCAGAGATTGTTAAACTGGAGCAAGAATTAGCTATTGGTTTCTGGGTTACATTTTAATAACACTATAAATTTTGAAGCTAATTAACATAAAAATTCCAACCAGCATTCTTATGTATTTTAGGACGTTTCATGAAAAGTTTCAGAAAACCTTCAGACTCATGTTTTAAAATATGTCGAATTTGCATCAGAATAACTGACTAAGAGTAAAAGAAACAGGATTTAGCCTCCTGCTGGAAACAAACAAACAAACAAAACAAAGTAGACAAAACATATGAAACAAGTTTTCAAGACTTTGTACAACAGACAACAAAGGACAATGATTCCTGAGAGATGATAGACAAATGAGGTGAGTCCTCTGATTGTTATTGTCCCGGCTTACTTACAAACCACTGTGTAGGGAAGGAGAGTCCAGGCAAAGTCTGGTAGTGTCACAGAGTTAAGGAAATTAGGCTGAGAGTTAAGGGAGACCAAAGCGTTTAGAAATCACAGGACACCATGCTGTTAAGAAGGAGAGGGGGAGAGAGAGAGAGAATGAGAGAGAACGAACTCTAAAGGTGTGCAGAGTCACCGTCTAGTGTCTGAGTACTGACCAGATCATGCATGTAAGAAAACTATCTGAAGTTGGGGGGAAAAAACACCGGAAGTGATTAGAAGATGTGCAATAGAATCAGAAAAATATTCAGTGGATAAAAAACAAAGCGTATGCCCTGACTGATTTGGCTCAGTGGTTAGAACCTTGGCCCGTGGACTCAAGGGTCCCAGGTTCAATTCTGGCCAAGGGCACGTATCTCGGTTGCAGGCTCTGCCCCAGAGTGAGCAGGAGGCAACCAATCAATGTGTCTCTCTCACATGGATGTTTCTCTCTCTTTCTCTCCCCCTCCTTCTCTCCCTTCACTCTCTCTGAAAAGCAATGGAAAAAATATCCTCAGATGAGGATTAACCTCAGGTGAGGATTAAAAACAACAAACAAACAAACAAAAACAAAGCGTAAAAAGTGAAAAGGGAACAAAGAACAAATGGGACAAATGAAAAATAAGTAGCAATATAATAGATTTACTTTTACCAATTGTTTTGTAAATTATCAGTAGGAGTGAACTCTACATTTATTGTCACGCATAATTTGGGATACAGTCATGCTGAATCCCATTAATCCTTAGAATCCAAATCATTGCAGAAATTGATTTGACTGTTTTCAGACAGTCTCTCTAGAGTCTTGAATGTGGCTCCTGAGTCATCACTCCTGTTTCTGAGCTCATCTGAGCTTTGTGATGATAGCAGTTATAATTCTGGACTTAACACAGACTCTTTCATCTTCAAAGCCCTTGGCAAACATTAAATAATTAGCCCTCGGTTCTCAAGAAAATGTCATTGGGCTATTTTTAAAATGAGGTGGGGGGAGGAAATTTATAGCTCATTAGGTTAAAGCTAGAGACTGAGAAATTAAACCTAGAACCGCTCTAGTCATGTGGGCTTGGACAACATACCTCCATCAGAGGACTTCACAGAAATCATGAATGTAAATTATTTCCTTTTGCAAGAGATGTGAATTAAAAGTGCTGTTACTTTAAAGTGGTAGAAGTTCTTTTTATGGACTGACTCTTCCCTCTACTTAAAGAAATAACCTCCAGATCTTGTCACTCTTAGGTGGTATTAACCTCATATTTTAAAGAGGCTTCTCCTGGTGTTTATGCCAAAACAAAAATATACATGCAGAGGCCACATTGATGTCAGTGACCAGAGCATGGAAAAAAATGGTGCTTACAAAAGCCTAGCTGCAGGCCATTCTTTGGACTCAGACCATTCACACAATAAAAACCGGTGGCCATCTGAGTGTTTGATCAAATGTCCCTTTATTTGTTAAGCTTAAATTTAATATTCTCTTCCTTCCAAATTAACTCATCCTAATAATCTGGAATATCTTTCACTTTTGCTGTCCCTTTTATGAATTAACCTGACACAAGTGAAAAGCTTATATTGCTACTGGCCTTGTGTAAAATTTCACAAATAATACTGCTTAATTTTCAACAGAGTATTTGCTAACTTGTTCAATCATGAGTTTATAACTAGAAAATAAATCTGATAACCTCTTGTATTAATTGGCTTACTTTTCCAGATGTGGCAAAAATTGTGCTTCAAGTTAATGAAAATAAAGCATATAGAACACCGACATCTACTGAATCATGCAAATAGCAGCAAGTATTTGTCTGAATCTAACCTTCAATGTACTTGGCAGTTCCCTTCCCCACTAGCAGTAAATTTAAATGCTTGCAATAAATTATCTTCTTTTGGAGTATCTGGGTATTCTTTATTTCATATATGTGCATTTATATAAAGTATATTTTATAAATATATTTAATGGCATCATTGCAGAAAACTCAGCCCATTTGTGCAGTGCAGCCAGGCACAGGTCGTACTCAAAATAGGCCACTATCTGCCCCCTGCCGAGAGGCTCAGTTGGTCCCTTATACCAAAAGGTTGCAGGTTTGATTCCCAGTCTGGGCACGTACGGGAGGCAACTGACCGATGTTTCTCTCTCTCTGTCTCTTTTTCTAAAAATCAATAAAAACACATCCTCGAGTGAGAATTAAAAAAAAAAAAAAAAAAAGTCACTACCTTAACTAGGAGCATTTATCTCATATATAAATAGTAGAAAACTTTCTACTATTGGTCAATAGTAGAAAACTTTCTACTATTGGTCAATAGTAGAAAACTTTCTACTATTGGTCAATAGTAGAAAACTTTCTCAGTGGTTTTATTTTTATTTTTAATTGTTTTATTTTATTGAATTTATTGGGGTAATATTGGTTAATAATATACAGGCTTCAAGTGTACAATTCTACAGTGCATCATGTGTACATTGTATTGTGTGTTCGCCACCTAAAGTCAAGTCTCCTTCCTTGAACATTTATCCTCCTTTTACTCTCTTCTACCTCCCACCCTCCCTTTCCCTCCCGTCTATGAGTTCTTTTGTTCTATTTTCTTTTGATTAATCCCTTCACTTTTTTCACCCAGTCCCCCAAATGTCAGTTGGTTCTGTTATTATCGGTTTGTTTCTATTTTGTTCATTAGATTCCACATATAAGTGAAGTCATGTGATATCTGTCTTTCTCTGACTGGCTTAATTGACTTAGCATGGTACTCTCCTGGTCCATCCATGCTGTTGCAAATCGTAAGATTTCCATTTTTTTTTCACGGCCAAGTAGTATTCCATTTTGTAAATGCACCAAAGCTTTTTTATCCACTCATCTGATGGGCACTTGGGCAGCTTCCAAATCTTGGCTATTGTAAACAATGCAACAGTGAACACAGGAGTGCACATATTCTTTCCAATTAGTGTTTTGGGTTTCTTTGCCTATATACCCAGAAGTGGAATCACTAGGTCTTAAGGCAGTTTCATTTTTAATTTTTTCAAGAATCACCATACTGTTTTCTCCATAGTGACTGCACCAACCTGAATTTACAACAGTGCACAAGGATTCACTTTTCTTCGCATCCTTGCCAACCCTTGTTGACTGTTGATTTATTGATAGCCATTCTGGTAGGTATGAGGGGATGTCGCATAGCAGTTTTAATTTGCATTTCTCTCATGATTAGTGACATTGAGCATCTTTTCATGTGTCTATTGGCCATGTGTATGTCCTCTTTGTAAAAGAGTCTACTTAAGTCCTTTGCTCATTTTTAATTGGATTGTGTATGGTTTTTCGGGGTTAAGTTCTTTATATAAGTTCTTTATATATTTTGGATATTAACCCCTTATCAGATGTATCACTGAAAAATATGTTCTCCCATTCAGTGGGTTGTCTTTTCATTTTGTTGATAGTTTTCTTTGCTGTGCAAAAACATTTTAGTTTAATGTAGTCCAATTGTTTATTTTCACTTTTTTTGCCTTGCCTGAGAAGATATATCAGTAAAACTATTGCTATGAGAAATGTCCGATATTTTCCTGCCTATGATTTCTTCTAAGATTTTTATGGTTTCAACTCTTACATTTAATTCTTTAATCCATTTTGAGTTTATTCTTATGTATGCTGTAAGAAGGTAGTCTAGTTTCACTTTTTTACACCTATATGTCTAATTTTCTCAACATCACTTATTGAATAGACTATATTTACCCTATTGTATATTCTTGCCTTCTTTGTCAAATATTAATTGGCCATAAAGGTGTGGACTTATTTCTAGGTTCTTTATTCTGTTCCATTTATCCATATGTCTGTTTTATGGCAGTACCATGCTGTTTTTATTGTTATGGCCTGTAGTATAATTTGATATCAGGTATTGTGATTCCTCCAACATTGTTCTTTTTTTTTCTTATTTTTGAAGATTGCTGTGGCTATTTTTGGTCTTTGTAGTCCTATATAAGTTTTTGGAATGTTTGTTCTAGTTCTGTGAAATATGCCATTGATATCCTGATAGGAGATGCACTAAATGTATAGATCGCTTTGGATAGTATGGACATTTTAATGATGTTAATTTTTCCTATCTATGAACATGGTATATGTTTCTTTTTATTTGTCTCTTCTTCAGTTTCTTTTTACAGGGTATAGTAATTTTCTGAAAATAGGTCTTTTATTTCCTGAGTTAAACTTATTCCCAAGTATTTTATTTCCTTTGATGCAATTGTTAATGGGATTATTTTCTTAGTTTCCTTTTCTGATAATTCATTATTGGTGTATAGAAATGCAGCTGATTTATGGATATTTATTTTGTATTCTGTTATGTTACTGAATTCATTTATTAGATCTAGTAGCTTTCTGGTGGAGTTTAGGGTTTTCTATGTACAACATCATGTTATCTGCGAATAATGACAGTTTTACTTCTTTCTTTCCAATTTGGATGCCTTTTATTTATTCTTCTTGTCTGATCTCTTTGGCTAGGACTTCCAGTACTATGTTGAATGACAGTGGTGAAAGAGAACATTCTTATATTGTTCTTGGTTATGGAAAACACTTTTAGTTGTTTCAAATTGAGTATGTTGTTTACTGTGGATTTGTCATATATGGACTTAATTACATTGAGGTATGTTTTCTCTATTCCCACTTTGCAGAAGTTTTCATCACGAATGGGTGCTGGATTTTATCAAATGCTTTTTCTATACTTATTGACATGACCATGTGATTTTTATCCTTCATTTTGTTTGTATCGTGTATCACATTTATTGATTTTCCAGTACAGTACCAACTTTTCATCCCCAGAATAAGTTCCACTTGATCATGCTGTATGATTTCTTTAAATGTATTGCTGGATCTGGCTTGCTAATATTTTGATGAGGATTTTAGCCTCTATATTAATCAGGGATATTTTCCTATAATTTTATTTCTTTGTAGTGTCTTTAACTGGTTTTGGAATTAGGATAATGCTGGCCTTATAAAATGAGCTTGGAAGTCTTCCCTCCTCATGAATTTTTTTCAGTAATTTGAGAATAGGTGTTAGTTTTCCTTTGAATGTTTGGTAAAATTTATCTGTGAAGCCATTGGGTCTAGAACTTTTGTTTGTTGGGAGTTTTTTTTTATTACTGTTTCAGTTTTACTTCTTATAATCTGTCTGTTCAGATTCCCTGATTCTTCTTGACTCTCTTTCAGAATATTGTATGTTTCTAAGAATTTATCCATATCATCCAGTTTGTCCAATTTGTTGGCATATAGTTATTTGTAGTATTTTCATACAATCCTTTTTATTTCTTTGTTGTTAATTGTTGCTTCCCCTATTTCCTTCCTGATTTTATTTATTTGGGCTCTCTCTCTGTTCTTTTTTGATGAGTCTGGTTAAAGGTTTGTCAATCTTATTTATTTCTCCAAAGTATCAGCTCTTGATTTCGTTGATCTTTTTTATTGTTATTTTAGACTCTACTTCATTTATTTCTGCTCTGATCTTTATTATTTCCTTTCTTCTACTCACTTTGGACTTGTTTGTTGTTCTTTTTCTAGTTCCATTAAATGTTTATTTGAGATTTTGTTGTTGTTGTTTCTTGAGGTAGGCCTGTAATGCTATAAATTTCCCTCTTGGGACTGCTTTTGCTGTGTCCCATAGATACTGCATTTTTGTGTTCTCATTTTTATTTGTTTCAAGGTATCTTTTGATTTCTTCCTTGATCACATTGTTAACCTATTCATTGTTTAGTAACATGCTACTTAGACTCCATGTTTTTGTGTGTTTTTCAGTTTTTTCTTGTGACTGATTTCTAGTTTCATGCCATTATAGTCAGAAAAGATACTTGATATGATTTTAGTCTTCTTAAATTTATTGAGACTTGTTTTGTGTCCTAATATGTGGTCTATCCTAGAAAATGTTCCATGTGCACTTGGAGTGAAATGCTCTGAAGATACCAATTAAATCTATCTGATGTAGTGTGTCATTTGAGGCCACTGTTTTCTTGTTACTTTTTTGTCTGGAAGATCTATCCATTGATGTCAATGGGGTGTTAAAATTCCCCACTATGACTGTATGATTGTCTGTCTCTCCCCTTATGTCCATCAATATTTGCTTTACATATTTAGATATTTCTATGTTGGGTGTATAAATATTTAAAAGGTTTATACTCTCTTGTTGGATTGCTCCCTTTATCATTATGTAATGTCCTTCTTTGTCTCTTACTATAGCCTTTGCTTTAAAGTCTAGTTCATTTGGTATAAGTGTTGTTGCCTCAGCTTATTTTATCATTTCCATTTCCATGACATATCTTTTTCCATCTCTTTCCTTTTAGTCTATGTATATCTTTTCTTCTGAGGTGGGTCTCCTATAGACTGCATATATATCAATAGGTATTGTTTTCTTATCCATTTTGATTGGAGCATTTAAGCCATTTACATTTAAAGTCATTATTGATAAGTACATATTCACTGACATTTTATTCCTTATAACTTTTTCTGTTTTTGTTTGTTTGCTTGTTTTGTTTTTATATCTTCTTAAAGAAAACCCTTTAACATTTCTTGTAATATTGGTGTGGTGGTAATGAACATCTTTAGCTTTTTATCCTCTACGAAGCTCTTTATTGCTCTTTCAATTTTAAATGATAGCCTTGCTGGCTAAAGTAATCTTGGTTGTCAGTGCCTGTTTTTCATCACTTTGAGCATTTCATGCCATCTCCTCTGGCCTGAAATGTTTCTGTTGAGAAATCAGCTGACAGTGTATGGGAGCTCCCTTGTAGATAACTGTCTTTCTCTTGCTGTTTTTAAGATTTTCTCTTTGTCTTTAACAGCTGCCATTTCAATGATGATGTGTTTTGGTGTGGTTCTCTTTGTGATCATCTTGTTTGGGAATCCCTGCACTTCCTGGACTTGTATGCCTATTTCTTTCACTAGGTTAGGGAAGTTTCAGACATTATTTTTTCAATACGTTCTTGATTACTTGCTCTCTCTCTTCTCCTCCTGATACTCTTATGATATGGGTGTTACCATGTTTCATGTTGTCCTAACCTTCCTTTAAACCAGGGGTGGGAACTGTTTTTCTGCCAACGCTATTTGGATATTTATAACATTATTTGTGGGCCATACAAAATTATGAACTTAAATATTAGCCTGCTATATTTGGTCAAACATTTAATTAACTCACACCTTTTGTGATGGCTGGAACTGCTTCTTTTTGGTGAGGCCTTGCAGGGCCAGATCAAACGATTTTGCAGGCCATATATGGTCTGTAGGCCTGATATTCCCCACCCCTGCTTTAAACTATTTTCATTTTTAAGGTCCTTTTTAAATTTTTCTGTTCTGACTGGGTGTTTTCTGCTACCTTGTCTTCCAAATCACTGATTGGATACACTGTTTTACCCAATCTGCTGTTTATTCCTTCTAGTGTATTCTTCATTTGAGATATTGTGTTCTTCGTTTGTGACTGGTTCTTTTTCAAGGTTTCTGTATCCTTTTTTCATGCTGTTGAAGTTCTAAGAAAGTTCCTTGAAGTTCTCACTATGTTTCTTGAGCATCTTTTTAACCATTTTTTTGGAGGGGGATAGGGACTCTATATGTTAAATTGCTTCCTTCCATTTCATTTAGCTCTTTTTCTGGAGATTTCTCCTTTTATTTTTTATTTGCTGTATATTTCTTTGCCTCCTCATTTTGGCTTCCTCTTTGTGTTTGTTTCTATGTATTAGGTAGATCGGCTATGTTCCCAGTGTTGGTAAGCTGGCTTTATGTAATGAGTGCCCTGTGGGTGATGCAGCCTTCTTGATATCCTTAGCTGGGTGCTCCAAGAACTTCCCTTGTGTGGTTTATGTGAGCCCTCTTGTTGTAATTGAGTCTTATTGCTTTTGGCCCATTTGTGAGTGGGGTCAACTCTTAAACTGGCTGGCAATGAGAATGGACCCCAACCACAGTGTAGGAGCTGCTGTGCGGGTGCTAACTACATGGAGCAGAATTTGTCTCAGCAATGTCTGGTGCCTGCCTAGATCTCCATTTGGAAATGCTGCTTTGAAGCTAATTGTATTCTGCTCTGATGTTGTCTGAAGCTGGCTAGTGGGTCTGTTGTTTCTGGAGCTTTTTGGGATGTACTCTGGTGTAGGCCAATGTCTGATGCTACCTGTGACTGTCCCAGGACAACCTGTTTGGAGGTACAAAGTGATCCATAGTTTGTGGCTGCCTCTGCTGGGCCTAGGTGTGCCTGGAAAGGACCAAGCTATGCACCAAAGCCAACTTCCACTGGCACCAAGCACCCCAGTTCAGGGCAGGTCAGCATAAGTCCCAAGGCACCCCCAAATATGCCTGCTGAAACTTTCCAGCTGCCTTTTAAGCTGTCACTGGAATAGCCTCTGGCAGTATATGTGTTGCATAAGGTATGTTTTTAGTGAGGCACCAGGTAGTGGCTAGTGGTGTTCACAAGATTGATTTAGGTTCAGACTGAGTTCCAGTGCTGGGTCTGTGGCCACTGAGAAAAAATGTCAGTGTATAACAAGTCTAGATGTCACCCGCCCAGTGTTTGCAGACCGTTATGGTGGGGCAGGGTCTCAGGGAGTCATCAGGGTGAGGCCATCAGAGTTATCAGTCTGAAACAGACCAATAATTGGTTATGTGAAGCAAGGACTCTGCACCTGTCAGGGCATGCGAGAGAAAAATTACCCCTAAACTAGATCCACGGAACTCAGTCTGTCCCAGATTCTTCTGGGATCTCCTGGAAAGCCTGAGCTCAGCATGGCAGGGTCACTAGGAGTTAGAAGGGTGGGTTTTTTGGATATTCTGTGAGGAGAAGGTGCTGGTCAGATTCACAGGAAGGTTGGGCAGTGGCCCCCTGTCCAGAGCCACATACCTCGTTATGACCTGGATTCTGCCTGGACCTCCTGGAGATCTCAAGCTTGGCAGGGTGGAACTACCAGTAGCTGGGAGGGTGGTGCTAGTGAGGGGCAGGCAAATGAGATAGTGGGGGAATGGCCTCCACCCCAGAACCACACAACACAGTCACTGACACTCCCTGAGTTTGCCTGGATTCTACACCTTGGGATCAGAAAGCTGACTCCTCTGTTGTGTTTTAGCTCTGCAGAGTGGTTGGACTGGGAGCCCAGTGGGTAGAGCTATTGCATTCTCCCAGGCTAATTCTGTAAAGTGGGGAGTGGCACCTGCAGTGTAGGAGAGGGACTCAGCACAGGGACCTCAGTGGTTGTCTCTTCAGCTCTCTCCCCAAAGCTACAAACCACAGTATATCCTCACAGCACTCATTTGCATCCTCCCTCCTCTGCAGTCCAGCATGAGTGGCTGAGAGAGAATTTGTGTTGGCCCTTTAAGAGGGCAACTGGGTCTGTCCTTACCTAGTGGACAGAATCCCTAATGATTTTACAACCAGATGTTGTGTGGGTGCTTCTTCTCCACTCTGGTGCTCTGGGCTGGGTAGCCTGGCATGAAGTTGAGACCCATGTTCTTCACTGGAGAACTTTGCACCTGAGACATCCCTCTGGAATCTCAGCCACCACCTGTGAGAACAGGGCCAGCTCTTTTCACATCTCCAACCATCCTACCAGTATCGATGTGGCTTCTTCTGTAAATTCTTGGTTATAGCACTTCTCTTCAGCTGGTCATTAGTTGATTATTCAGGTTGGTTGTTCTATATTTTAGTGATACTTTCAGTTTGTTCCTGGGAGGAGATGAGTGTAACTTCCAACTACCCTGACACCATTTTGGACCTTCCTTTCAATGGTTTAAGAAGAAATCAAGACAATGGTTAGGAACAAAGTTGTTAGACAGGAAATCTAACTCAGCAAATCCCCTACTGAAGTTAGAATAATTAGCAGCCAATCAGATATTTGCCTGGTGCTTGTTCATTTACATATTTAACAAGTATTTATCAGATATTTATTATGTTATTATATAGTATAGATCTCATCCTTGTTCTCTTAAACTTTACAGCCTAGTGAGAACGTGAGATGGCTATGTAATCTAACAATTATAAACACGAAAGCTCCATTAGAATTAAAAAATGCACTTGTGACACTTAAGAGATTTACCTATTTCTGATTTGTGGCATCAGGGAAAGCATGGGATGGTAACTGACACAGAAACTGAGATCTGAAAGACAAGTAAGGGTTACTGTGCATGAAGCCTGCAGGAAGCAAGGACATGGAGTGATTGCAGAGGCAGAAGGTAAGATGGTAGGGTAGGAAGAAACGAAGCAGAAAATGAGGCTGTGGACATACGGAGCCAGGTTTTTCTCATTTCACAAACCATATTGAGAACTTTGGGACATTTTCCTGAGGGTACTGGGGAAAACACTGAAGGATTTAATGAGTGGCATATCATCAATGGTTTAGTATTTAAAATAATATCACTGTGGAACAGAGTGGAGAAGTGATTGATAGGGGAGGCTGCTGTAATAATCCAGACATGTGATGATGGTGACCTAGTTTAAAAAAACAGCATTCAGATAGAGAAAACGGATGAATTTATAGATGACACAAGAATTCGGACTTACTGACACTTGAATATTGCAGGTAAAGGAAGCTGAGGAGTCAAAAACAGCTTCCTGCTCGGTTGATGCTAGTACTATTTGTTGATATTTGAAGCACGGAATAGCAGATGGAAATGGAGGGTGAGAAAGAGAAATGGAAACTTCATTTGGTAGCATGGTCTACTCTATTGGAGATGACAAGTAGGCAGCTGGCTATATTGAACTGAACTCTAGGAGAGAGAGAGATAATAGGGATATTGGTTTGAGGATTATTACCAAATAGATGGTAGACTGATACAGAGTAATTTCCCAGGAAGAGTATGTAGAGGAAAGAAAAAGCGAGCCTTGGACCTTCTCAAAAAAAACATCATTCGAGGAACAAAGAGAAATCTTAAAGAACAAGAAGTGGCCAGAGAAATAAGAAAAAAAAGGAAGAAAAATATCACAGAAGCCACAGAAGTCAAAGCAACTGTGCTTCAAGGAAGAAGAGAAAAGTGGAAAATAAGGAACTGAGATGTATCAATCTTATTTAGGAATAAGGTTGTTGGTGTCTTTGGTGAAGACATTCCATTTCAGTTGAATCACTGTAATAGAAGTCATATTTCTGTGAGATAGTGACTAGGAAGTTAGAAAGCATAGACAATATGTGGAAACCACATTTGAGAAGTTGGGAAGATGAGAAGAGAAATGATAGTAGTTAAAAGGTGAGGACAGTGGATATATGGTAATTTTCAGATGTGACAAAATTAAGTATATTTAACTGCTTAGAGAAAGGAACCAAAAAAGTGAGAAAGGTACAGGGTGGAAAGCACATATTTTATGGGGGACCAGCACTCTTAATTTTAGAGGTCCTTCCCGACCCTCAGCTCACCTTAAGGACATTATATACAATAAAAAAATTAGGATTTTTATAATTTTTCTTTCAAAATTAGTTGGCTATGGATAATTCACTTTACATTTCAGTATCCCTTATCAAAAGTCAGTGTGCACACTGAAGAATTGTAGAAAATGAAGAGCATCCCACTTACAAATTGTTTTCAAATGCAGTGAAATGTTTATGAATGTTAAGTTTACAATGCTGATATAATACTACATTTCATATAATTCTATCACTTACTACATTTAATTTTCATTACTTATAATTTTAATTCAATAATTTCTTTTCTGGACACAAACATGTCTTTGGTACTGGAGTAGTTCACGTGTCCCAGCTGGTTTACCTATATTGCTTAATGGCTGAAACGGCCTGAAGAACAGGTCTCTGAGGTAGTAGGAGGGAACAGGGCAAGGGGCAGAGGTGAAGGGGTTCCAGACGGAGAAGACTCTTCTTCCTTTTCACAGGAGAAGAGGACAAGTAGCAGGCGAAGAGGCTCATGGATAAAATTCCCATCTCACGGTCACTGCTTACTCTCTGAAACAGGAAGTGAAATGCTGTCATCCGTTTGTGTGTGTACCCATGTCTATGTCTTCTTGAAGGTGGAGCATTGACATTCTTTCTGGGAACTCTCTTAGTAGCCAACATCTTAAAAATGTTCTCTGCTGATTTTTGCAACTTGTTGGGTCTTTCCCAGCCTCCTTTCATTTAGCCCCAGTCCTCCCTGTGTGGATGGGCACGAACGGGTACACAGAGGTGCTGCACCTCCCTGTGTGAATGCTCAAAGGCTGCTCACCTGCCTCCTTTTCCTCCTCAAAGTCCCTCTTTTCACATTCCCTCAGGTTAGGGCACAAGTAGCTGATCAGAGAGTTCTTATCCACCTGGAACAACTGTATTACTCTTCCTTTCAAAAGAAAGGAAAAAAGATTCATTTTAATATGGAATGAAATACCTCCTTTTTTTTCTTTCCTTTGTATTGTAAAATAATGCATATTCCCCATATAATAATTAGAAAATGCAGAAAAAAAATTTAAAATACCGCCATTAATATATCAACCACGTTAATACATTGCTATTTCTTAAAAAGTAAAAAATCTTGTAGAAGTTGTTTTATAACCTGCTTTTTTATTTCTAGCCAAATACTGTGAAGGTCCATAAACATACTTTTACAAAAAATGTTTTATAGCTACAGTGTATTACCTTGTTAACTATTTCTTTATTACTGGTTATTTGTTTTCACTTTTTTTTCTTTTAAATATATCTTTATTGATTTCAGAGAGAGGAAAGGAGAGGGAGAGAGAGAGCTAGAAACATCAATGATGAGAAAATCATTGATCAAGCCCACAACCTGGGCATGTGCCCTGACCGGGGATCAAACCCCGATTGCCTGGATCCTAGGTCGACGCTCAACCGCTGAGTCACGCCCGGCCGGGCCAAATTTTAATATTATGAAGAATGCTGTGATTGATTAACCTTGTATTTAAGTATTTGTGTGCATTTTTTATTATAATCGATGAAGATAAACTTTTAGTAGCAAAGTTGCTAGTTATAAGAGTTTGTGTTTTTAAGGCTATTGATACATATTCATTTTGAGATCACTTTAACATCATTCCTTCACTCCTCTGAAGATCCCTAAAGTCTTTTCATATACAGGGTGGACAAAAGTAGGTTTACAGATGTGAATACATGAAACAGAGTTTGTTCTTTTATTATTATTTATTAATTATTGTATTATTTTTCATACTAGCAACAGTAAACCTAGTTTTGTCCCACTCAGTGTTTTTGATACCCTCTGTATAGAAAAGAAGTCAGAGATGACTCAATAAATTTTTGAGCCAGTTGGAAAAAAATCAAAATGTCAAAATCCAACCTTCTAAAAATGTCTGCCTTTTAAAAAATTTGAATTACTTATATTCTTAAAGTTGTCTCCATAGAATGGCATCAAACTCCCAAACTACAAATATCAATGCCAAACAGTCCATTTCAATAATGGGTCCCTTGTACTGTTTCAATATTTGCATTAATTGAAGGTCATCCATAGTGATAACAAGGTCATCTCTCCTGAAGCATCAGTGTTCTCTCACTTCGGAAATGGCCTGCCTGTGGGGAATCTGAGAGTATCCACCAGACACTATTATTAAAATCTCCTAATTATTTAAAAAAACATTTGGAATAATAGAGTGGGTTTACTTTTCTCTCATTAATGTCCCTGGGCAGACTATATAGAAGTTAGAAAGCCACAACTTCAGTGCTTTTGGCCATAGGCCATTGCAGTACTGCCAGAAGGAAGGATAACTGCAGATACAAAGTGTTCTTCAGAAAAGGGTATAATCTTGTAGACAGAACTGAATTACAGTACAGTTCTGAGTGTACCAACAACAATATTTTGGCACTAGTTTCCTGAAGAGAATGTCAGATCAATACACTACCATGTCAAATTGACTGTGATTTGTGTGTTTTTTTTTTTGTTTCGTTTTGGTTTTGGTTTTTTTAAAATATATTTTTATTGATTTCAGACAAAGGAAGGGAGAGGGAGACAGAGAGTTGAAACATCAATGATGAGAGATTTATCACTGATCGACTGCGTCCTGCATGCCCCCAACTGGGGATTGAGGGGGAAACCTGGGCATGTGCCCTGACTGGAAATTGAACTGTGATCTGGATCCTAGGTAGATGCTCAATTGCTGAGCCACATGGGGGAAAAAAGAAAAAAGAAGTTATATGAAGATCCATGTTGACAATAAGTAGCTTATCTCTTATAGAACAGGTCTTGATAACATACTGGATAACTTACATTAATAACCTTCTGGAATTATTCAAAATGCATGTTACAGAAGTCTGGAGTAATGCAAAACAAGTGCATGTTATAATTCAGTGTAAGAAATACCATTTGAGTTACGATCTTTGTATTTTATAAATTTGTCTAAGCCACATAAATGATGACACCTTTATTTCCCATAATTTACTTTATGGAGCAAAATTAGTATTAAGGGGAGAATCTCTTGAAGGTTACAACAATGTGAAGAGGCTGGCTGTGTACAGTGTCAGCTGAATAACGCATGGGGACTGAAGGAATAGGACTGAATTTCTTCCACAGAGCAGGCCTGGCAAATTCCCATGAAATGAAGTCACTAGGCAAAAGTTCTAGGGCTGGCAGTGTACTTATGATTCTCAATCTCCCTTCTGAGTTGTTTTAAAAAAAAAACCACTTTTTGGCACTTATAAATTCTGCTAAGGCAGTGTCTGAAATAACAGAATGGCTTGAGGGAACACCAGATGAATGCTAAATGTGAAGAATTTATAGAGTATACAAAGAGCCCTGAGCTTTTGAGACTAATAGGTAGAGTCAGAAGCTTATCAATCAACTAATGAACAAGTATTTATTGCCAATGTACAATATACCTGATACCATGGTAACTATATATGGTGAGAAGTGTAAGACCTAAGTTGGGTATCTGCCTTTAGTTCATTTGGAAATGTAATGACAACTCAAACAGAGCTACTACATCAAAATAATCCACATGGCCCATTCATTCACACATTTGGAAGGCGACTTGAAGCTAAATGAAGTAAATTGTTGAAATCAGTGGGCAGCATATGGAATGAAATCCAACAATGGCTATGTGATTTTTCTAGCCAGCGGCACAGATATTGTCAAATGTTTATTTTAAATCTTCAGCGATATTCTTTAGCTAAGCTAGCTGGTTATTCCTCATTTACCAGTAATGGCCCAACTTCCTGGGGAAGAACGAAGTACTGTAACAGCTTTCATACTCCCCACAGCATGTCATGGGGCAGCTCCTTGCTCCTCAGGGCTCTGGTCATTAGCACCAGAATGCTAGGAAAGGTGACCTATGCTCTTCCAGCTGTATGGATGAAGATTGTCTCCTACAATAAAAATGGAAAAAGGTAATAAAAGTTCACTTCCTATTGTAGTGACGAATGCACAAGTATTCTTTATCATTTGACTATTTTGTTTATGGTTTTCTAGTCATTTGTTGTTACGTGTGGAGAAGACTGAACATGTTAAAATACTCATCACCAGCTCCAGTGGTTTGTGGTCAATGAATTTAGAACAACAATAACAACACACAATGAGTTTTATTTAAAGTATAATCTTGCCCTGCCGGGCGTGGCTCAGCGGTTGAGCATTGACCTGGGATCCAGGCGATTGGGGTTCGATTCCCAGTCAGGGCACATGCCCAGGTTGTAGGCTCAATCAATGACTCTCTCATCATTGATGTTTCTATATCTCTCTCTCTCTCCCTCTCCTTTCCTCTCTATGAAATCAATAAAGATATATAATAATAATAATAATAATAAAAAAATAAAATATAATCTTGGAGTCATATTCTAAACTATCTTTACTTTTTTAAACCTAGCAAGAAAGTAGTAGACATTAGCTTCTCTTGGTTAAAAGTCATGAAAACCTTGCAGCTAGAGAAATAGTATTTCAGTGGCTGAGATACTGTAATTTTATTTTTACATTCCTTTGTTTCATCATACTGAAAGCAGATTTTTAAATTTCTTACGATTTTTTTATTATTTCTTTCAGATAGTTTGAGAAGTTCTAAATATCACATTGTAAACCTAATTATTTTTCAGAAGAACTTTATGTCACATATGACTGACTGCTTATCTATAATATGCAGAAATACTAATCTTATTTGGAAATAACAAAAATGTCCTGTTAAATTATGGGTAAAGTATGAATCATTTTATTCCTATTTATAAAAATAATGAGCAAAATATTTAAAAAATTGTTTGGAGAATTCTAGTGAAAAAAAGTTACTAGTAGAGCTCTGGAAGTAATTGTATTCCCAATTTTATGGGGGACCCATTTTATTATTATTAATGTGTTTAATTCTCAAAAGTTAGTTGTGGTATTTTTAGTGTAAGCTTGTTTGGAAAATACAGGCAGAATGATATAATTTTTATGGGAATTTTATTATCTCTCCAAGAAGGCAAAAATAAACAATAAGACTAATTACAGATATGAATAAGAACATCTAGGTTCTTTTCAGTCTACCATTAAGCAATCTTTGGCAAATTGCTTTAATTTTCTGGAATTTGATTTCCACAGCTATAAAATAAAGAGGTTACAAGTAAATAAGTCCTGACAATAATCCTGAGATATGCCCTACAAAAACAGTTCCTTGGTCAAATAAATTTGGAACTCACTACACATTGTATCCCTATAGTATATTTAGAATCCTGCAATAATGGAACTTGCTTATCTTTGTTTATGCCAAAAATCCCCAAAGCAATTTGACCATACACCTCTTTCTCTTTTTCTTTGTAAAACAGTTAACATACTTGGAACAGGCTTTGAGAAATTCCAGCTAGATGACCTACAGGGTGTACTCCAGATCCCACATTTTGTTTTCTTATGTAATTCAAGACAAAAGAATGAAAAGCTGAATCTCCTACTTTTGATAAGAAAAATTGGAATTCTGTGCATGTATTAAACTTTTTATTTTTCCTAATAATATCTTATCAATCCCACTTTTTTTCATTTCCATGAACACCAAAAGTCATAAATTTTATGCACGCACCATAGACCATAACATTTTAAGTCACTAAGATTTCTGAGGAAGAAGCAAATTACCACTATTAGGTTAAGCCTTACTCAGTTACTAAACACATTTCAAAAAGCACAAAAAACACATAAATGGCTAAAGCCTTAAACATTCAAACTAACCCTTCCCACTTAAATCACTGTAGCAAGTCATTGGCTTCATTTACACAATAAACATTTAGTGAAGATATGTCATATAACAAATAACAACACTATGACAGATGCACTCAAATAATGAAGAAATACTCCCTTATATTAAAAGGAAATTTTTGTCTAGCAAGACAGGACATATAATAATATATTAATAATAATGTATTATTATATTACATATATAATAATAATGATAGCAAAAAATAATTATTTCTGTTCATTAGGTCCCTACTATGTGATGGACACTATAGAAACCCTTAAAACATAGATTCTATTTTTGTTCTCAGCTTACAATGAGGAAATTAAGGCTTAGAGAGGTTAATTATTCCTTCAAAGACACACAGTTGTCAAATGACCAAAGGAATTCAGACTCTGGTCTATATGATTTTAGCATCACACTACCTTTCAAATCAGGCTTTAAAATGAATATAGGCAGCCTAGCCAGGCGTGGCTCAGAGGTTGAGCATGGAACTAGGATCCAGGAGATCGGGGTTCAATTCCCAGTCAGGGCACATGCCCGGGGTTGTGGGTTTGATCAATGACTCTCATCACTGATGTTTCTATCTCTCTCTCTCCCTCTTCTTTCCTCTCTCTGAAATCAATAAAAATATATTTAAAAAATAAATAAATAAAATAAAATGAATATAGACAGAAAAGAAGGGATGAATGAGATGGGGAAATAGTGCTATGAGAAGAGGCTTAATTGAGAGAACTGAATTTTATAGGAAGGATCAAACCAAGATTACCATGAGAGTGAGTAACCTTGTGAAAAAAGGGTTATCTCTCAGGAATGGAAAAGGTATAGATGAAAGAGTAGGTCAGAAATATGGAGAGGAAAAAGGCTTCCAGAGTTATTCCATTCTCACATGAAGATCTATCAACAATTTCTGTTTGCTCTCCCAGATTCATGTTTAAACTTGACCTGACCTTGCACTAACCCAGATGGACTCTTGAGTCCTCTCCATGAACCATCAAGCTATCTGATCAGATCAAATATCAGTAACCATGATTTCTTTTCAGAAACTCAGAGACCCCAACTATAGCCATTTTAAAAAAATTAAAAAGCAGGGGTAAAATGTACCCCAGAATTCCAAACAACAGAAAACTATTTTGCCTGGTTTTATGGGTACCTATGGGGGACACAGGTTCTCCATCTTGTTGTCAGGGAAACTTTCAAGTGCAAAATACTCTTTTTTCTTTTTTTCTTGGAAAACATAATTTTGTGTTGGAAGCTTAGAGAAAGATAATCTTCTATTTGATCTATTTCAAATGTAGCCCAACCCAACATGGCTCTGCGGTTGAGCATCGACCTAGGATCCAGGTGATCAGGGTTCAATTCCCGGTCAGGGCACATGCCCTGGCTGTGGGCTCGATCAATGACTCTCTCATCATTGATGTTTCTATCTCTCTCTCTCGCCCTCTCCTTTCCTCAATAAATCAATAAAGATATATTTTTAAAAATGTAAAGGTGTATCTCACCTTGAAAGGAAGTCTTCATTCCTAGTTCCAAACATTTCCTTTGGTTTATTCTGTGCACACAGATTCCTAACAATGTGTCAGAGCTGGGAGTGGCAGTTTGGTGCCATTGAAGATTACTGTGTGTCTTTCCAATGTAAACTTAACTACTTAAAAAGATTGAGAAAAGAGACCTTGCTAACCCTTCAACCCTCTTCCACTCACCACCTTTGAACTTTGTGGGGCTTAAGCAAATTAAAGTATTAGGTTCCACCGTGACTCAAGGTAATGAAAACCTTCCTCCAAAGCTTTAGATGAGTCTCAGAAAATAAAGAACATATGTGAATTCCTTAAGTTCATGACTTTGGGATGCTCAGTGGGTATTTAGAGAGGCTCCCAATCCAGTCTGCATCCAAAGGCAAGCTATGCTTTGGGACTCAAGTGCTCTGTGTTCTGGTATCAGCCCAGCTGCTAATTCACTGTGTTGCCTTGTGCATTTAGAGGGATTGGGTTAAGCATTATTTTTTAAAGAACCTTGCAATTCAAAGATTCTAGTTTACAGAAGTGGACAAAATGAAAAATCTGCATTAATGAAAAACTCAACTTTGAGTGTGTGTGTTTCAGAATGCAACACGTACAACTCTCAAGGCCAAAGACAGTTCTTCCTCTGGACACTCAGTGATTAAAGAGTGCATACACATTGATAAATTATATAGATGTATAAAGTGTTACAACAACTCCTCAACTCTGTTCTATAGGGTGACAAAAATCCATACACACTGGTCAACTCTTAGAGAGTCACCATTACCCCCAGGAGTAACAAGTCAGAAATTATACACCTCTGGGTGCCTGGGTCACTTGCTGTCGCAATCTGAGAACCTGTACAGTGACTACAGGAACCTGTACTCTGTGCCCTCTTATTTTGTAATAAGAGAAAGCATACATAGTTTTGCAACTTGGGGAAGAGTTGGGACTCAAGAAGTCCAGTAAATATATACAACAGTTACAATATTATGGATTTAACTTTACCAAATTAAAAAGAAGACTTTTCTGTGCCTTTTTTATGTATTATTTTCAAATGATACAGTATTTGGGTACAACTATTCCTACTTGCACATCTCCTAGGTCCTGAGTACATAAGCTTTTGGGAAATGCTGGTCTGAATTCAGAGATAAAGAAAAGCTAATTGATTAACTTGAAGTCTGGGGCCATGGTTTTGCCTTGGTAAATTCACATTGCACTACAACATCAAAATTAAATCTAGGAAATCTCATTCTTGTTGTGTTAGCTGACATTTTTTACTTGATTTTCACTAAGAATTCTAACTGTATTGTTTTCTCTCCTTGAGGAAAATTCCCATTTTTCCCCAGAAATTCTATCACATAATAGGAAAACTCAAAATCAACTATACTCTGAAAGAAAAGGGAAATGTCTTTGTACCCCTGAACTGGTGTAGTCCTTGGTACTGGCAGATGCTTACAAACTGTTTATTAAATAAGGTTACTAAATTAATGAATTAATGAAAGAATCAATAATTTGGAGACCCTAATAACATGTGGATTTGTGGAGCTTGCAAATACCTTAATGATTCATTGTGATGATTTGTAAAATTCTATAAGTTTCAGTTAGTCAGTTCCATTCAGAGACTGACTCTGTAGCATAATCCTACTGGATAATTATAAATTCCATTGAAAATATAAGAACATCCTCTCTACAAATTTGACCTGGTCATAGCAGACCTGAAGTTTTGTGAATTCTTTGTATGGTAAATTCTCATCAAATGCCAGTAAACAATGTCTAGAGAAAATGTTCTCTTAGGTTCACTAAAAATGAGAACAACATTTGCTCCTTTGTCCTTTGTTTTTCCTAAAATAGTTTAATTTTACTATAGAGCACCTCTGTCCTCCAGGGTCATTTCTAAGGAAGTTCAAGTTTAGATTTTTCTCTCAATGTCTTTCAATAAGCTTGTCTCAAAGGAAAGATATTATTGTGGCCAAACTTAACTTTGCAAGAAATAACATGGAATCAAAGGAAAGCTACCTGTTTTTTTAACTATGTCCACTCATAACTTTGGCAATCCTGGGTTCAATTACTATAAATTCTGCCAGCATCCTGACATGTCTTCTAGAGCCAGCCAGAGTAGGACAAGAGTAATCATTTTGTGCTACTATTGCCTTTGTTCTTCCCCCCTCTTCTTCCTATGTACTCAAGGAAAGTTGCCTGGTGAATGGTTTAACATCACTCTTTCATTTTTAATCTTGGGAATCCTCAACATCATTAAGAATACCAAAAAAGACAAAAAGCAACAACACATAAAAACTCTTTCTATGAATTGAATTAACAGCTTTCCTATAAATAGATGACAAAATTATTTTATCTTCCAAAAAGAGTTTATTCATAAAAATGAGAGTGACATTTATTTTCCCCTCTGAAGAATAACACTGAGTCAAAAGAAACCTATATAATGTGTATATAAGAATGTATTCATTTATCTGACAAATGTTTATAAAGCACTTATTTTGGGCCAGGCATGGTTCTAGTTTCTGGGGATACAGTAGTGAGTAATAGTAACAAAGTTTTCTGTAATCAAAAGAGAGACAGCTTACAAATAAACTGATTGTTAAATGCAATTTCAGGTGATGCTATGAAAAATAAAAGCATGGTAAAGCAGAGGGTAAAGATAAGCATTTGTCTGAGGGGCAACATCCCACTGGAGACCTGAAAGACATGAAGAGAAACGTCAGAAACGAAAGCCCTATGAGGACGTGAGAGCTGCAGTGCTCAGAAAAAAGGTGGATGTTAGACATGGGAGTCAAGAAAAGCAAGGACCCAATGATGTGGGTCTTTTAACCCAAGTTGAAGTTTGAATTTTATTTTAAGTGTAATGGCAAGGCATTGAAGACTTTGACAGGGAGTGATGTGATCTGATTCTATTAAACTATCACTTTGGCTATTTTAATAGGGAAAGGGGAAGCCAGAGATGACTAGTAGTCTTTTTCAGCAGCCCAGGTAAGCAACAAACAGTGGTGAAAATAATAAAGTGTCAAAAGTATCTTAGAAATTTCTTCCTCTGGGTTTGATATTCCTGCATATATTCTGTCCCAGTCTCAATCTCGGAAGTAAGGAATCTGAACAAAAACATTCTGTCTGCAATTATGTCTCATACATTTTTTCCCTTCTTGCCAAGCCTAGTTAGTAAGCTCCTGAAATGAAGAAAATGAGGCAAATGATGTGAGGTAAGTGAAAACACTTGATAACAGAAGGGGAATTTTTGTTCAAACAAAGATAACAGTGGAACTAGGAGGAAAGACAGTGATGTGGGAATTTGGGCACACCAACCAATCCTCAATACTACCAGTAAAAATGTAGATGGTTGAGCAAAATAACCAAACACAAAATAAAATATTCCATTGAACTGTATAGTGATTTACATTTTTAACACCAAAAATTCAGAGTATAGCCAGAGAAAGGATACTTGCAACATTTTTGTGCATGTTTGGTAGTATAAGAAATATAACTTGTACATTGAAATGTTGGAATTGCCTGAAAATGTTCATGGCTTTATGTACAAAGGATCAATATTGTTTAATTTTTCTATTCAAAAAAATTGGGGATATACAGACATTTGAACTGTATCATGTTCTTAAAAATAGAAAAGTTTCTACCATTTTAGTCCACCGGATATAATATTAATGAAAAGAGAGAAGACATTTTCATCTCCATTTTATACATGGAAAATAAAATATATTGAGGTGACGAAAATTGCTTTAAATTCCACTAAAACAAGTTCAAACTTAGAATCTCCACATCCATTTCCTCATCTATTCCTTAAGCTGCTACAGAGGCTGGTCCTAAAACAAGTGTCTACAAGTCACTACATTTTTTTTTTTTTAAATATACCTTCATTAATTTAGAAAGAGGAAGGGAGAGGGAGAGAGATAGAAACATCAATGATGAGAGAGTCATTGATCGCTGCTTCCTGCATGCCCCACCCTGGGGATGGAGTCCGCAACCCAGGCATGTGCCCTGCCCAGGAATCAAACCGAGATCTCCTGGATCTTAAGTCAATGCTCAACTGCTGAGCCAAGCCTGGCCGGGCTACAAGTCACTACTTTCTTAACTTTTTTCATGTTCTTCCACTTAGCAGAGGAATGAGTTTCCCTGGCTAGGAAAATAAAACAGAAGAAATTTTTTTTATTTGCCAAAAAGAAAAAGAAATTTTAAAGCAGCATGTCACACACACACACACACACAAAACTTAATTCTGAAGAACAAAGACAGAAAGATAAGTCCATAGAAATCTACAAACATAACAACTTGCACAGAGGTTGGTGACCAATTGCTACCATTGTCATAGAATTGAATGCCTTTTGGTCTCTGGTGCAAGTATGCTGATCTACCTCCAAGATGAACACAAGAATGGATTTAAACTTCATGATAATTTATGAAATTCATGAGCATTTCTGGATAATTATAACTAAAACTTCTGGGGAAGAAAACAATCTTTGCATACTAGAATGGTTTACACCAAATGAGGGCTTTACAAAGTAAACTCTATTCTTCTGAGGCCCTTTTCAGCACTGTTAATGATCCCATCATATCCTTCTTTCTGTGTTGTGGATATATTGTCTTATATACCCTTTTCCTTTCCTTCTGTTTTCAAGCCCTAATTTATTTCAAATAGTTCAAATCACACCATATTGAAACTCAATGATTTTCACCTTTTATGAACCCCTACAATGAAGGAGAATACAAAAGAGCTGGCTGGTGTGGCTCAGTAGTTAGAGAGTTGGCCCACTCACCAAAGGGTCAAGGGTTCCTCTATTCCTGGTCAAGGGCACATCATAGCTGGGTTGTAGGTTTGACCCCTGGCCCTTGCAGTGTGTGTGTGTAAGGCAACCAATCAATGTGTCTCTCTCAGATTGATATTTCTCTCTCTCTCTCCCTCTCCCTCTTTTCCTTCCACTCTCTCTAAAAATCAATGGGGGAAAAAAAAATCCTTAGGTGAGGATTAACAAAAAACAAAAATAAAAGGGAGAATATAAGAATTCCTAACTAAAAGCTGGTCATGGTGGGTTGTCACACCCTAGACCTATAGCTTCCTTTACAAAAGTCAATCTTTACCTGAAGTGAGCCTGTTTATTTTCTTTTTGCATCTAAGATAACATACCTTTGAAATGTCAGAATAATCTTCTTTTTCCAGACCCGTCAGGCACAACCCCAGGCACTAGAGCAGGAGACCACAGAACTCCTCATTGTTATCTTTTTGCGTGCATATCATCTCTGTGTGCTGTAAAAGTGAATCATTAACTATCCTATACCCACCAATGTAAAAGAAGTATGTGTGTCTCTCTGCTTTGCTTTTTATCCAATCCCAGAGATTTTCTTGCTTTGCTTTCTCTTGCCCCTTTAATCTCCCACCAATTGATTTCATATAACTCTCTTTAGGTCTCTTCCTTTGATTCTAAAATAATAACACTGCCATTTCCAGGAGCATTTTCTCAATCCATTGAGATTTTGCTTCCTGACAATTGTCATCAGCTTGGTTTAAATAAACAAAAATTATCTACAGGTTTGGTCATTTCTACATCAATATATCTTCTGTACCTACATTTTGTGTCACATACTCAAAGTCCAGAGAGGGTCCAATGTGATATTTCTCCTTAGGAATTCCGGAATATCACAGCACACCTCTTGTTCTTCAATTTATGTATAGAATCATTTCAGCCAGTGAGAAGTGACTTCATTTGCACAGTTTCAATTAGTTAAAACAAAAACTTCCAAGAAAAATGTTGGTTTGATGAGTTTAGGGTCAGTACACAGTAGTAGGTAGAATAATTCTATCAAAATTACAGTATGAAAAAGCTACATTGAGGGGACCCACATCACATACTACACTATGAAAAAAGATCCCAGCTCTGATTTCAGGGAGAGCCAATGGAAATGGGTTCCACTTGAAGTCACGGAGAAATGGCAAGAAAAGTGGAATCATGCAATAGAAATTTCCATGGTCTAGCTTTATGAAAATTTATCCTAAATCTTTTAAAAATGATATCTAACATATTAAAGTAATAGTACTTATTATTCAGAGGCCAAGCAAATGGTTAGAATTGTTGGTAAGAGATATGATGAATAATGGAAAATGGCATTCTCTGAACTGGGAGAAAATGGGTCAATTGTGCAAAATTACTGAATTGGCTAAAAAACAAAGTAACAATAATAAACTTATTAATGATGATACTCATCACTGATTAAGTTCTTTTTATGGGTCAACACTATGTACATTATCTCATCTAACCTTTATAACTACTGTTTGAGGTAAGTATTATTAAGTCATTTTACAGAGTGGGAAATTGAGGCAGACTTTAAGCAACTTAACAGGAATCACACAGGACATAAGTGACAGGGTCAGAATTTGAGCCTTTTGTCATTTCATAGCATCTATTCTTAATCCTCATGCTTTACGTCTTCTACACAGTGGCACAAAGGCAGAGGAATGCTCTTCTATTAAAGAAGAAAGCCCATGTGAATCTCTCTCATAAAAGAAGTTTTTAAACTGGCCCCTGACGACAGTGGTGAAGTGGGGTGGGGTGAAAGACTGGTGGGGTTAGGACTTAAGAATCCTGAGGGGTGACCTCAGTTAGAATGGACCCAGCCTTGGATTTCCCAAAACAGAGATGGCCTGGGAACTAAAGGCTTCTTTTATACTTTCTTCTAATCTTTAAAATACATGGCATGCATCTGGTTATAAATGTTCACTTTCAGGGTGAGAACTTAGTCTATACTAATAATATTTATTAAGAACACTTAACATTTAATTGATAAATTCTTATTCCTCTAGGATGAGGTTTCATTGTGACCCTGTGGAAATGGAAGACAAAGGATGTCCATAGTTACTTTTAAAGGGCTTTTCAGTTCCCAGTGAATTTGTGTTTTAGTTACATCATTTGTAAAATATATATTTAGGATGAGACTCTTAAAATAAATTTATTTATGTATGTATTTATATTTATTAAGTTAGTTCACATATATTAGTTTCAGGTGTACAACATAGTGGTTCCACATTTATGTACCTTACAATGTTATCATCACACTAAGTCTAGTAACCATCCTTCACCATGCATAGTTATTACAATATTTTTTACTATATTCCTCTTCTTCTTTTCACTCACCCTTCCAATCTCCTCCCCTCTGGCAACCATCAGTTTGATCTCTGTTTCTAAGTCTGTTTTAGTTTTGTTCGTTTTAAAAAATTCCATATGTAAGTGAAATCATATAGTGTTTATCTTTCTCTAATTTATTTCACTTAGCATAATACCCTCTAGATTCATCCATGTTGTTGCAAATGGCAAGAGTTCTTTCTTTTTATGACCAAGTAATATTCCATTGTATATACGAACCACTTCTTTATCCATTCATCTATAAATGGATACCTATGTTGCTTCCATATCTTGACTTGTAAATAATGTTGCAATGAAAATAAGGTTGCATATATCTTTTCAAATTGTTCTCGTTTTCTTTGTATAAATACTGAAAAGTAGAATTGCTGGGCCATATGGTAGTTTTATTTTTAGTTTATTGAGGAAACTTCATACTTTTTTCATAGTGGCTGCACTAATTTACGTTCCAGTCAGCAGTGCATGAGGGCTCCCTTTTCTCCACATCCTCACAACACTTGTTGTTTGTGATATATTGATGATAGACATTCTGACACATGAGAGGTAGCACCTCATTATTGTTTTAATTTGTATTTCCCTGATGATAATTGATGTTGAGCATCTTTTCTTATGTCTTTTGGCCACCTGTATGTCTTCTTAAAGTAATGTCTATTTATGTCCTGTCCTCATTTTTTTATTGGATTGTTTATCTTTTTGTTATTGAGTTGTATGAGTTCCTTATATATTTGAACATCAACCCCTTATCAGAGATAACATTTGCAAATATATTCTTCCATTCAGTAGGTTATCTTTTCATTTTGTTGATGGTCTTTTTTTGTAGTGCAAAGCTTTTTAGTGTGATGTAGTCCCATTTGTTTATTTTTGCCTTTGTTTCCCTTGCTCGAGGGAACATAGCCAGGTCCAGATGGCTTTACAGGTGAATTCTACCAAACATTTAAAGAATTAATACCTGTCCTTCTCAAACTATTCAATAACATGAAGAGGAAGGTATGCTTCCAAACTTATTCCATGATGCCAGCATTACCCTGATACCAAAACCAGCTATATTTCTTGAACAACAAATATATTTCTCTTGGATAGCTATAACCTTCACTCTTATTATCAATTCTAAACATTTAGAGCAAAGAAGATATAATCAAATCTCATGGTCTAAACCTGCTAATTATGCATATGTATATTTATGTAAATATCCATGCAAATAAGGCACAGCCACTGGGCTTCTGAGGAGCCCTTGGTACAGCAGAGGTCAAATATCCTTGGCTTAGAGTTCAATTCTACATGTAGATTTTTATAAGACAATGGCAGCACCTGGACACAGCAGCCTTTAAGTGCTGTGATAATTCTACACTTGAGTAGTTTTTAGTCATAATTAGGAAGGGGTGACCTGGTTCAGAGAAAAATGAAGAGCAAAATGAAGCTGAGCTCTAATGTTCCAGTTTATTTAATTGGATATTTAAGTTGGATACTCAGTAGGCATGGATTTTTAAATTGGTTTTGATTTGTGTGCTCAGTTTTCCTAATTTACCTAAAAGGCAAGATAGTCCAAGGCCACTGTCCTTGGAAATGCCTCAATGCCAAGGAGCCAACTTGCCTTGAAGGGTGTGGGCACCTTCCCTGATATGCTGCACTGCCACCAGCTATATTATCAAAAGCTATAGCAACAAGGAACCTGTAATGACTATTACCATTACTATTTCTAAGAGCTACAGAATTTTAATTTCAGGTAACCAATGAAAAAGGTATTAGATGTTTGACTATCCTTGTAGGGGTTTACTGGGTACTTTTGGGTACAGTAGAACAGGCTATTTCCAGCCCCTCTTCCTACGGCAGAGGAGACAACCTCTGGAGCATGTGGGGGTAGTCATACCAAATCTGTGTTAGAACAAGAAGAATGAGATAAAATGGCCCTCTGCCATTCATGTGTGCATCAGCTACTGAGTTCATGCCCAGAGGTTTTGTGTCCTTCTACTGCAGGGTTCAGTTAATTGTACTGAGTAGTTAGACTTTGAGCTTCACCTGCCCTTCTTGCCCCAAAACAAATCTCCTGCAGGGAAATTTTAACTGTTTCCAACACTGACCACTCCCAATCTACTGCCACACAGCACTGCCTTCTTGTCTCCCAAACACTATGTCTTATAGCCTGACAGTGAGAATATTTCTATCTTCTTGACCTGTTTCCAGGACTGTGGCCAATGGCAGACACCAGGTCATTAAACACATTCAGAGCTGAACGACAAAAGACATGATAGTTTTAGTTAATATTTTGCAATTGAATCCTATGTTCCTTGGATAAGATTATCACTTCTATGTTTCCTGATTCCACATCTATGAAACTAAGAGCAAATGCCAGTTTTCTTCAATGAAATGGTCTGGAAAATAAGAAAGATAAAAATATGAAAGCATTTACAAACATCTATTTTTAAGTTGAGGAAAGGAAACTAGTGACTGTAAAATTAGCCAAATTCCATAAGGAGTTTCTGTAAAAAGTTAATATAGATAGATTATCATGTCTTATGTGGTTTAGGTGATGACAAAAATGGGAAAATAAAATTAAAGGAGGCATGTGTGAGGCATTTAAAAAGTCAGAGATGAAGTTCTGTTCAGTACAGAGAGCCAAGGACTTGGGAGAAGGAGGGTGGGTGAGGAAGCTCTTCCTTAGATGAAACAAGAAAAAGCAAAGAAATTATGCTATGGATAGGAGATTGGATCAAAACCCAGCTTCCAGTTTGCCAGATAAGTACTTTTATTTAGACTATAAATAATCCTCACCTGTAGGTAAGTATAAACCATGTAAGCAGTACCAATATTTGAAAGAGAAAATTGTTCTCACTTCTAATTAAAAGGTATTACATTTTCAGCTGGCTGTGTTGTCCAAGAATCCATTAATCAAAGAAGCCATTACATCTCCACCTACATTAATTCCATTATTGTCTCACGTGAGTTATGTTCAAACATTTATTGCCCAATAATTTTCATAGAAAAAATGTAATAAGTTGGGTGGAGATATCATTAATGTGAAGAGATTTTTTGGCACAGAAGTTAATGAAGTGCATGAACTAACCCTCCGACCCCAATTATAATGAACTTTTCCAAATTCCAAGGCTAATGGGTAAGCTCCAAGCACTGTAAATGAGTGCTGGATTTGGGCAGCACTCTGTGAATGTCAATTTAGTCCTAGACTTTTGCAGGGATAACATCAGGTAAACAAAATCAAGGAGCTGTCTGGTCTTCCAGAACATGTGAGGCTGTTTCTTGCCCATTAATTTTTTAACAACAACTTCCATTACACAAAAATCTTTGTGTGTGTGCATGTGTGAATAAAATTATTTTCTAAAACTTGCAGTACATTGTTCCTTTTTAAAATCTCAAATGGTAAAACAAAATATTATAAAATAATTCTAACAATACTTTGTAGTTTATAATGAGAGAATTTATCATGTGTGTTACATTGTATCACTGTGGTTGTCAGACTGCAGAATAAGGAGATAAACGGTGATGGTAGTTGCATAATAGTTGTTTTAGGAAGTCCAAGCAATTATAAAAATATTCTGTACTACCCATACCTAATGCTTGGTTTCAGACTCTGAAATGCCAACAGTTTACTATATATCTGAGGCAGATAAAAGAGACTAAAAATGAGAATATTTGGATTTTGACTCAGTGACAGCATTTTAGCATTTTAAAGGACCTCAGGCGTCATCTAACCTGACAAGTTCTTCAAGTCAGAGATGAGGTGAGGCCTGAAGCTGAGGAACACAGTCGCCTCGCCGTAAAAATGACTGACCTGGAGAGGCTCCTGGGTCCAGAGGGTGTAGTTCTACTTTTTAGCAACAGAAAGTCGACAGAGCATGTTTTGGGAAAAATAATGTGTGAATTCCCAATGCATAAAACAGAGATGCTTGTGTTGAAGGCAGGGGAGGTGGAAAAGAGTCCCAACCCAGCAGGCTCTGCTCCCCAACCCCACAGCAGCTTTCCTATGGGAAATTATCAGACACTTAGCTGTCTAGGAAACTGCATGAGCTAGGACTGCTCTCACTGCAAAATAAAGAACTCCATCTGAGTAAGAATGAGATCTAGCAAAATAATGATGATGATGATGATTACCTCATGGACCCAGAGAAGTAGTGCGTCTTGGTGAGAGGGAGGGACTACAACTGGGATGGTTGGTCACTGGATCTCCCTATCTCTCTCTGTCTATTTTCCAAATTCTATGGGAAAAATTATGATTGGTCCAGGGGAGGGAAAGGTTACACTCATGGTTATCTATGAAACGGCTGTCAGTTCTTATAGAAAAAGAGCTGGTTAGGTCATCTAGCAGTTTGAAAACCACTGAGATAATAAGCTGTAAGTAGAGACATACATACTGGAATGGGGCAGACACTTGGAGACCAACTGGGTTACAGAAAATACAGCCACCCAGCCTGGGCATCTGAGCATAATTCTGAGATCTATGACTACCAGAGGTCAGCAAAGGCACCGCTGTTTGTCACCTGAGAAGTCCGTTAAGGTATAAAGGGTGATTTCTAAGACCCCAGACAAACATGACAGTGGGAACCCAGGGCAGGCACCATGAAAAAGCAGGCAGGCGGCAACAAGGAGCTGTGCAAGCATGCACCTGGGCCCCAACTTCCAGCTGAGGTTCAGAGTCCAAGCTGCAGGCCCTGTGAAGAGTAAAGCAGTGCCCTGTCTTGGAAGAACTGGGAAGTTGTTTTGAAATAAACAGGGATTTCTGGGTCAAAAGGCAGTTCCATTTTTAATTTTTTAAGGTAACTCCATACTGCTTTCCACAGGGGCTATACCATTCTGCATTCTCACCAAAGGTGCACAAGAGTTCCCTTTTCCCCACATACTTGCCAATACCTGTTTTTGTTGGTTTATTGATGTAGCCATTTGACAGGTGTAGGTGATGTCTCATTGTGGTTTCAATTTGTGTTCCTCTGATGATTAGTGATGTTGAGTTTTTTTCATATGTCCATTGGCCATCTGTATATCCTCTTTGAAGAAGTATCTATTCAGGTCTTTGAACCATTTTTAAAAATTGTATTGTTTGGTTTTTTAGTATTGAGTTTTATAAGTTCTTTACATATTTTGGATATTAACCCCTTATCAGATGTATCATTGGCAAATATATTCTCCCATTCAGTAAGTTATCTTTTCATTTTGATGATGATTTCCTTTGAATGGACCAGAAAAATATTATGCTAAGTGAAATAAGCCAGTCAGAAAAAGACAAGCACCATATGATTTTACTTACATGTGGAATTTAATGAACAAACTGAACTACCAAACAAAATAGAGATAGACTTGTAGATAGAGAGAAGGCAGACATCTCTGGTGGGGGCAGGAGGCTGTGCTGTGGGGAGGGGCAGGGGTGTGGGAGGATTGAGAAAAAAAAAAAAAAAAGAGAGAAACTCATGGACATGGGCATCAGTGTGATGATTGTGGGGAAAGGTGGAGGTAGAAAAGAGATAGAAGGTATAAATGGTGATGGAAAAAATTAAGTTTTCTTAAAAAAAAGAAATAAACAAGGATTTAACAAGAGGGAAACCCAGTTCTTAGCCTGGAGCTCAAGGTCTGGGGAAAGGCGGATCATGACAGGTGAGATAGTAAGTTCTATGAGCTCCTGAGACAGGCCTTCATGACCCGCTGACCAGGTCAGGATGGCTTCCTGAGTGGAAGGCGTAGTGGAACTTGTAGGAGCTCTGAGGACGTGGCCTCTGGTGGGAGAGAATGACAGGGATCGTTAGAATTTCCCACTTGCTCTGAACCATATTTGTGTGGAGGGCACATCTCAGTGCCTCTTGCTCAGTGGAGGTCTCTCTCTTAACCCTTCCTCACAGTGTGAGAAATTCATGAGAGGAAAAAACTACCCAGCTCCAGTAACACATAGTGCCTGAGCCAAAATAAAGAGAGATGTGTGGAAATTTGTGTTCTTTGAAAATGAATGAACACCATTGATCTATACCTTCTGAGCTAATACTTTTGATATATGTGGTCTTAAGGTATACAAAAATTTCTTGAGAAAGATGTCATAAAATAATTTTAAGAGTTGCTCATATATACTACCCTATAATATTTTTCATGCATAGAAGGACTGATGCACTAAGCTGTCTACACCTCAGTGTGGTACATGTTGTACTCATTTGCTTAATTTGTTGAAGATTTTAATGTCACATGACTGCTAGAAGACAGACATGAAACATTTAGAAGCAGGACTCAGCGTTTTGATTTCAAATGCTCACTCTTAATGCTTCTGCCAAGAAATAACAAAATATTTGTCTCTAATATAGTTAACCTCTCTCCATACACAATCTTCAGCACACTGCATTGTCAAGCTTTAGGCAACACCCCTTCTCTTCAATAGAAAATGGAAATGTTTTGCTTAGGTTTTCAGCTTTTCTCATCTCAAAGATGAGAAGCACCAGGAACACACACCATTCTCCAACAGATTAGCTTGTCTTCAAACAATTTTTCATCTAATTTAAGGGTAAATGTCAGAGAAGAGTTTCACTATACTGGAACTAGGAGATAAAATTCCAAACATAGACAAAAATGTGGCCTGTAAGTCTGGTGGCATGGGGCTTTTATCTGCACAGAACTCTCTCCAGGCCCCAGGATTCAGTCCCAGAGGAAGAAGAGACACCTCCATTCGTAACGCTAGGGTGACAGAGTTAAGTATCTTCTGTTTTTTAAAATTCCTTTTTTCCTCTAAGAACTCTGGATGCATTATGTATTATAAAAACCAACCCCTGGCTTTTCTGACATATTTTGCCCACTTTAGAGTTACACACATGTGCCAATCACTGATGAAAGGTAATTACTTATTCAGTAGAGAGGAATTTTGAAGAAGAGTGGGACACGGCTCCATATAAATGACATGTTTTATCTGTTTTTTCAAGTAATTCAAGGAAAATACTGACAAAAAGTGCCAATTATTTTTTCCCCCCATGAATAAGGCTGGCAGTCTTATTTCATACTTTAAAAGTCACTTGCAATTTGCTCACATTTTTTTAATTCTCCAAGGAAAGGATATATTTTCTTTTCACTAAAGATTAAAGTTCAATTTGACTTCATATTTTTTGAAAGGGACTCTTAAAGACATTGCATTCTTATATCCTCCTAGATATCATTACAAGCTGTAAATTTGGTGATTGATGTCTACTAGGACCGCCTCCAGGACTGCATGCTGGTTAAAATAATAAAGTGCTCCTTATCCTCTGGTTGCATTCAAGAGAATAGCAGGTGGTCATTGTTTACCACGCTAAAGTGAGCCACTCCTTTTGAGACAGCTCATTTTGGACCCAAGCTTAATGCCATGCCTGAGTGATTCTACTTCTAACAAAGTTGCCAAAAGACTCATTTTCATTGTTTAATTTGAATGAGAATTAGCTGCTGCTGCTGCTTGCTAGCCTAAGACCCTGTATTATAGAATGGTCCACTAGACATATTTATTGCAGTCTACCGGCTGCAGGGTTTGGGGAGGGTGGAAATAACATCCAGTGGAAGCATGCTCTTCATTTCCAACCTAACCACTCAGAGGTGGTAACATCCTTTGGCTAGTGTCAGGAGCAGCTGTGTCACTCAGACTCCCAGGGAATGATATGAACTCAGGGAATACAGTGGCCTATATATTTTCATTAAAGAAAGGGCATGCAACTACTCTATCAACCATCAGGGTAAGTGACACAGAGTGCTTTTCCAAGAACAGTGCATCAGCACAAGTATTGGGCTGGTCTATGCCATGGCTGCTGAAGTTCCAGTGAGAGGGTAAAACAACAACAAAAAACACACATGAAAAAAACAAAAACCTTGGATTTGAAAGACACTGCTCCCTAATGTATCCTTCTGGATACTGTTGTGTGACTCTTTGGAATGAGCAGTAACTGTATCCTGGACACCTGGCAGGTCCAGCCATGCACAACATAAACCATTCTAGCATTGTACCATAAAACATGCAGTCAGTATAATGTGATTTAGAGAATCTGAGTTCAAATTCACAAGTCTCAGAGAGCTTTAGAGAAGACTCATTGGAGTCCTGGTGTAGGCATTAAAGCCAAAGCAGGAACCGAAATGCTTGCTTCTCAGCAACTGCTCCTGTTCCAAGGACTAGCTTGCTTTTACATATTTATTTGTGATACTGTTTTCCTGTCTCTGCTCAGGAAAGATTCAATGTCATATTTTGCTTTTAGGAAAATAGATCTTTGTCTAAGACCAGATGAGAGTCAGAGAATTTGGGGAGGTCACAAAAAAAGTCTTATTGAAGTACAATCATGGTATTAACACAATCACTATTGTTACTAGAAGAAACAGATAGATAGTATAACTCATGTTGACCATGGCAATCCTTATTTGCTTATTAATTTATTGTTACTTCAAAGATTTTTTTTTTAAAATATATCTTTATTGATTTCAGAGTGAGAGAGAGAGAGAGAGATAGAGAGAGAGAGAGAGACATCAATGATGAGAGAGTCACTGATCGAGCTCACAACCTGGGCATGTGCCCTGACAGGGGATCGAACCCCTATCGCCTGGATCCTAGGTCGATGCTCAACCGCTGAGCCACGCCCGGCCAGGCAAAGATTGTTTTTCTTGATTCAATCAGCCTGTAAATACCTATGCTTTGTTTCTCATGGCATTTATCTTTTTGTTCAATGATTTTTACCATTGATGTTGGGCATTTTCAAGGATAAGTGTAAAGATGTATGTAGATAAGCTTAGTCTCCTCTATGACTTGCTACTCCTCTGGTTTCCAGGAGCTCATTGCACCACAAATAAGAAGCCCACACATTTCCTTTAAGAGACAATGTTCTCTACCTGTTGTGGTCTCCTGTTCTCCAGTTTAAATAGTCCTAACTATGCATATCTTGTTTTCTAAGACTTATTATCCAATGCCCATTCTTTTTTTTATTAATCTCCTTGGGATTTTTACACCAGGTACAAAATAAATCTGTTAGGCTTTAAGAATTTCCCAAGTTGCAATCCATTGGTGACAGTCATGGTAATACATTGAGAAATCTCTTTCATTTTCTGAAAATAATTTTCTTTTATGATTCTCATTTACTCAGTCTGGCTAACTTAGGAAGTGGGTAAAAGAAAGCGTTTACTAAGTCTCAGCTGAGAATATGAATGTAATCCTCTTGAAGAACGCAAACAATATCAAAAACAATAGAAAAGGCAATTTTATCTCCTCCAGAAAGAAAGTACCCACTTATTCTTTCCCAGTGAGGCCTATAGTAAGGGCACACTATTTGGTTCCCAGGCCATTTACTGTAGTTTTCTTTTCTTTGTTGTTATAACCCTTGCATAACGGTATGCCTTACCCACCAGGTAGGAAGTCAGAACCTGAAATCTGCAGAATCCAGGCCTTTAGAAAGCTGTGGACTCTTAACAGGTAAGGAGTCAGAAGTCAAGAGTCAGAATGCACGCATATTAGGGTGCAATGCAACAGACACTTGACAAGCAGGAAAAAATTCAAGAAAGAGCCCAACATTCAGATTCTAAGGTCAAAACAAAATAGAAGGTCAAAACCTGCTGACATCTAGAACTCCATTCATAAGGCACGTGAGACAAGGCTGCAACTGTGCCTCTGCCACAAATCCCTTATACAGGTTCTGCTGGGACAGGAGTCTTTCTCATTGTTCACCAGCCCAGAGCCTGAAAAAAAGGCTGCTGCTAATGGGGATATAATGTAATATTAAAATGGCTCTATTGGACAAATGCATTTTTCATGGTCTCCATTACCTACTATAAACCATTTCTATTGTTTGTTCATTTTCCCCAACTTTATTGAGGTATAGGTGACAAATAAAAAATATATTTATTTAGGTTGTACAATGTGATGATTAAATACTTGTGTATATTATGAATGCCCAGAACACATTACTGCAGTCTCCAACTTTCAGTGATCTTTAAGGCCCTCTGGAAGCTTTGGATGTAGACATATCTAATCTTAAAGCACACCATTCATATCAACACATTAAGTTCTGTTATTGGACATTTCTGATATCTTTATCTGAAAAAAAAAAGAGGTTATTCTTCTCTAGAGCCTTTCTTGGCCAATGACAAGGATCAGGCAGCTACCCTTGTCTAAGAGAGGCAGCTAAGTGAGGAAGGAAGTGAGACAAAGCTCAAAGCAAGAAGTAGGTGATGATAGAGAAAGAGTTAGAATTTTAACAATATAAAAGCAGAAAAATTTTAAACAAGAAAACATGCATGTATTTATTCAAACGTTTGTTAAGTATTTTCTATGTGAGGAATTGCTGTTTTGGAGAGTTAGTTTGTTTTTGTTAATCCTCACCTGAGGATATTTTTTCCATTGATTTTTAGAGAGGGAGGGAGTGGGTGAGAGAGAGAGAGAGAGAGAGAGAGAAACATCAATGTGAGAGAGATGCATCAATTGGTTGCCTCCAGCAAGCACCCTGACCTGGGCCTGAATTAAACCTGAGATCCTTCAGTGTGTGGACCGACTAACTGCTGAGCCACACCTACCAGGGAGAGGCATTGCATTTTTAACCAGATACCAAAGGGATTCAGTGAGAAAAAATATTGGTGAATTTTATCTCTGCATTAAGAAAACAAGTCTCTCAATTTTGGGCAAGTGTCTACATTTTGCTTGACTCTCACTTTCTATTCCTAAACTCCAAGGTTGCTTATTATCACAGTTTAGTAGGAAGGACATAATTATCCTATGGGCTGTGGGTATTACAATAGAGTATAAAAAAGTAAGAGGGTGACATAAAAGACATTGAGACCACTTGTGTCTGGATGAGAGATCAGAGTAGCTTCACAAACATTTGGGCTGGGTCTTGACCAGTGGATACAAATTTATAAGGCAAATGGAGATGGTGAATGGGATATTTCTGGCTGAGAGCAGAGGAAACAGCATTTATAAAGGCACTGAAGAATTCTTTCACAAATATTTAGTGAGAATATATTATTAGTTCTTGCTCACTTATTGTAAATTAATTATTGGTATTATCTAATACTGTTTTAGACACTATAATACAATAATAAGCAAGACAGATAATTTCTTTGCCCTCAGAGTATAAAATCTAGTGGCAGAGAAAGATAAGAGGATAAGGAAAAGGCATAATAATTATAAAATAATATGATAAAATAATAAAGTTTCAAATGATAAGTACTATGAGAGAAGTGAAGCAGGGTGATACAATCAATAATGAGGGTAAAGGTGGCAACTATTTTAGATTGGGTATCAAAGAAGGCCTTTATGAGAAGGTAGCATCTGAGCAAACATCTAAGGACAAGGAGGAGACAGCCATGAAAAGGTCGGGAGGAGTCCTAGGCCGAGGGAGATCAGCACATGTAAAGACTTAGATGAGGCCATGAGGATGGAGCCTAAGTTGGTCATAGCAGGAGAATGCTGAGCTAGGGAATGACTGGGTAAAGATGAGGTCAGAAAGTCAGTCAGGGCCACATCTTTTTAAGGGTCCTGTAAATGTGCTACGTAGTTTTAATTTTATTCTAAGTGTAGAGCAGCCAATGAAGACTTTGAGTGGATGAATAAAATGACGTGGTTAATATTCTTAAAAGATTGCTCATAGAGGGTAGATTCAGTGCTAGAAGGTGAGGGTAAGAATGATACCAATTAGGAGAATGTTTTCACAATAGTGAAACGTGACTTTAAGATGTCACTAGTGGAGATGGTGAGAAATTAGATTATTTGAAATATTGTTTTTCATGAAGTCAGCTAGATTTACTTGCATGTAGGGAGTGAAGAAAGGAGAGGGGAAAACAGATGACTCCTAAGTTTTTGGCACCAAAATGATGGTGCCTTCATTGAGATGAGAGAGACTCAGAGTAGAACATGTTGCAGGGAGACAAAGGAAAGTTCTGTTTTAGGTATGTTAAGTTTAAAATGCTTATTGAACACTTAATCAGAGATGTACAATAAGCTTAAAGAAGAGCAGACACATTCCTTTAACTGTACCTGATTTGTGGTGGCTGAATTGTTGCACGTGGGTAGGAAGCAATCGAGTCTCGGCTAAAGAGGTAGCAAGGAGCAGATCCAGGAGAGAACTGCATGACACATGAAGTTGGATTTTGACCTATAGACAATGAGAAGTACAAATAACCCAAATTAAGAGACTAATCAGTTTTCAGTTTCCAAACACTCACCCTGACAACAGTTTAGATGGCTCAAAAGATAGCAAAACTGGATGAAGGAGGACTAGTCAAGAAGTTATTATCAATATAAGAGAGAGTTCAGATAAACTTACATTAAGGCAGAAATAGTTAGAAAAGAAAAAAGTTGTGGACATTTTGAGCTTGAGACACCAGTGGTTCCTATACAATAGACATTCAGATAACCAAGCTCAAAAAAAGGCCTGGGCTGGTGATGCTGCCTTGGAAGTCATCTACATCTGGGTAAATGCAACAGCTGCAGGAGAGATGAGACTGCCATGGCTTAACATGCAGTTAGAAATCCAGAGCACCAAGGAGAGACTTCTGGGAACAACCAATCTTAAAGGTTGGTGAAGAATGAGAAACCTGAGGAGACTGACTAGATAAGAATATCTCTAAGGTAACTGTATTGGTCAGCTTGGGCTGCTATAACAAAGTACCAGAGACTTAGGTGACTCACAAACAAAACACATTTATTAATCACTGTTCTGGAGGCTGGAAGCCCAAGATCAGGGTGCCAGCACAGTCAAGTTCTGATGAGAGTGTTTCTGGGTTGCAGACTGCTGACTTCTCATTGCATACTCACATGACAGAGAGCAGAGAGGGGAAGCAAGCTCTCTCCTGACTCCTATTAGAACACTAATCCTATTCATGAGGAATCCAGCCTCATGATCTCATAAAACCCTAGTTACCTCCCAAAGGCCCTATCTCCTAATACTATCACATTGGGGGTAGAATTTAAACTTTTGCATTGTGGGGGGCACAAACATTCAGCCATAACAGTAACTTCAGCTCTGATATCCATAATTAACTCTAATTTGAAACAGAATGAAAAATAGACATTGGGAAAGAAAGATAATAAACATATTACAATGTTCAGCCCCGTGCAATGAGGTAAGCATTTTGGTCAAGAGGATAACTATTTAGCCTAAGTTTGTAAAAAATCAGAGCCTGATTTCTTCATTAGGGGGTACAATTCCAGGTTTCAGAGGAGAGAAAAAAGAGAGAAACAGAGAAAGAAGGTGAGCATACGATGCATCATAAAGTTGGTCTCTACTGAGCGTGACTGCTTGTTGGGTCCATCCTTCAAGAAGCTACATAGACTGTATCTGGACAGTACATCTGAGGGAGAAAAGGAGGCAATTTATCCACCATCTCTATCTACCACTAGTCAAAGCTTTGTCCCAGGGTGCATTAAGTCTCTCTTTGGGTTGCACATATGTAGCCTCTGGGCAGAGTTACCCTGGATCAACAGGAAATCTCTTGGATAGCAAGTGAGAGCAACACAGCATGGGAATGAGGGAAGGTGCAATTAGCCAAAAATTGTGCAGAAAAGGATGCTGCTCCACTGATGGCTGAAACAAAATATAGATGAGGACAAGCTCTGAAGCAATATTTAGAGGTTTCTGATTTACTAACTAAATACCACAAAGAGTAGTCAGGCGTTTTTGAAGTTTTCTGTTTGTTCATTGAGGTTCCTGACTCTCTTCTAAGACCTTTGCATATATATTTTCAAGGCAGTCTTTCAAGGTAAGATCATTTTACAGGCTAGGAAACTGGTGTTTAAAGAGCTGAGTACCTTGGCCAAGGTCATAAGATGATAAGGGGTGGACCTGGGATTTGAACCCAGCTCTCCTTAACTCCTAAGCTCCCCCACCTTTTTTTTTAATCCTCGCCTGGGGATATTTTTTCCATTGCTTTTCAGAGAGAGTGGAAGGGAGAAAAGGAGGAGGAGAGAAAGAGAGAGAAACATCGATGTGAGAGAGACACATTAACTGGTAGCCTCCTTTAGGCGCCCCTACTGGGGAACATACCCTTGACTGGGAATCAAACCTGAGACCTTTCGGTGCATGGGCTGATACTCTAACCACTGAGTGACGCTGGCCAGGGCACTATTAAGCCCCTTTTTGTTTAACTACATCAGCACCTCATAACAGACCAATTATATCAGAATTTACTGGGGAGGGCACTATATTTATCAGCGCTTTTTAAAAATTTCCAGTTAGTTTTCATGTGCATCTAGGCTTGGGAATTAACTGCCTTATTTTTTTTTAATGTTTTTTTTTTATTTTTAGAGAGAAGAAGGGAGAGGGACAGAGAGAGAAATATCGATGAGAGAGAAACATTATCAGTCGGCTGCCCCCTGCACACCCACTGCTGGGGATCGAGCCACAACCTGGGCATGTGCCCTGACTGGGAATTGAACAGTGACCTCTGGGTTCCTGGGCCAAACCTCAACCACTGAGCAACACTGGCCAGGCCTGCCCCATTTAAAAAAATACTTTAGAAGAATTATCCACTGATTTCAAATGTAAGCTGACATTCATTAACACCTTGCATATTTTATTATGTAAAGATTTGTTGGATTTCAAAGTTGATGGGAAAGGAGTTTCCATGTAGTTTAGAAACTTAAGTAGTCAATATATGCAGGAAGCATGTTCATGAATCCCCTGACATTCCACACTAGTGGAGATCACTTCCTTACATTTGATAACTGCCTTTTGTTGTTCTTTTATTGCTATGTGATCTCCTGAACTGTGTTCCTCCAATTTAGAATAAAAAGAAACATTGCTAGATTCTCCCTGGTAAATATAAATCTTAGAAAATCAAATTCCAACTAGAGAAATCTGGTTTGGATCAAAGTTACTAAATCATTAATCTGGATCTTTCTCCAAAACTGGAACCAACCCAAGCTCAAGCCATGATATATATGTGAGAGGCCACATATCTAGAGGGTTATTAATTCTTCCTCATTGTTGATGTGTTGTGCTGACAGAGGAGACAGAGACCAAGGGCAGAATACTGAGAGGCTGTGTTTGAATATTTTTAGCCTGATTAAAATAAAGAATGATTTAAAACTATTCTAACAGCCTTCCCATAGAATTCTGCAAAGCTTCCATCCCAATTTCTGGACCTGAGAAGCTTGGCTGAAGGATCTAGATGTTGAGGAACCTCTGCCATTTGGATTAAGCCTCTCGCAGTCAGAGGCTGCACCCCATCAGTCTAAACAGCATTTTTTGGTGATAGAAACACAGACCACAGATGGGAATTGCCTTTTAATATCTTAGATAGGAAACCCCAGCAGTTCTCATGAACCACTTGAAGATATTAAAATTCATACTACGGTGGGAAAAGTGACTGTTTCCTTCTGAAGAAAAGTCTCAGGTGACAACAAACACAGGCAGGTTCTGAATCATGGTAGGGATATTAATGTGAACCAAATTTGCAACCCCAGAAAAGCCTCATTACAGCCCTCTGAGGCTGCTTCATTTTTAAAAATGCTGGCTTTCCTGATTTCCATAGCCAGGGTGGAGGGAGGGCAAGAAGAGGGAGGAAAACGTGGTTAGCCCAGAGCTCCTGCCTTGTTACTGTGCTAACCCTGCAGTTTCTTCACTGGATTCATGGGAAAGCATGGACTGGTGAGGGATTCTGGTGCTGATAAGGCAGAACACGATCACTCTCTTGGGTCCTTGCATCTTGCAGGGTGATTTGGAAAACGCACTCCATTTGGGTACCTCTGAGAGTCTGACTCACTTCCTCTATCCAGAGAAGGAGCAAGGACTGCTTGGACGAAGCACTTACCATTCCTAGCCCATGAATCAGGCAATCCTCCAGAGCCTGGGAAGCATTAGTGACAAACTCAAAAATTATCAGATGAAGTTCTTCAACTACTAACTCTAGGGTTCATTTCAGTGATTTGGCTAATTCAATGTCCTGTATGTAAAAAGGAATAAAAATAACTGGAGAATAAAAATAAACAAACAAAAACATGCTCTACCAAGATCTCCTTGTCTTCCTGCCCAGATGAAAGTCCACAGTGTTGTATCAGCAACAGAGCCTTTTCAAGCCTGATTTCATTCAGTATTTCTTAACAGCCCTTTCTTGTTAATATTCACATACTCAACAAAGCTGACAGAAAAGCTGAACAGAATTCTACAGAAAGAAATTGGGCCAATCCAATCCTACACTTCATCTTAGAGCTACGCTGTCTCTGAGTCACCCAATTCCCAGTACAGGAATGCCTCAGCTACCTGTTACCCCTGGCACACAAGGAGCCCTTAACTGGCAACACTTTTCTGGCCAAGAATTCATATATTTATAGGTTTAATGGTGACAAAATTGATCCCAAGTGCCTTTCTTAAGGGATTTTTCTCCTATCTAAATGGATGGTCTACCCTGTCAGCTTTGCAGTCCAGTTGCCCACATGCAACGCTCTCTCTTCTCGTAAGAATTGCAAAGTCGGTTTTATTTGAGTCAGAGTGGACTACATCCCATGGGGATAGGAAAATACAACTAGAGATTGCCACTAGGGTGGCTGAATTAGACACATTTGGAATAACCAAGATTCCATCTGCTACACTTAGGGTAGAGTGATTAAGCCTGAATATTCAGGAATCAGATTGCAGCATTAAAATCCCAGCTTTGCTATTTTATGTCTAGGGGCCAATAATTTGACTTCTCAAAACCTTAGTTGCTTCATTTTAAAAATAATTATAAAATAGTCCCTGCTGTGAAGATTAGGTGAGATAAAGTCTGTCAAATGCTCAGCACCCTGTGTATGGCAAATGGGAAGTATAGTTCAATAAATGTTAGCTGTTATCATTTTCCTATCGTTATATTTATTTAATCTTGACGTGATGCAGAAAAACTCAGTGGCATTGCCAGGATTAAATTAGATTTTAAAAAGGAAACTTCTCAATTCTCATGATGACATTTAAGGTTGTTTCTCTGAGGTTTTGGGAAGATCTCCCAGTTTTCCTAAAACAACAGATTCATTTTTTATGCTCCCTCTAACATCACGTAGTTAGAAGGTAAAAACTGATGTTCTGGGTGGTGTCAAGAGCCTTGAGTTTAGCCCAGGGAGCAGGTGTAGACTCTCTCTATCCTCCAGCTATTATTTATGTTTCAGGCTCTTTTGACCTCACATTAACTGAGTCTTCCTCCTCCCATCACGAGGTTGCCTGATGGGGATTGTGAATGTCAGGACACTATGTTTCACAGTTAATGGACATAGCTAAATAGATGGAGTAAGTGGGCTTAATTGATTTTGCTCAAGTTATGTGTGTGTGTGGTAGGGGGAGGAGTGCCAATAATGGATTCCTAGAGAAGACCAAGTTTAAGGCTAAAAAAAGAAATAAATTTAAATTTTCATTGTTCACTAAACAAGACCTCAGCTAAGACCCCCTCTAAAAAACAAGGAAACAAGGTTAGAGGAAAGCCAAAGAGAGATCTTACCAAAGATAAATGAGCTAAAACATATTGTACTGTATTGTATTTGAAACATTTGGATCTTTCTTGGCAAGGGACTAGCTCCCATCTTGCTATTGTCTCCTTCCTTTTTTCAGTTCTCATTTATTATAAACAGAGATTATCTCTAGACCTGAATCTGTTTTGCCAAGATACGCCCCTAAAGCATTTTCCTCTTTCCCACTGTTTTCCATCTCTTTACTTTTTTTTTAACCACAGGTATGTAATAGAAATTTTATTCCTAAAAGTAATTGATTTATTTGCACTGACATCATCAAAATGTCAGAACATGAATTTGACTTCATGTTCAAGATGATTAAAAATATGTATTTCTCATCCTAAAAAAAAAAACTACCAGTAAATTATGTTTCTCTTTTAGAGAAGCAACCCACCCCTAGAAGACTTGGGCTCTGTTCAAAATTCCCAGCATATGATTTTGAGAATCATCTAGGAGGGTCTGTTCTTTCTTCTCACCATAAATTTCCCACAATAAACACATTAAAAGCAGAAATGCCCAATAATTAGGACAAAACACCTGCAAATTTGATTCACATCCTAAATGTTTAAACGTATCCAGAAAACATCTGGACCAAAGTTTTTTCTCCTCCTTTAAAAAAATTTAAAAAACACTCATTTGTTTATGTCTTTACATCTTAGACAAAATGAATTAACTGCTTTTAAACCCCTTGCACTAAAAAAAGAAAGTGTTTCCAGCTTGACAACCTAAATGATAAGTTGCAGCCCAATGTGGTTTGAAGTAAACCAAACATAAATCCACCTTCAACAGGGAGTTTTAATTGGAAGCCACACTGACCCTTTCCTCCAGTGGTGCTGCCACACAGCTTGTGATAATGAAGACTGACAATTGTAGCTGGATGTAGATTTTCAACATGCTCCCCTGTGGTCTTAGTCACACCAAGCATCAGGAAGGAAACACACATTTCCCGGGTATAGGGAAGATTGCAAAGGTCCACTCTTACCTGCTGGACCAGGGTCCCTCCATGGTGGAGGCAGGCACCTCATGAAGGGGAACTGGGCTGGGGAGGACTCCAAGCCTATGTGAGCTGTGGGAAGCCAGGAAACACCAAACCTAAATCAAAAGAGGAGGGGGAAGAAGGAAAGAAAAGAAACATTTTATCTCATGGATAATTTTGTCTGTGTAGAATCTTCCTGGGCTTCTAGAGTTGGAGTGGGAAAGGATGCAAATCTCACCCAGAGCTCTGATGATTTTTTCTCAAGAAAAGAAAACCAGAATACAAGGAGAGCTTCTAGTTTACAGTGTGCTGTTAGGCAGAGAATGTGATATTGAGATCATACCAGGAAAGGAAGTTTTAAAGCCAAAATTAAAATAGCACATTTGTTCCTAGCAATTTGACTTTAGAATCCCCCAAGGCTCCTTCCTTGGGAAGCCTTATTTTACATTTGAGAGATGTTGTGTACCATATGGATTTTTTGGGGAGGTTTACATATTACTTTTGCCAAAAATGTCTTATGAGACACAGCACTTCATTTTCCTTGGGGTCCCAAAAGACAAGTACCTTCAAATCTCTTTATATTTGCTTGGTAAATGTAAACATGCAGATGAAAACAACACTATTTAGCAAATAAAATGATACTCTCATAACTTTTAAGCTACGCAGATCATAATTACAGCAATCTCAATAATTATCACTTAATGTTCAAAGAGCACCAACCTTCACTTAGAAGCACACTAAAATTGGAATCCAGTCTTGACATTAGTTTATGAAGACTCAGAGCCTTAAAGAAGGCATATACATATTTGAATATTTTGACTTGATTTATAGGTGAATTCAATCAATGCGTCAGTTCCCACGGAGCTTACAAGTTGATTGACTTAATTGATTAAACATATCACTTATTGTGTTGTCAATAGACTAGCCACTGCACAGAGGTAGAAGTGGGGAGTTAGCTGTGGGGAAGACCTGGCATGAAAAAGAATGCCTAAAGTAGCTGAGTGTTGTGTTACTATCTTCCCAATTCTGCATATTTGTTGCTGGTATATTTTTGGATACTTGGATGTTGGCAGTTTTCAAAGGAATGAAATTCACTAAAGTAGACTTAAAGTGGAGTTGTAGTAGTGTTGAATTTAGAAGAACATATTCAGCTTCCAGTGACAAGCTCCTCGACTTCTTTGGCTTCACTTCTTTACTGCTGGCAGCTTTAGGATAACAGACTGTCTCACAGTCTTTCAGCATCTCTCCCTGGTGCTCAGGCTTATTGAGTATTACAATTTGACTCTGAAAGACTCTTAGTTGTCTCTATCTTGGTTAAAGAAGAAACTGTCTTCTCTTCACTTACTAAATAGTCTTAAAGTTGAAAACAATTACGCTTGCTGTCTGATTTTATCTGCTAAATCACTGAAATCTCACCCAGTGCTAAACATCTTATAGTGACAGAACATGGAGAAGATACAGGGTCCTTGGCCATTTGAAGATCTTGTATTTGGTTCACATAGGGCTTTTTGTTTGTTTGTTTTATAATTTATAATTAGAGTACTCTAATCTATGCGTTTCCTGTGGAATATTCCAGGAAATATCAAATACATGTATGTATTCCCATCCAGGTACACCTCAGAGATATTATGGGTTTGGTTTCAGACCATTGTAATAAAGCAAATATTACAATAAAGCAAGTCACAGGAATTTTCATTCCCAGTGCATATAAAAGTTATGTTTAGACTGTGCTGTAGTCTATTAAGTATGCAATGAGCATTCTTTCTAAAAAGGCAATGTAAGTACCTTAATTTAAAAATACTTTGTTAAAAATGCTAAATAATTTGGAGCTTTCAGCGAGTTATAATCTTTTTGCTAGTGGAGGGTCTTGCCTCAATGTTGATGGCTCTGACTCATCAGGGTGGTGGTTGCTGAAAATTAGGGTAGTGATGACAATTTCTTGAAATAAGACAACAATGAAGTTTGTTGCACTGGATTTGTCTTTTCATGAACAATTTCTCTCTGTATAGCATATGATTCTGTTTGATAGCATTTTACCTAAAGTTTCTTTCAAAATTGGAGCCAACTTTCTAAAACCCTGCTTTATCAACTAAGTTTATGTAATAATCTATGTCATTTGTTGTCATTTTAACAATCCTCACAGCATCTTCACCAGGAGTAGATTCCATCAAGATACTACTTTCTTTGCTCATTCATGAGAAGCAGCTCCTCATCTATTAAAAGTTTTATCATGGGATTGCAACAATTCAGTCACATCTTCAGACTCCTTCAATATTCAAAAAAGTGATATCTGTGAAATACAATAAAGCAAAGTGCAACAACATGAGATGTGCCAAAACACACAGAAACACAAATACACACACACAGCAACCTTAAAAAATTATCTATATAAATAAAAAGTACAAATTCCTTATACTACAATGATATTCACAGTATACCGCTAAAATACTCAGAAAACTATTGTGTTTGACACAATAACTAAAAGATTTAATGGGAACAGGGCAGGAGGAAGGGACTATGATAACAGCTTAACTGGTAACAGAGCAACCTAGTTTGAAAAACCTTGCTGCAAACTGTCTCACAATAATCTACAGTGATGTTCTTGGCAATTCACTTCCTGTTTTTAATTTGTTGACTTTTGTAACTACTACTTTCATTCAAGCTCAGGAAGGCTGGTGAAATGGATAGATACCTAACAAAAATAATGGCTCAGACCAACAATTTTCAACTTTTTTTTATCTCATGGTACACATAAACTAATCACTAAAATTCTGTGGCACAAAAAATACATATACTTTTTGCCAATCTGACCAAAAAACATAGTTATAATTTTGATTCTTTCACACCAGTGTTGGCTGTTGTCATTTTTTTACTTGACAATTTAAGGGAAAAGAGATCAGTGCCCCTGACTAAATGGTCAGGTATGGCATATTTTAAAAATTCTTGCAACACATTGGTTGAAAATCACAGGCTCAAATTAAAGATGTTAACAAATGGGGGTGCTCTAAAACAGCCACAATAATTGCCACTTACTGAGCACTAACTAGGTTCCACATCCCATAGTAAGTGTTTTCTGTGTTTTACCTCCATTAATCCTCACTACCTGATGATTTTTCACAGAGCATGGCTTTTAGGGTCAGACACAACTTGCATCCATATCTTAGCTGTGCCATTTAACTAGCAGTGTGAACATGGAAAAGCTATTCAAATAGCTCAAAGCCTCTGTTCAATTGTGATCACGTACTGATCATTGTCTGACAATTTCTTAAGGTAATTTTTTAAGTGAATTTTTATGCTTGTTGAGTTTCTGTGTGTGACATTAAGCACATTGTGTGTAAATGCTACTCACTCCCAGGATTACTTCAGCCTACACAATCATTTTTCTAGCACATGAATACCTCCAGTTTCTTTGGTCTTCTCATGAAGCTCATTTCTGAGGCATTGAATCATCTTCACTGTTCTTTCTGAATCATGTATAAATTCTTTTTTTTTTTTTTTTTAAATACGTCTTTATTTCAGAGAGAGGAAAGGAGAGGGAGAGAGAGAGATAGAAACATCAGTGATGAGAGAGTCATTGATCACTGCTTCCTGCACTACTGGGGATTGAGCCCACAACCTGGGCATGTGCCCTGAACAGGAATCGAACAGCGGTCTTCTGGATCCTAGTTCGATGCTCAACCACTGAGCCATGCCAGCAGGGCTTGTATAAATTCTTTATAATTCATTTTAGATTAGCTTCAAGCAAAACACAGCTCCCTAATAACGACCTGTCTAAAGTTGAGTTACAGAGGATTAGCATGTGCATTTTGTGTGCCACATACTTGTGCTCTAATTCCCACATATCCTTGTGAAACAGTGTATCCTCAATTTTGAGTGGAGAAGCTGAGGCACAGAGAAAGCAAATGCCTGGTGCCAACATGATACGAACCCATCAGCAATTTAGCTTTCTCTCTCCAATCTAATTTTCATTAAACACCAAAACTCTGTCTCTACTTGCTCTCTTGAGGAAATGACAACAACATGCTTTTTGTAAGAGTAAAATGAGTAAGATGTTGGCTTTTTGTTTTATAGGTACATAAATAGTGTTCGAATTTTTATATAACAAAGGGTAGATTAGCCTTGGGCAAAGTGCTATAATGATTAGAACCACATTGACGTAAAAATAAAGTACAGATGATATTTTGCAAACAAATCTCAGTTCAATTTCTTGCTGAATATATTTTTCTGATTCATTTGAGACTTTTAATCCAATAATATCAAAACAACTTAAAACAGAAAAAAAATAAAATTAATTCCTTAGTCATGTTATATTGGGGACCTTTAAGGTCGAATAAAGGGCAAAAAGTAAGTAAGATAAAGGATTCTGGAAATATCTATCTGAATGCAATTCCTTAATGACATATCTGTCTGTCTTTTGTGTTCCAGTATTGTCCATGCTGGCATTTAATGTCCTCTTATGGGGTAATTTACCTCATAAAACCATATGTTCATATTAGAGTTTGCTTTTGAATGAGGAAGATGAAAATAAAAGATATGTCACTGCATCTACAGCTAAGGTGTCAGCAGAGGCCTTGATTTTTTCATGGTCTTATAAATATCCTAAGTATGAAGAAGACATCCCCAAAATAATGATTTCGTTTAGACATCAAAGAAAAGCTCCACATTTTGAAGAGTTTCTGGCAATGAGTCTTTATAAATATCATTTTCTACCATCCAACTGTTGTCTCAGTTACAGACTTAGCTTCTGCCTTTGGAAATCTGCTTTCCCTCCCCTCTGGTGGCATCACTCCTGGAATATGGTGCCTCATGGTTTTTTCCCTGGGAGAGTAAAAGCAGTGATTTCTTATTTTAGAAGTGTTTCTGGGGTTTCATCAAGTTTGTCAGAGATAAAGCCCTAGAGGCCTTCCTCCACAAGCAAGCTAGTAGCTCCCTGTCTGAGGTATCACAAACATCCCTTAGGAGATAATAGAATGCGTGCCTTGAGAAGCGGCTTGTCCTCAGAAAAGCCCAAGTGTTTTAGGGGTCAGTCAAAAATCTGAAAGTTCAGACTCCAAGTTCTCTGAGCACTTTGCCCTTGTTTTGAGCCTCTCAGCTCTGGTGACAGTTAACAGCCGGATTCTTGGTGACATGGAAACTTGATCACCACATCAGTACACAGGCCATCAAGAATGTGACCCTGAGGTGAAAGTCCTCATGTTGTGTTCCCTCTCCTCTCAGCCAGGCGGTCCCCCCAAAAGCACTGCTTTGCAATTTATATTTACATCCCCCTCCCTCCTCCTGTTCTTCCACACGAGGCAGTTGACAATGGTAATATGTGGCCATACTCAAGGATGGGGGTGTGACAGGCTCAATAAGGAGTGGACTGATTTGTTGTTTTGGGGTTGAAAGCTCAGACTTTCATGAAACAAAAATATTATATTCAGGGTAATAATTTATGGCTTTAACTCCCATTTGATTGCAGGCCATAAATACTAGCAAACAGTACTTACAGCATCTCTAAAGGACATTAGGAACATAGTTTTATTTTATACAGCAATTACAGACTCAGTGCAAGCATGGGCATTATTTGAAAGACATTATTTTTCCCCAAATAAGTCTTTGGAGATGATAATGTTAACAGTGATTTTCACATGCTCTAACCTTATTCATGTGATTCAAAAGTATCCAAAGAAATTCAATGACAGATCAACTAGTGAGGCAAAAGCTGATGGAAGTCGATACTCTGACAAGGATGTCATTTTTTTATCCTGAAATAACCAAGCTTCCCAGACACAGATGCATGGCGTATGACCTGCATTATCTCATCAACATTTAGAAACTTCCAAGGCACCTCAAAATAAACTGGGCCCACAGCATGGAACTTGCTCAAATCTCTTTGATTTCCTTGTGCCTAACTTCTTTAGTGGTAAAGCAGAACACCTGCTTCGGTGGATAGTTTGGGCCTTGATCACTTCTGCCTGCCTTTCTAGTGTAGTCTTGTCATTCTCACCCTGGGATGGGCCCTGATTTCTCTTGCCCATTTGACTACCCCAAAGTCTTGGAGCCATGTGAATGAGATACCATTAGTCATTTATAATGGAAGCTGGCACCAGCCATAATGGGGAATTCCTTGTGAATAGAATGCTTCCTTTATATTACAAAAGCATTTCAGTCCCAGAAGGATGTTATTTATACTCCTGTATACTTGGTGCTCAGTGAATTAATTTATTTAAAGAAGTGAATTATATTTTTTTCATGATACAGATTTGATTCCTACATGGAGAAAAAAAGACATTTCTGAAAGCTTCTTTGGGCTGAAATTGAATCCAGTGAGTGTGATTTGAAATGCTATTGAAATACAGTCTCACAGCAGAGAAGGATGTGGTGTAGAAGCTGCTTTACATTCGCTTTTACAAGGACTAGCCACTTTACTTTCCCTATCTTATTTGAGCAACTTCCCAAGAGACAGGAACCATTAACTCTTTATTTTGGCAGTGATCATCCTAGGTGTTCTTTTAATGGGTATTTTATTTTCTAAATTATAGATGAGCTTGATTGGAAGACAAATGCCATTATCAGAGTTATTTATTCATGGGATGTCATCTGTAACATGCCCACACTAGTTTTTCGCAAAGTTTGGTATTGATTACTTGCTTTAATCAGTTGAACCAAGAGATGCTAAAAGACTCAGCAATCACAACTTTGAGTACGAGCATCTCTCTCTGGGTCTCTGCCAGGTTCAGAGTGAAAACTGTGTCTATTTTGAAACTCTTGGTAACAAGAACACTCATTAGAAGTTGTTGGAAGGCTCCTTACATTTAGGTGCTGAATGTATATGACTCTCCAACTTCACACACATGAAGTGCTCACCTTGACAACCCCCTAAAAATGTGTTTTTGTCCACACATTTTGTTCAATTGTGATATTAGCAGGAAGGACTGCAGATATCCAGCTCTGCCCTCTCTAATAATACACACATAATCTTTTCTGACTTTGCTTTCAAAGCAAAGAACACATGAAACACATGGCCAAGACCTCAGTAGGTAATCAGCATTCTGTCTAAAGGCAATTAAAGATGATATAGCTGGGGCTCTATTTTTATTTATACTGTGTAATGAGGCTCCAAATTAAAAAAATTATATTCTAATCTCCATTAATATAAGAAGTTGCAGTCTTGTGAGTTCAGTGGTCCATATTAGGGGACAAATGTATCATTTTTACACTTTCATTTGGTTCCAAGATTCAGCATTTCCCAAGGAAAAGTGCTGATACAAATAGCAGGAGATCTACCCCCTCTCTTCTCATCCTACTGTGGAATGGGTTTCATTTGAGCAATAAGACCTGATAGACTGTGCATTTGTGGCCAATTATGGCATACCTTAGGTGGTATTAGAAAGCATAAGGTCAAAAAGGGGGGCTTTAACTTCCTAAGAAGTATGATAATGACCCTGAAATTCACAGCTTGGGCACCTTATTACTATTGTAAGATGGGATACATTGAAATGAAGAAAACAAGGAGCAAAGACATAAGTGGAAATTGGTAGATGGTGGTGGTAGGGAGGTGAAATCAATGTCAAACAATTCTAAGTCTTTGCATTTGAATTTCTAAAGACATTTCCAAATAGTGATCCCTTTACAAAGTTCTGCTGCTTTCTCATACACAACCACAGATGGATAGTGTACAAAAAGTTTCAGACCAATTTCTCTACATTTTTTTAATACAGTTGGTAAGAACTGAAAATGTTTTGTTTGAGAAGAGGACTTTGCCAAAACAGGTGGTTAGTTGTGAGTCTGCATTGGTTTCTAGGCTTAAAACCAAAGTCTGAATGAGACAGAGGCTTTTGGGAAGGGACAGAACTCCTTTGGGTCAGTAACACACTATTAAGTAACTGCAGAGAAATTCAAGACAGTCTTCATAAAGAGAAACCCTGGGGTAGGCTGCAAAATAACCTTCTAAAAGATACCCACATCTTACTTCTGGGGACCTGGGACTGCTACCTTATATGGCAAAAAGGTATTGCAGATATGACTAAGTTGGGTTCTTGAAATGGAGAGATTATCCTGGATTGTCCAGGAGGGCCCTAAGTGCAATCACACATTTTCTTAGTAGAGAGGCAGAGGGATATTCTACACATAGTTCCTAGAGAAGAAACCAGGTGACCCCAAGGTAGAGAGGAGAGTAACGCAACAACAAGACAAGGAATGCTGGTAGTCCCTAGAAATTGAAAGAGGCAAGGAAATAATTTACCCCTAGAACCTTCAGAGGAAGAACAACCCTGCTGATACTTTGTGTTCGACCCAGTAATACTGATTTTGGACTTTTGACCTCTGTAACTAATAGAGAATAAATTTGTGTTGTTTTAAGCCTCCCATTTTGTGGTAATTTGTTATGGTAGTCACAGGAAATGAATGCCCTGCCCCTCCTAGGACCATTCTTCAAGATTACATTATGGATTTATTTCTATATAATACTCTATTTTCAAAGAATTCTAAAGATTAAAATGCCTGAGTATGTCTCAGCTGCTGTCTCCCCTGCTACAGTTTCCTGAGGAAATCTAAGATGCAGGTTCAAAGTCTCACAAATACAGGTATCCCCTGCTCTTTGGAGGTTCACATTATGCAACTTGGCTGTTATGAAAGACTTATATTAGTACCTGTTTTTGCTAACTAAAAATATCCAAAGATGATTTTCACTTTTATCAAAAAATGTAGAAAGGGAAAACAGTTTTCATTGAGTGTTTATAGAGGCAGCATGAAGCTCCTTCCCAGGGGACCACATTCTACATCTCCACATCAAGCCACCAGAGTTTTTAACTGTGTCTGAGAGCATCTATGCTGTATCTCCATTTATTTTGTGCATTGTTAGCAAGATGTGTCTGTCCTAAGGTAATTGCTTCTTCACTTTACACCAGTTCAGCTTAGGAAAGGTTTCATTGGAATGCTCTACTTTCAGATAGCAAGGGAGGCTTGTGCTCCTTTTATAAGCCTAAGTTTGTCCTCACCTTTGCTACCCCCGATCACACAGTCAAACTTCTGCTTCCCTTTCCACGTCCACTTCTTCAGAGTCTTCCTTGAGGCTCTTACCTGGGAGTCTCGTTCTCTCTCAAATAACTTGTATCTATTTTAACTCTGTGCCATTTGCAACAGAGACATCTGATTGTGTAGCCATCTCCCTGGTGAGGGCATAACCCCTACAGAGTTAAAAAACAACACACACATTTGTATCCTCCAACATGCCTGACCTGGGCTTGGCACTTTGAGGTGTTTAAATACATTTTCTTTGACTGAAGACATAAGAAATGTCCAGAAGCAGGTGGGCTGGCCCTTTGTTGCCCTAGGCTTATATGATGGACACCTGAAAGCTTAGACAGCTCAATAGGTCAAGACTGTGATACATCAAGCCCTAATACTTTCAACAGCCACCAAGTTAAGGCCCATGCAGAAGCTAAATGGAGTAAGGTGGGGAATACAGTAAAGAGGATTCCACTTCTGCAAGCTGAGTTGGGGAACTCACAGTTTGTGTGACGGGAACAGGCCAGAAAAAGAAATAAGGTCAAAAAGGCCATGAATGAAGACACATGAATGAACATATAGCATGACCTATAGCATGGATGGGGGTATGCACAATCCTCACCTCTGTCTACATCCATCACATCTATTCAGGAAAGCCAGTCACCAGGCACAGAGCCCATTAGTTTCCCACTTACTTAGAGATTAGGGGCCAGATCTGGACTGTGTTATACTGGGGGCTGTCTACAGTCCCCTCACTTCAGGTCAGGCAATTCTTTAGACAAATCACTTGATTATTTCATTCACAATCACTCCCTATTGTTTTAGCAATTTAAGGATACAGGAGTATTTCATAAATTGTTCTCCCAGTGTAATTTAGGGATGAAAGTTCATGGGCTCTTGCCCCAAGCTGAACACTGAATTTCCACAGAATTAAAGTTAGCTAATCTCAGAGCACTCTAGCATATGTAATTTATAAAAAAGTATTCTCCTTCTTCCCTTCCCTATTTGTCATGTGTCCCAAGACTCCAACAATCCCACTGGATCCTTGGAGATCAGAAATTTGGCAAACTCCCATTTGTTGGGAGAATACAGAGCAGGCTGGACTTTCTACCCACACAATTGGCATTCTTACTTGGCAGTGGGGAAGCACTACCTTTATTCAGGATTCAAGCAATCAGCTACTTAAAATCTAGGAAAAATTCCTTTCTCCCAGGAACACCTTCCTGAAAGTGTTTTGTTTCACATGCAATTTAGTAGTCTCCTGGGATGACAGAAAAAGAGATTTTTATTTGTTTACTTTTTAAGCCTATGGTGAAAAAAGGTTCATGAATAGCTGGGGCTGTGAATTGAAAAATATTTTTAGATATAGGTATCTCATTCACATTTAGGTAAAAATTTGGATAGTTATAAGAAAGAACTAAATAATAATAATTAATAATAATAGCTGATAATTATTGAGCTTCTGTTTTGTGCCAAAGATTCAGATGATCTCATTTTATCCTTACAACAGCCATCTGAAATTGGTATTGATATTAATTGCAGTTTTACAGATAAAGAAGCTGAGGTTAGTGAGGTTAAGAGACTTGCTAAGGTCACATATAGGTGGTTAGTGGTGGAGCTGGGGCCAAAACCCAGCCATCTGTCTCAGGATCTTGTGCTCTCCAGGATACACAGGATAAAAAGATTTATACTTTTGTAGCAGGTATAAATCTTAGTCTATAAACTCAGGTGGTTTACTGTTCATAAATCAGCTTAGTATCATCTTTAAGCCCTTTCCTCCTACGCTGAAGGAAATAATAGCTCAACCACTCTTGAGGCTTCCTTGTCATCACCTTCAATAGGTTGGAGTAGGGTTTGGAGGTTTGATCCACAAGTCAAGACACTGGGTAAGCCTCCATTCCTCTGCTGTCTGGTAGCTTGACCAGAGGCACATAGCTTCAGGCCATGTGATGATCTCTGCCCTGCGGCTTCTATGCCAAGCTTGCGGCCAAGGGTGTTAAGGCACTTCCTCAGGCATCACATGCCCAGCTCCTCAGAGGCCCTGCCTCAGCCTTAGTATGATGCCAAGAGCAGGGAGCAGGTCCTCACTCTCCTGGACTAGAGGAATCTGAGTTGGTCTGAGGGAGATCAATATCCCTCCTTGCCACCCTCCCTCTGTTCCTCTCCCCAGGACAGAAGTACTAGGCACTTCTTCTTGGGTCCCCACTCTTCTTAATGGTCTTAGAATTTTGACTTTTGCTTTTTCCTTTCCTGCAAATCTCCAGCAGGCATGGATCTTGATGTTGACTTGAACAGGTGAAGGTAAAGGCTAAATATAGAATGAAAACTTAAGTAAATAATACGCAGTATGCTCCTGCCAAATCTCCTTTCACTGATCTTTATATTAGTGGTACGTGCCCCCGGCTCACTCTCTTTCTCACACTCATACACAGACAAACCCATGTGTACATAATTTCTCATTCTTTTGATATTTAATAATATTTTCTTCTCCTATTAGGTATTATATTATCTAGGCTTTGTCTCTGACAGTACTGATGTTGTTATGGAAATACATTAAATAGTCCTTTATTAAAGTTCCTGACAAATTGTATATCACAGCTCATGTCCATGAAGTAGCAGGCAAGTGATATGACTTTTTCCTATATGTCAATTTGTGCCCCCAGTACTTTTTAATATATCTTATAATTAATATTTTAATTTATGAATTATCTTGGAAGATCTGTTTGGAATCATGCTCATCTATTATAGTTACTTAAATCTTTAGAAAAATTATTAGGAATATTTGTGTCTCATTTCATGGAAATTGGGAATACTAGATTATAATGATTACAATGTAAATATATTTATTCAGAAAGTGGAGGGGAGACCTCTAGGGAAAATATAGTATTTATGGTATTTATTACCCACATTAGTTTCAATGTTTCCACGTGTGTGTTTTCTTAAAATATTGCTGATATTTTATCTTGTGTATATCTCTACTATTAAGTCCCTTGACTATTCATGCCTACAGGACACAGGTAGGAACATTTTCTTAGTAGACCTTATCCTCAAGGATCATTTTATTTCCACAGTTTAGTATCTGCTTACTAGAATAGAGCACTCCGTATTTTTTCCTAAAGATTCTGAGTTTTGATTCAATGTGCCAGGTGATAAATGACTGGAAGTTGGCCATAGGGCATGTAAGCAATGAGTCATGCTGTCTCCTTGTTTAGTCAATAAATAGCTTCCAGCAAATATTTTAAAGCACACTTACCTTTGGTATTATCCTTAGGCAGACCATCCTAATCTACAGCTCTGCTCTCATCCCTCTTTCAGAACTTCCAAAAAGAAAGGAAAAAGTGGGATAGAGTTTGCATTTGCCTGTTACCTCTTTCAATATGGGAATGAAGACGTACCTGCATGCAGGGGTCTTTCCCAACAAATCCTTGTCCTTGATTTATCTTTCTGTATTTTGCTTGCTCTCAAATGTTATGAGGCGGTTTTTACTATATATTATTTTTGCTTATAGATATGGGCCTCTATGTGACTGTTTAAAACAGTCGCATTGCTCTGTGGTTCCATAAAAGGTCAGCGGGACTTCAGAATGGAATGCAGCAGGAAGTGCCCTCATGTGTACATTCCACAAAAGATCGCTCTAGACCATTAATTCAAATTTATTAAGATTGTTTAAAACATAAATTCTCCCTAAATGAGAAGTAGGAAAGGGAAGAATTAAGCCTATTAACCTTAATCACTGTTTAGATTGTTTCCTCAAACATTAAGGGTCAGATCCTGTAGAGTGGGAGGGATATGGAGGAAAATAGGAAGAGTCAGTTTCTGAGCAGGGAGCAAGAAGATGTGCCACGTAAGCTGCTGTAAAAGGGTGCTTTAGACAGACAGCAGCAAGAGAACTTAGGGAACCTGCAAAGGCAGGAAATAAAGAATAAGTAGGCAGGAAACATGAGTGGCAAGGGCATAAAGGGCACTGCAATCCCCTTAGAAGAACCTCTGATGTGTGGTCGTGGTTGCAAGTGTCTGTGCTAAACTGTAAGCTCTGTAAAGGTATGACTTATTTTGTTTTCTTCTAAAGCTCTATACAGAGTAAGTGTGCAGAAAATGTTTGCTGAACAAATATACTTCCGGTTTAGGCAAAAGAGTAAGCAATGCTTAGACATAAAAAAAAAAATAAGAATATTTGGCTGAGTTATGAGAGGTAGCTCTGGGATTTTATCAAGAAAGCTTTTGACTTTTGAAAAGGTTGTGCCAAAAGTGAGGCTCTTTTGGATAAATCAAACCTCAATCCATCTTAGAGGCATCTCTTTATGTTGCAGTTTCATTTTATTAGTGGGGAAAAGTCACAAAGTGGCCTAGGACTTTGGTTAAGGTCAGTGGAGATACTGGAGGCTGATATCAACATCATCAGCTTTCCTCCTGTACATGGACCTGTGTTATCACAAGCTTCAAAAGGAGTTTGGCTCTAATTTTTACTACCAATGATAAGAAATTATTGTTATAGGAAGAAACTGCTTTGTTCCATTTAACTTGATCTTTTTATTAATAAAGCAATTCTGTAGTGGAGTACTTATTTCATATTTAAAACACAATACAAGCTTTTCAGTAAGTGACCGATTTAATGCTCCCCCAAATGCCATGAGGTGAGTATTTGTTCTAAATTTACCCCCTAATGCTTAGAGAGGCTAGGAAAATCAGCCAGTGTTACTAAAGTAATAAAACACAGAGCTGAGGTTTGAACCCAAGCTTTCCTGGTTCTGAAGTTCATATTCTTACCATTGTGCTACATAGTTTCCCTTCTGTAAGCCTCCAGCCTGAAACAGGTTGAAAAGAAAATCTTATGTTTATTAATTTGGTTAAAGAATAGTTGTAGAATTATATGAAAATCATAAAATTATAGCTTTGCTAGGAATATTAGAAAGTATTTAATCTTATGATTTTCAAACTGTAGTTCTTAGATTTCTTTCAAGCCCTCAGAGGTTGCCCAAGGGAGGATCAGGTGGACTGGAAGTGGGAAGGCCACAGGGAGAAAGGTCAGGGCTTTCAACCCTCTTCTCCAGAGATGGAAGCTTCTCTTAACTCTTTTTACATTGGAGTTCTACTTAAGATTCCATTTAGAGGAAACAAAAGGTTTACCATTCTGAAAAAAAATGGTAGACAATCTCTTAGCTAGCCTAAATATTTCACTTTATAGATGAGAAAACAGAGACCTACACAGTAATTTCGCCAAAGTCACTGTTAAAATCATAGTGTCTCTGAGCTGGGGGTACCATGAGGGTCCTCTGGTCTGCCCATCTACCAGTGTTTGCCTCCTTAACCTGTGTTCACCCACACTGGGCCCAAATGCCTCCATCATGGGATGGGCAGGGGTCACGGTTCACCAAACCTTCCCATCTTTCTGGTTCTTAGAAAGTACTTTCTTATAATAAACTAAAATTTGTCCTTTCATGTTCCTAAAAGCTAAGTAGCATGATGAAAGTCATTCTTCCACATGACAGTGCTTCAGATATTTGAAGACTCTTAACATATTCCCACTGAATCTATCACCTCCATTTCCTTAACTATTCCTCAGTCAACATGGTTTCTTTCAAGTCTGGTTGCCCCCACTTCAAAAATGTGTCCAATTCTTTACATCCCCTTTAAAAAGTCAAGTGCAAAATTAAACATAATTCTTCAATAATATTTTAATTTATTCATTAAGTTTTCTTTTAAACTCCCATTCATTACACAATGTTATCATAACACCCTTCAGGTGGGCAAGGATTGATGATAGGTAAGGGAAATGATGGGGAGAAACTATTATCTACAGACTGGGTTAGCCCACACAGACAAACTTATGCACACACTTTCTCCTCTGTTTCTTAAAAGGAATTCCCTAACTAGTCAAAATCACCCCTGCAGTGAGAGTTCCCTTCTGAAGCAAGCCTTTATTCAGAGCTGTATATGCTGTGCAGAAGGATTTATAAATTTGAAACAAATAGTCAGCTGACTATGGGGATATGTTGAGCCAGATTTAGATCACTCTAGTCAAGACTCATCCATGAGAGAAGTCACCTGTCTACATAATAGATATCAAAATCAAGCCATGGCAACTGCATAGAAAAACATGAACCGATTTTAAGTATCTTTACAGATATATATTTGCAAGTGAGATGATAAAGGTGAGAATAGTAATAATACGCAAAAAGTATTTTCTAAATTTTATAGAATATAATTTCCCTTCCTTGCCTCTGCTAATGGAGGAAACTGTTATGTAAATAATCCAAAACAGCAAGCAAAATGCTATTAAGTCATAGTTCTGGAATTTACATTTTCAAAAAAAACAACAAATTACCTTTTTAATAATAGCTGGTTTTGTTAAATATCAAAAGTGGCTACTGTCTTTTAGTTCACCCTGACTAATCTTGAGGCATGCTGAGTGGCAGGGAGTTAACCTGAAATTGAAAACTTGTTAGAGATAATCCCCCAAGAAGTAATAATTTATATAATTTAATCTAAAAATGATTATTTTCTACAGTTACTGCTATTTTTGAGCTGCTGTAAGTGGTTTACTGTTTATTCTTACATTGTTTTTTATTCAAGGAATTTAATGTGCTTTCTGTGTATCCTCTTATTTACTGTCACCATTGTCTTCATAAATACAATTAGCTCTGTTTTGTGTTTGTTGAAATTGAAGGTTCAGGATTGTTAAGGAGTAATATTTCAGGAGAGGAAAAAGGTAAATCTCACAGAAAATATGCAGCAAGATTTAAAATTCTTGAGTATTCTAGCTGGAGAAGACTCAAGAATCATCCCTTTCATTTAACCCTTTCATTTTAAAAATGAGGACAATGACATTAGAATCATTTCAATGGTCTATTTAGTGAACTTAAATACTTTTCTTTTTTTCCATTTCCTGAGTTTGAAATAAGAATACTTACACTAGCATTTTTCTAATAATAGAATTTTCAAAACCATTGAAAGGAGTGTGCCAAGATGAATGGAACTGTCTGTCTGACGTTTAGCTAACGTGTACATCAGCAGTATGGCACATGGAATCTGCTAGGTGAGGCTGAGAGCCTGGGTCCCACCACTTCTGTGACACTGCCCCTGCTTTCACTATCCAGCTCTCAGATATGTTTTTGGACCTTAGTGTCTTCACATCTAAAATTAGGGTTTGGACTAAATCTTTTAAGTGTTCTTAGAGTTCTAGTGTACCACAATTCTCACTTTCTTTATATAATTTTTTCAAATGCATAATATAGACATATGTCATAGAGATGCAAATTCATAAACACTATGAAGACAGGAAGGAAGCAGAAATTAAAAATGGAAGATTAGATTATACTTGACTATATTTCAAAGCTAAGTGATCTCTAAAGAAAACAATGTTGATTTGATATTTTTTTAATGTTGTACTTTCTAATAGATAATACATTCTGGCTCCTTGTGGGGTATGTTAATTTTCTTTTTCCTTCATAAAATTTTGGGAGTTTGTGTTGTCAAATAAGCATCAAGTTCTCTTAGTTTGATATGTTGTGGCTATCCTCACTCATGAACATGGATGGGCATATCAACTCTTGCTACTCCCTCAAGTAAAGGCAGCAAAGGCTGGGGTGTGGCTCTGAATGAGTCTCTTTTAGTTTGCTTGGAGTTTGGAGCTGTAATTCTCTGCTGACAGTACCACCACATTCCTCTAGTAACCGATTATGTCATCACAAACAGAGATTTATGAGCCCAGACTCTAAAGAAACAGAAGGCAGGATGAATTATGAGAAGCTCCAGGCCTGCAAACACTTCCTTCAGTAATGAGCCTAAGGTGGGGAGGAGGGAGAAATTAACCTCACTAAACTCCCATTTTACACAACCCAAATAATACATTGCTAACATCTGACTGAGCACAGGAATTCGTCTTGAGGTGATCCAGTTTAAAGCCCATTTGTAAATTCAGTCTGAAGGGCTTCAAGTGAAAGGGATGAAGGTGCCGGAAAATGCACGGTGGGGAATAAGCAACCTCTCAGCGGGGCAGCCTGGATGACTTAATAGGGCCTTTCCATTGCTAATGGATGCATCTCTGAGAAGGCCCAAAGGTAAATATGAAATAGTTTTGTGTTCCAAGAGGGAATTGCAGAGTTCATCACCATAGATATGAGCTTCTGTGCTTCCTCGGAGGAAATACAGGGAAGCCAGCATGCAGAGGCAGTGGTCTCTCCATAGCCACTCACCATGACAGGGTGAGTTTGCTAGATACCAAAGGCAAGGACTGCAGCCTTTACTTAGTGTGCCACTACTCAGAGGCATTTCATTAGCAGCAAAATTGCAGATAAATGTTCAATCCATGTTTATGTGTCACTTCTGGTAAAGAAGCTACAGAATAAGGTTTCTTGGGGAAAGGGTAACAGGAATCCGTTAATCCACTAATAAATATTTATTGTGTATCTACAATGTGAGACAGATTATCATGAGATCTAATAAGGAATAATAACTAAAGAATACATAGGGTGGTTCTAGCTTTCATAAATTTTCCAGTCTTGCTTCAGGAGGCACGACACATGCACACAAGGAGAAACCATGATACCATGATGACAAGTCACTATGAGTTATGGAGACAGGAAGTCAGAAGGAACTCAAAGTGAGAAAAAGAGCCTGAGGGCTGTAGGAATCAAGAAATGCTTCCAGAAGTTGCCTTTAAGAAAAAGATTCTTGTAGATGAATGAACATGAAAGCCTTAAAGGAGCTGTAAGTAGGATTGTGAATTCACCATGAACAGAAACAGGGAAAAAGACAGAACTAGGTGGAAAGCAAGGGAATAAAGAAGGCAGTTTCTTGAGAGATTCATTTAAGAGAGCAAGGGGAGAGAACAAGGAGGGAATCAAAACCAGGCTGGAGAAAATACCGGAGAAAAAGAAAGGGGGCGAGTAGCTATTCAGAGCCTTCTATATTTCAGTCACTCAACAGTCCCAGGCACTCAACATATGTTATCTCATTTATTCCTCCAAAGCTTCACATGACCAATATCATTTTACAGATGAGTAACTAAGAGAAATTAAGTAAATGGAGCCAAAGTGACACCCAGTCCCTCTGACTTGAAGACCAGTGTTTTTTCCATTATGCTCTTCCATGGCCCTGTGTCCTCTTACATCCAGTTCCACCATCTACCCAAACAGAAGCTTAGACTAGATCAGCTCTGTGGTCTGTGTTAACTTCAAGGTGCCATGAGTCTACCATTCAAAATATACAGGGAATAAAAAACAGAAAAGTTTCTTCAGGAAAAAGTGAGAAGCTGGAGAGTTCCTAGGAGGTCTGAAAGATGTGTTGATGAGAAAATTCTGATGGAATAAATGGACTCATACTCTCTTTCTTGCCACCTTCCTGCGTGCATTTGCACTTACTAGTGCAAATCCTTTTCTCTAACTAGAGCCTGAGAAGTCCAGGCCCTCAGAACTCACTCAGAGTTAGATATCCTGTATGTGACTGCCCCCATCAAACATGCAGATTAACCCAGAAACGTGGCAGGTCAATATCTCAGGATACCTCAGGAGGTAACCCTTTTCCTGCCCAGGTCACTGGGGCAAGGCCGCTGGGGCCTTGTTTCAAGTGTATTTCATCTCCCTAGTAGATGACTGGAAAGAACAAGGTATTCTAATGAAAGGCATATTGAGGAAAGAACGGTGAGAAATGGAGAGTGAAGTGTGAACCTGAACATATAAGGAAAAGAGGAGTGTAGAAATGAAAGCATCACAAAAATACCAAAGTCTAAAACAACAGAGCAGTATATGGTTATACACTTTTATAAACCTGCCAAAAATTGCAAATTTGTTCATGGTGAAAGTAAGTAGCATCAGAAGTGAGAGCCAGAGGTAAAGCAGGAGAATCTTAACGAAAGGTGCCAAAATACCTTGGATAGGGAAATCCTCGCCATGGTCTTTGCCAGGGCACATCACTTGTCTTAAACTGAAAGAAAATGAGTTTGTGTGTTTGCGTGGACTTTGTATATGTACTAAGGAACTTCTGGCCACTCAAGCAGCAAGAACTGGAGAAAGCACTCCATAACCCTGGGTCATTCTCCACTCCACTTACCACAAGTCAAATATTTCTTTCTTTGTGATGTGTCTGGATTCCATTGAGAGGAAAATCTAGAAAAATCCAGGAATACAAGCTATTCAAGGTTCTTGTTATTACAGTGCTGAGATGAAGTAATCAAGTTTCTGAAAGGGGTATATGGAAATATTATGACTAGTAAATCAGAACAAAGGTCTAGTCCATAATTTATCTTTTAAAAGTTTTAAACTGCTGAGGAAATGAAACTTGAGACAACAGTCTTCACCTGGCATGGGCTCAGTGCTATATTTGTTCCCTCTTCTCCCTTCAATAACTTTGGAAGTTGGGCACTAATGGCTGAGGTGCACAGTAAGATGGAACCTCATTCAACCAGGACTGACATGAATATAATGAACTCTTTGAGGACATGGCCTCAATTCATTAGTGCAAATACATGCAGGAAGCCATGTGAAACGCCCTGGTGCAAATTTCTTTTCTTTTTTTTTCTATTTCCTTAATGGACATTTGCTTTGTCAGACTTGCATTACGGGTGAAGTTATAAATATAGAAATGAAATATTGATTACTTGTCTCAACTCATCCACAGCTTGTGCAAGATCAGACACCACATAGCAGCAGAGGCTGAGGGGTGGGGGTGTGAGTGCTTTCAGGAACTGAACTCTCTTGAATGGTTCTGTGGCTAAAATTCATTTTCAAAAAGTGTTTTTTCACTGGACTATTTTGAGAACTAGAAGTAAGGTTTAAGATAGACTTTTTCCCATGAAAATTAGGGCCCTGTCATCCTGCAAATCTTTTCCTTCCCACCCACAGAGCTTGTTAGTCTCCATTCATTTAGACACCACAGGCATGCAGAATTATGGGTGGTTGCCCAGATGGTGGCTGGGAGAGGCCCACTGCCACCCAGGCATCGGCACAGCTCTCAGCTGGGAATGGCAAGCAAGCAGCAAAAGAGTATAACCAGGGCTTGTTTTGATTCCAGGCAGAAAGCAAGTATGTGTTCCCTAGACGTTAGGTCAAAACAACCAGCAACCTAAACAAAGCAAGAGAAAGATGTTTCACAAGAGCAAGCCTCCACCGATTCCCCTAAACTTGTTCTGGGGAAAAAACTATTAATTTTTAATGCATGAGCCTGGTCAATGTTATAAAACAAATATTTGGACAAATTGACAGCAAGAGACTCCTGATGGGATTCACTGAGAAGGACACAACGTCACTTTTGTGGTATTCTTACCAAAAATGCATAACCAGAGTCTAAGTGATAGAAAACATCAGCAAACCAAAATTGAAGGACGACTAAAAAATATTAACCCATATTCTTCAAAAAATCAAGGTCAAGAAAGACAAAAAAAAGACAAAAAAAACTGTTCCTGATTAAAGACACTAAAGTGACAAAAACTAAATGAAACAGATGATCTTGAAATTTAAATATGGACTGTGGATTAGACATTGGCATTATGTCAATTTTAAATTCCTTGACTTTGATAGTTGTACTATTGTTAGGTCAGAGAATGTTCTCTGTTCTTAGGAAATACAGAAGAGGTAGTTACAGAATCAGCGTGATGTCTCCAACTTAGTCTTCAATGATTCAGGAAAAAAATTACATGTCTTTATGTAGAGAGAGAGATGTGGGGGGTGGAGAAATGAGAATGATATAACAGATGGTACAAAATGTAAAATGTTAGTAAGTCTGAGTAAAGAATATGAGTTTCTTGTACTATTCTTAACTATTCTTGCAACTTTCCTTGAAGTTTGAAAATATATCAAAATAGAAATATTCAAATAAGTGTCCCCAATATTGAATCTATCAAATTCGAGGCTATAATCAGTCATCAGCCTTTCCTTCGCGAATAAGAGTTAACCCACCAGCAAGGTTCCAGTTCCTCTGAGAGGGAGGAAGCACTTTCCACCCTCTCTCATAATTCAGCAGAATGCATGGAGCAGCTGTTTGAGAACTTTAAAAAGTAAGTAGGAGCTGACAGATTGGGATTACATCCGAATTCCATGTGTCACTGAATCGCAAGTTCGCCATTTTGCCTTTCTTTGGTGTACCTGGCCTGAGCTCGCTGCAGCCTAAAACTGAAGTGGAGCTCTGGAGGCTGACACAGAGAGTTCCAGAAGAAGACCTCAGGTTCCGGCTCTAAGATCATGAAAGGGAACTCAACTTTTCAGAAGAAGTGGGGGAAATCCTGTTATTCTTTTTATCTTCTTTGTTTTTATGCTGTCTCTGTTTCCTCACACCTTAGCCCCAAAGCCATCCTACTATTTTGCAGTGGTGGCTGGGGAAACAGGGTTGTGCGAGAATCTAAAATTCTGAGGGAGGAGACTGTGAGCCTAAGAAGGTAGGGGTAATCTTAATTGCATTTTTAAAAATATATATCTTTATTGATTTCAGAGAGAGGAAAGGAGAGGGAGAGAGAGAGATAGAAACATCAATGATGAGAGAGTCATTGATCGGCTGCCTCTTGCACACCCCCAACAGGGGATAGAGCCTTCAACCTGGGCATGTGCCCTGACCAGGAATTGAACCCCAATCCCCTGGATCCTAGGTTGACATTCAACCCCTGAACCACGCCCGGCTAGGCCCTAAGTGCATTTTTTATCTCTGTCTTCTCAGTGCTTGGGCCGGGGTACAGGCATAGTCACATAAAGTGCATAGCAGAGTGAGGTAACCTAAGCCCCCACTTCCTTGCTTGAGAGTAAAAAGGAGAGCCCAGGGAACTGGAAAGTACTGTGGTGGTCACAGAAAGAAAGAAGTTTAGGGAAGCAACCTTTTAAATTTGTTAGTGAACTCCTGCTCAACCCCTTCCCCCAACCTGCTGTTCATGTTTGGATCTGTACCTAAACAGCATAGGCAGACAGACCTTGAGAGATGAGAGCTCAACTAAAGAATAGATTACTAACAGTGTCCCAGACGGCCTCCAGGTGGTACGTATGTGCAACAGGTCTGAGGAGCACTGCAGAGGTTTTGAAAACCAACCAGTAGCACTGACTTTGCAATGACAACTCCAATAAGGATAGTCATAACTGAACCAAATCAGATGTTTGTTTGCTGAAACAAAACATTTCAAAATTTTTCATAGAATTTAATCAAGATCTAAAGCCTCTTGATATATTATTCAGAATATTCATAAGAAAATTCAAAATTATGTGACATAGAAAGAACCCAGAAAATGTCAAATCACATGTAAAAAGTCAATCAATAGATAGAACAGTGAGATTACACAGATATTGGAATCTCTAACAAAGACTTTAAAGCAGCTACTATAAAAATGTTTGAACAACAATCACATTCTTGAAACAAAATTAAAAAAGAAAGTATCATCAAGGAAAGAGAAAATACAAAAAAACACACAAATGAAAACTTTAAAACTTTTAAATATAATAGCCAAAATTTAAAAATCCTCTATATATGCTTAGACTAAAAAGTCAGTACACTTGATAATAGAGGACTAGACATTATCTGATCTGAAAAACAGAGAAAAAAAAATAAAAGAGATGAAGTGGGTCAGGGGCCATGAAGCAATGCCAAAAGCTCTAATATGCATATCATCAGAATTCCAGAAGGAGAAAAGATCCAGGGGAAAAAAATGCAGAAATAATCGCTAAAAACTTTCAAAATTTGGTAAAAGACGTAAGAAACTGAGTGACCCCAAACTAGGTATAGCAAGAGAATTTTGTACAGTTACATCATATTCAAACTGCTGAGAACTAAAGGAAAAACAGGAAAGAAACCAGGAAAAACAAAAAATTACTTATAGGGGAACAACAGTGCAAATGACTATAGATTTCTTATCAGAAACCATAGAAGCCAAATTGGAAAAGAAAAAATAAAACTGTCTATTCACAGATAACATAATTTTCTTTGTAGACAATCCCAAGGGATTCACAAAAACACTTTTAGAACTAATAAATAAGTTTGGCAAGATTTCAAGATACAAGGTCAGCATCCCTAAATTACTTGTGTGTCTACATAAAAGCAACAGACAATTGGAAACTTAAATAAATAAAATATATAATTTATAATTGCTCAAAAAAAGAGAGGTATTAAGTATAAATTTATCAAAGCATGTACAGAATGTGTATGCAGAAAACATAAAACACCAGGGAAAGAAATCAAAGACCTAAATAAGTAGAGAAATATATCATGCTCATGGATTGGAAGGCTTAACATAGTAAAGATAAATTGATGGGCAGATTTAACACAATTCCTCTAAAAATCCCAGCAGAGTGTTATGTATACATGGACAAGTTGATTCTAAAATTTATAAGGGAATAAAAAGAAGCTAAAATAATCAAAACATTATTTAAAAAGAAAAGTAAAGTTTAAGGAATCATACTACGTGATTTTAAGACTGATTTTATAAAGCCATAGTAATCAAGACAGCAAGGTATGGATGAAAGAATAGACAGTGATTAATTGGACAGAATCGAGAGTCCAGAAATACAGAAAATAGTGTGGTGAAAGCCTGGGACTGAGGACAGGTACGGGACAGAAGGGGTCAATGGGGAAAAATGGGGGACATCTGTAATATTTTCAACAATAAAGATAAATTTTTTAAAAAAAGAGAAATGGATGCACACAAATATTGCCTGTTGACCTTTGACAAAGGTGCAAAGGCAGTTCAGTGGGAAAAGGACAGTCTTTTCAACAAAGGTGTTTGGAACAATTGGACACTTACAAAAAATAAAAATGAACTTTCACCTCAATCTTAGACTGTATAAAAAAATTTAACAGAATGAATTATAGATATAAAAGTAAAATGTAAAACTAGAAAATATTTAGAAGAAAAGATAGGGAAAAATCTTCAAGATCTGGAGCTAAGCCAAGAGAAATTTTACACATGACAACAAACCTGGTCCACTGAATAAAAATTTGATAACTGCTCTTTGTGAAAATTAAATATATTTGCTCTGTGCATAAAATTCAGCTATAAAAAACAAACAACCCAGAAAACTTTCATAGACACTTCACCAAAGAAGTTATAGTCAAGGCAAATACACACATGAAAAAAATGCTCCACATGATTAATCATTAAGAAAATGCAAATTAAAATCACAGCAAGTGAGCATTAAATACCTATTAGAATGTCTAAAACAATACAAAGGGCTGGCAAGGATACTGAGCTACTGGAATTCTCATACACTGTGGGTGGAAAGATGGTCCAGCCACTCTAAAAAATATTTGACATTCATACAATAGAATATTACTCAGTATGAACTGTTGATGCATGCAACAACTGAGATCAATATTAAAAGTACTATGCTTGAGTGAAAGAAGCCAGTCTCAAAGGTTTGATTTCACTTATGTAACATTCTTGAAAAGACAAACTCTAGTGACAGGGACTAAATCAGTGGTTGCCAGGGGTTGGCGGGTGGGCAGGGTGTCCACTACAAAATGAGAGTGTGAGGGAGTTTAGGGAAGCTAATGTAATTACTCTCTTTCCTGATTGTAGTTGGGGTTACATGATTCTGTTCATGTGTTCAAATTCATGAAACTGTACTCAAAAAGTCAGTTTTATTATACATAATTTTAAAATTAAATTAAAAGAAAAAATGAACTATAATTTACTTAATAAATTTACCTTCTAAATGGAAAGAGAAAATCCAAAAAAAACAAATGGCAGAGGATTAGCCAGATCTAACTACAGTTCATTTTGCTGTCCTAATGCTTTGGATAGATTGGAGAAAAACACCCTGAAGCAAGAATTCAATCATTTTGGAATTCAACAACTGCCACCGCGCCCCAGCAGCCTGCTGAAAACAATCATCCTAGCAGCTTGAGGAGGAAGCTATGCTGCTAGGTTTACATAGGTGTTCTACTGACTTCAGATATCAATTCCTGCAGAAGAGAGGGCTTCCTTAGATAACAGAGGTTGGAGATGTTTTAAATGGTGATAGGAGATGAGGTAGGGAATTGCAAGGAGGACGAGCTGCCAAGTTTTCACGTGTCCTCGCAAAAAGGTATTGTCTTAATGAGTTCACCACGGTAGAGTATGACGCTCATTCTTGGAAGGTGAGAGATTTGTTCCTGTCATTTCTTCTCACTTGATTGGATGCAGAATGTAGTGAAGATTCTTCTCAGCCTCTATGTAACCTTACGATTGTGAACTGATACTCTTTCTTAGAATCATCCAACTCCCTTTGCTGGATTCCAGCTCAACAAGCAGCCTTTGGGTAATTCTTTCATTTATTCATTATTTACTATACATTTCTCCAGCACCTTCATTGTCACAAACATTACACTTAGTGCTGGACGTACAAGATAAATAATGCATGCTTTGAGCAGCTCAGAGACTTTCCCACAGGGTAGAGAATGTGATGGCCAGCTGACAGGTATTCCAGGCCCTGTGGCAATGACTTCCCATGTGATTTAACAAGATGCAGTTAGGTGCAGTCATTCATTCTCTTGTGAATTGTTTAAGAAAAATCATTATCCCTGAATTTTACTATACAGAAAAAAATTATGAAACCCAAGATTAGACCCTAAACTGATTAGCCCAATGGAAAATTAATTGCCCTCCTGTGAGATTTCAGCCTTTATCATAACACTAACAATGGTCCACCTTAAGACCCAAAAGGCAGTTACTTTCATACTCCATCCACACTCAGAATTTTGCCCAACGCCTCTCTCTCCTTATTTACCATCTTATATCATTTGTGGCACAGTACACCATCCTCACCAGGCTGCGAACTGTTTGTGATCAGAAACTGTGTCAGTCATGCTATCTCTCTTCCCATCCTCAGCAGCTAGTTCAGTGCTTTCAAAGTGATATTGTAAAGGAATTATAATTTATGTTTATAAGAAAGAGTGGGAGAGGGAGAAAAGGAGGAAAGATAGGAGGGGAAAGGAGCAGAGGAGGGAAGGGGAGGAGAGGGAAGACTTAAGCCATTTGGAATTTGGAGTGTAAGTGCCTCATAAGTAAAGTATATTTTTAATAGACTAGTACAAAAAATACACTTTTCAATAGAAAAAAATGGGTTCTAATTTTGGCTGCCATTCATTAGCTGTGTTATCTTTATAAGTTAATTATCATCTCCAGCCTCAGTTTTCTCAACCATAAAATGAAATGATTAGGTAAAGAATTTCTAAATCATTCCAATATCTGTTGATTCCAGTATTTCTCAAGATAAAATTCTCTCCTTAGAACCTTCACTGTTTTCTTTTGTAATATGTTTCACTATTATCTCTTAACACTGAAAAGGACTTTGTGAAACTACTAGTATGAAAAAAGATTTCCCATAAACATCATATCATACATGTTTCCTATTAAGACTTCTGACATTCCACATGTTTTCAAAGGTAATTGGACATACTGCAGACAATTTAAGGATCATTATTGGGTTAGCTAAGAAAATAGCTAATGATGACTTTAGCTACCAGACTGTTCAGCCGATCATAGAACCCATTAGCTCAATTAAGTAAATCAAATAGGAAAAAACATTCAGACTTAAAAAACCACCCTCCACTACCTACTATTTGTCTGTAAGGCTTCTATTTCATGGTAAATTCAAACTGTTGTTCCTTCTATGGAGAAGAAAGTGACCAGATCATCTGATTTAGCAGATGTAGTGATTCAAGATCACTTAGCATATAAAATTATAAACCAAACATTACAATTAATAGCAATTTTAAGAAAGCAGGTAAAACTAGAAACCTTCTGTGTAAACAGAGCTTGAGCTTCTTTCTCTGGGGTGGTTTATTTCATTCTACTGGGATCAATGTGGGAAGAAGCACATGGTCTTTTCCACCCCTTAGGGACTTTTTTCAAACCTGGAATGGTCTGTAGGTTCAGATTTGCCAGAAGACAAGGAACTAGCATTCAGTCGAACATTTATAATCCAAAACATTTTAATTCTAGTTGTTTACAGCATTCAGATATTTAGTAGATTCTTAAGCTTTTAAAAACCAAGCCCTCAAGATAGTGCTCGCTTTAACTTCTATTTTTTTTTATTTTTATTCAAGTGGTCAGTTCACAGAATGTTTGAGGCAATTCATGGAGAGAAAAGAATATTCATTATTTAATATTTAATAGGTGTGGTTATTACATTCAGACCGTGCAACTTCTGGAAAGAGTTGGTCAAATGAATGAATGTTCAAAATTGATGCAGTGAATATTTCATCCAATTATAAATTTGCCAACTGGTGTAATCAGTGTGTGCTGGTAAATGTTTGACAATGGTCTTTCCAGCACTGGGTTTTACAGTGTAGACCTTCCCCTCACAGCCAACCAATATCAAGCAGCCAATGTGATATCACCTCGTTGCACAGATGGAACTGCTGGAAATTCAACAATCAGCTCTGTCAAGCTGGAACAAACAGCTCCAGCACACTCCTGGATGTGACTTAAGGAATAAGGAGGAGAATGCCCTACCCATAATTGGAATTCCAGGAAAACTAGTCTGAGACAATACATGTAAATTCTTACTTTTGCTGCCAAGCCTCATCCCAGATTGGCAGAGAGTTTTGGATCATGTTTTTCAGAAGACCCCTGTGAAGGAGCCCTTTGGAAAAGGCTGGCCTTCAGGGAATCTACATTCTAAATAGTCACTGTTCCTCATGTGCTGTGTGTCCATAAGCAAATAATTCCATTTCCCTGGGACTCATATTAAAATAAGCAGATTTCATATCTGAAAGGTGTCAGTTATCTAGTCTAAAAATCGACTCTGGTGCTGATCGTTAAACTGGGTGCCCATAATAGCCAGCAGATCCTGAAACATAAGTGATCACCACCCAGATAGGAGGTAGGAAGTCATTAAAGCTTTCCCAGGGTCTTACTGGGATCTTGATTTCCCCCCAAGAGAGGGTTTTTTAATGACTCTGCACAAGGGCTAGAGTAGATCTACTTTTCCCAAGGCTGTGTCCTCCTTGTCCCGCCTATGATCTCCCCCTCGTCTCAGCCATGCGGAGCTGTGTTTAACCTTGCCTTTGCAGTTATGGTTTAAGAAAGTTGACTTTTTATCCATTCTTACATATATATTTTTTCATATTCATGCTGAAATCCTCATCTCTGGGAGCAACACAAGAAGATCAAATTTGTAAAAATAACACTTATAATGTAAGTCCTCTAATATAATAATGTAATATAATGAAACTAGTCACTTATTGTACGTTAATATTCATTATTTATATTTATATATCAGTTCTGTGCACAGTCTAGTCAATAAATGTCTATTGAAAAATAAATGAATGAATAGCTGACATTTTATCCATCTGAACAGATGAGATGGTCTCCCTACTTTAGTGTTAGGCCTTGGGTGCTATGATACACTTTTCCTATTTCCATATTTTTCTTTATGTTCTCTGTTCATCTCTAGATAATAGCTTCTTGCACTGCGGCAGGGGGCAGGAATTTGGCAGGAAAATAATGCACTTTACCTGTCAGCTACCTTCAGAAATGCATGAATGGAAAGACTGAGAAAGTAGAAAATATGCCATGCAATTGCTTGGTAGAGCATCAAGTGGACTAGAGTGGGTGGCATTTGTCCTATTCTTAAGTTCTGATCTGAAGCTTGTACAACAGATGTAGTAGAGGCTGGAGAACGGTGATGCTCATTTGCGGAGGCGAAAATGCTGGGAAAACCGCAGGCCACTAGCAGTGGCTGCACAGTGCCTCAGGCTGATGAACCTGTTGGTCCTGCTGGGCAGTTTTCCTGCAACAACATTTTAAGTATTTGCAATGTGAGAAGCAATGGCAAGCATGGTTAATTTAACATTTCTATGTAAAGCTAGAGCACCAGAACTAGAGTATATGGAACTCCTTGAAAATATTGTCATTTCCTTTAGTTATGATAAAATTTAACCTCCCTCTTTACAAAATTAGCATGCCAGAAACCTTTTATGTTGTTGCTGTTAGTCCTAAAAATGGCATGAGAGTATTATAGCTACTGTTACTTAGTAGACATCAACCTGATATCTTTTTTATATGTATAGTGTTTAATAGTTTTTCTTATGCTACTTTTATTATTTATTTTATTTTATTTTGACTCTCCTTTCTCTTACATAAGTCCACACATTATATTCTAGCTTTCATATTTCTCTAAGTAAAAAAAAAAAAAAAAAAAAAAAAATCTTAGGAAGCTGTAGGAATAACCATGTATTTAATATAAATATATTCTTCTCAGTTATATTTCCACAATTAAGATGGTAAAAAAGAAATCTCTAACAAAGGGGTAGTTTACTTGCAATGATCAAATCTGAGTTAATCCTTAATTTTATATTTTAATAAATATGTATACAGGGTGGGCAAAAGTAGGCTTAGAGTTGTGAGTATATGAAACAGTTTATTCTTGTATTATTATTTATTATTTGTTTAGTATTATTATTAACCTACTTTTGCTCACCTCTATATTTAGTTTAAATGAGTTTTCTGGTCTTTGACCAATAGAAAGTTGAAATTGCATAGATTTTTTAGCCCCCAAAATTTATAAAAATGGGAAACTATAGAAGATGCAACATTCAGACTTTTTATAAAGTTGGGAGAGAAGCTGTTTCTCATTACACAAACTGTTAAAAAAAAGAATTTAAGTCAGCTGATATTTTTCCTTTTATTATTAGTCATTTAAACCAGGTCAGGTTTTCCTTTCATTATTTACATGAAATTAACATTATTTACATTATTTCATTATTTATGTGACATCTAATAACTGTCTGATTGAATTTAAACATTTGCAGTAGTTGCTCTTAGCTTTGTGTATTAGACCCAGTGTTTAGAGGAGTCACATGTTTCATCCCTAGAGGTGTTTTTTAACACATTAAAAAAATAAAGTGGACTCAAATGAAAGATATATATATATATATATATATATATATATATATATATAGTAAAAGGAATTCATTGGAATTGAGAGAGTTAAGAGAAAAATTTTACTCTGAATATAGAATGTGTATTGTTTACAGTGAGCTTATATTCAACTATAATTATTGTAATAAAAAGCACTATTAAAAAGAAAATAATCCCTTTGTGAGAAAATACTATAATATTTATATATCTTTACCTCTATCACTAGGCATTGCTTTAAGTTAATGGTATTAAAAATACAGGAGAATAAAAACAAGAACACAATCACATGTGTTGCCTCAACCTTGCAAATTAATATTGCATTACCCATGCTGTGAAAAAGACAATAAAAGTAACTAGACATAAGTATAACAAAGAGAACTTTAACCAACAGTCAAGAAAAAAACAGGGATGACTCTCAAGTTGAGCTAGATTTTGGAGTTAGTATTCAAAACACTAAAGTAGGTATAATAAATATGTTCAAAAATTTAAAAACAAATTTTGTCTTAATAATGAATTGTTGAGAAATGGAAACACAAAAGAAAGAAAAAAGAAATAAGATTCTCAAACAAAGGACTACATTAAGTTAGATTTTTAGAATTCATCAGATGGATTAATAGCAGATTGAAAATGAAAGAAGAATCAATAGAGAGAAGACAGGTTGATAGAAATTATCCAATCTAAAGAATGAAAAGAAAAATGTAGAAGACCCTGGCTGGCCATGGCTCAGCGGTTCAGCATCGACCTAGGATCCAGGAGATCACAGTTCGATTCCTGGTCAGGACACATGCCTGGGTTGTGGGCTCAATCCCCAGTCAGGGGTGTGCAGGAGGCAGCTGATCAATGATGACTCTCTCATCATTGATGTTTCTATCTCTCTCCCTCTCTCTTCCTCTCTCTGAAATCAATAAAGATATATATAAAAAAGGAAAACATATGGAAGAAAAATAAATATTCTCAGAAATCTGTACCACAATATAAAATATATAATTTGTATACAATTGGAGTCCCAGAAGGAAAAGAGAATGCTAAATGATTCAAATATTTCTAAATTTTATGGGAACTTTAACTTACACATTCAAGAAACTCCATAAGTAAAATAAATGCAAAGTAAACCACACTAAGCCCATCATAATCAAAATTCTAAAACCCAAAGACACAGAAATAAACTAAATAAAAAAATAATTTACATACAAGGGAAAAACAACAATATGAACTATGCCTTCTCATCTGAAGCAATGAAGTCCAGAAAGCAATGAAACAAAGTTTTTTAAATGCTAAAAAAAATATATAACAGGACACATATGAATCTAGAATTTAATACCAAGAAAAAATATCCTTCAAAAATGAGTGTTAAAAAAAGACATTTTCAGATAAATGAAAGTTGAACAAATTTATTCTGGTAGAACTGAATTATAAAAAATAATAGTGGATATCTTTAAGGCTGAAGGGAAATAATACCACATGAAAATTTGGGCCTACAGGAAAGAATGAGACAACCAAAAATAAATAGATAAATATAAAAGACTATGTTATAATATTCTAAATGACAATTGATGGTTTAAAATGAATATAATAATATTGTAAGGTAAGGTTTATTCAGTATGTAGAAGTAGAAGTGTGAAAACTTTAACATATGGGTTGGGGAGTAAATGGAATTATATTATTGCATGTGTCTTATATTTGTAAACTGTGAAATGTGAAGAATTAGATGTGAAGTGTGAATTAGGAAGTCAGAAGTGAAAGTGTGAGGTATTAAGTGTGAAGTGACAGGATATTGATAAAATGGACTTTGATAAATTTGGGATATATTGTTATTCATTTATTCATTACTAAGGAATCATAAAACCCAGTCACACTATTATTATATTTAATGCAAATTACCTAAATAGTCAAATAAAAAGGTTGAGATTGGCAGAATGAATTAAAAAAAAAAAAATGCAAGACCTAACTATACCCTACTATATAAGATAAGATGTAAAGATATGTAAAGATACAGAAAAGGTTGAAGCTAAAAGGATGGAAAAAGATATATCATGAAAACGATATGTAAAATAAAATAGGTATGACTATATTAGTGTGAGACACGATTGACTTCAGGATAAAAAAGTGTCAAAAGATAAAATGGACAATTTACACTGATTTAAAAAAAAAAACCAATTCATCAGGAATGTATAACAATCCTACATGTGTATAGACCTTCAAAATACATAAAGTAAAACTTAACAGAACTAAAGGAAGAAATAGAAAAATCTACAACATACTTGGAAATTTCAACATCTTTCTTACAGTAATAGTTAAATTATATATACATAAAAAGTCAGTAAAGATACAGGAAATCTAAACGCAACCAACCACTCTGACTTAATGTAAAACACCACATTTCTAGAACACCATAAACGACTTTAGAATATACATTTTTTTCAACTGTACCTGATTAAAAATAAATCATATATTGAGCTATAAATAAGATTTAATCAATTCTAAAACAAAGAAATCTTACACTATATGATCTCTGACAACAGCAGATTAAATTAGAAACCTATAAAATATCTAGAAAATCCAAAAATATTTGGAAACTTAATAAAATATTTCTAATACCATGGATTTAATTTTTTAAATTACAAGTAAAATTTTCAAATTTGAGTTAATTAACAAAAATACAGCATGTCAAAATTTGCAGGATGTAGCTAAAGTAGTGCTTAGAGTAAAATTTATTATCTTAAATGCCTTATTAGACAGAAAAAAAATAAATTAACCAACATTTGACCTTAGTTAAAAAACAATGAGTTAAAATGAAACTAAAGTAGAATAAAAGAAATAAAGAATAGTATTCAATGGAATCAAGACAAATAATAGAGGATATTAACAAACCCAAATGTTGATTCTTTGAAAAGGTCAGGAAAATTAATAAATTCTTAGTAGAGCTAATAAGGAAATAGAAAGAAACGCAGATATTGCAAACAGTGGGGTTTAAAAAAGAGGATAATCTTACTACAGATCCTATAACCATTACAATATGATTATTTGACAAACACCACTTACTAAAACTGATTTAAAAAGAAAGAGAAACTGTGTCCTATATCTACTAGAAAAATTAGATTTCTAATAAAAACATTTTTTTTTTCCACAAAGATATATGAAGCCCCAGATGGTTTTACCTGAGAATTCTATCAAACTCTGAAGTAAGGCTGCAAAATTTGCACAAACTCTTTCAGAAACAAAAATCAGAGGGAAAACTCCTAATTCATTTTCAAAGGCTAGAATATTTCAGACACAAAGACATAACAAAGAAATTGTAAGAAGAAAAATTTGCTAAATAACATTTCTTATGAATATAATTGTAAAAAAGCTTCCTTGGAAAATATTAGCACAGTGAATTCAGCAATATGTAAAAAGTATAACCATTATTACCAAATGATATTATTTCTAAGAATGCAAGTTTGGCTCAACATTAAAAATCAGTACATGGGCCTTCTTGTTTCAGCTAAGAGATGTAGGAAACTGAGAAAGCATTGCTCCCACCCTTACAATCGGGGGGAAAAAATGACCAAACAGAAAATGAATGACTTTCCTCAACCCATTAGAGAACTGATATGGCAGTGCACATACCGAGGCTTCAGGTTCCCTCCCTGGTAAGGCACATATGAGAGGCAGGGAGGTAACCAATCAATGTTCCTCTCTCTCTCCTTTCTTGTCTAAAAAAAAAATAAATCAATAAACATATCCTCAGTTAAGCATAAAAAAAAAACAGAACTACCATGTGATCCAGCAATCTCACTTCTGAGTATACATCTGAAGGAAATTAAGTCACTATCTCAAAGAGCTATCTGTAACCCCTGGTTTATTGCAGCATTATTCACAGTAGCCAAGACATGGAAGCAACTTAGGTGCTCATTAATGGGTGAACAGACAAAGAGAATGTAGTATATGTATGCAATAGAATATTAGTCATGAGATAGAAGAAAATGATGCCATTTGTGACAAACATGGATGGATCTTGAAGGCATTATGCTAAGTGAAGTAAGTCAGACAGATGAAGACAAATATTGTATGATCTCACTTATATGTGTAACCTAAATAAAAGTTAAATTCATACAAACAGAGTGTAAAATAGTGGTTTTCAAGGGCTGGGAGGGTGAGGGAAATGTTGGCCAATGGGTACAAACTTCCAGTTATAAGATGAATAGATTCTGGGGATACAGTGTACAGTATGGTGACTATAGTTAATGTTGTATTATATAATTGAAAGTTGCAAAAGGAGTAGATCTTAAATGTTCTTACTACAAAAGATAAATAAATCATCAAAATTGGATGTGGAATTTAAAACAACTATTTTTTAAAAACTGTTATTAATAAATTAAAGCCTTTAACAGAAAAGATAGACAACATGCAAGATCAGATAGGTAATATCAGCAGAGAGATGGAAACTGTAAGAAAGAATCAAATGGAAACACTAGAAAACAAAAGCACAATAATAGAGATGAAGATTATCTTTCATTGTCTTTATAAGATAGAAAGTTTATCTTCCATGAGCTTTCTATATCAAGCTCATCAGTAGCCTTGATATAGAAAATGAAGGAATTAGTGAACTCGAATATAGATCAATTGAAATTCCCCAAATGGAAGTGCAAAGAAAAAACAGGGGTAGGTGGGGACCAGAACATAGCATCTAAGAGTTTCATATAATATTAAATGATCTAAAATATGTATAATTAAAATCCCAGAAAGAGAGAAAAAAATAGGACTGAAGAAATATTTTAAGAAGTAATAGCAGAGGATTTTTCAAAACTAATAACAAACACCAAACCAAAGATTCAAGAAGCTCAGAGAATATCAAATAGGATATATACAAAAATAATCACACAAAATCATCTAGGAATACCATACTTAAACTTCTAAAGTCTAAAGAAAATAAGAAAATCTTGAAGGCAACCAGAAGAAAAAGGCACATTCCCTACAGAGGAACAAAGATAAAAATTATAGCACTCTTGTCAGAAAACATACAAGCAAGAAGACAATGGTATTACATTTTTAACATGATGAAGGTAACTATCAACCCAGAATTTTATATCCAATGAAAATAGACTTCCGAAATGAAGGAGGAACAAGATTAAAGAACAATAAGAAAGATTCTTAGACTAACAAAATCTGAGGGAAGGAGTGCATTGGTGGCAGGCCTACTTCATAAGAAATGTCAAAGGAACTTCTTCAGGCAGAGGGAATATGACAGATGTCCAAACTTGGAGCTACACAAAGAAATAAGAGGTAAAATATAATTTAATTTTTCTTCTTATGAATTGCTTTAAAAATAAATGTTTTAGAAAAAATAGTAATGTATGTTTGCAGCACAGGTAAAAGTAAAATTTATGACAATATTGCAAAGGACAGGAGGGAAGGATTGGAAGTATATTGTTATGTGAAGCAGTATAAGTTATTCAAAGTTAGATACAAATTATTTAAAACTATATGTTGTAAATTCTAAGATAATCACTAACAATTATTTTTAAAAAGTTAAATTATTCAATAGAGGAGATGAAATGGAATTATAATTTCTTAATTAAGCCTAAAGAAGGCAATCGGTCTGTAATTTGTTCACAGTGCCAGTCTTTTGGGCCTTGGCCCCGTTGTTTTTTTTCAAATAATATGTCTGGACCCTTAGGGATACAAAGATCACCTCTACTGTAAACTATAAAAATAAATAATAATGATAGAAAAATTTAAAATTTTGTGTTACTATGATATATTATATTGTAAACTTGGCTGGTAGGAATGTTATTTATAATCTGGAGATAAACACTTTTGAAGTTTTCTAAGGACAGTTATTAATACTAGGGTTTTATGACTTTTCAGTATTTATTACCCAGTCCTCTAATAACTTTATCTTAATGATTATGTAGCAAGTTATGTCTCTGCAACCTACAAAATCTTTCCAAGAGTTTATGTTTCATCAACCTTTTATATATTAAACACCATTTATTACCATTTGACATTCTACTTTGTTCCAAAAACTGTTTGGGGTAGATAAAACCTTCAATGTTTTCATAACTTAGGTGGGGAGGGGAATGGAGTAGTAGGTTGTGTACCTTCTGTGAAAGACCAACTGAAAGTGCAAAACCAACATATATGGTGACTTGGGAACTAAATCAAACATTCCTATCCTCCCTGGAGTCTGAGGAGGGGCTCTGACCTAAGCCTGGGGATGAATATTTGTGAAAGGAGTCAAGTAATCAAAACTCTGTCCTTTCATGGGTCTCATCAAAATTTCCTCCTTTGATGATATGTTGATGGTAGCCATTCTGACAGGTGTGAAGTGATACTTCATTGTAGTTTTAATTTGCATCTCTCTGATGATTAGCGACGTCGAGCATTTTCTCATGTGTCTCTTGGCCATCTGTATGTCCTCTTTGGAGAAGTGTCTGTTCAAGTCCTTTGCCCATTTCTTAATTGGGTTGTTTGTCTTCCTCTTGCTGAGTAATGTGAGTTCTTTGTACACTTTGGAAATTAGCCCCTTATCAGATACATCCTTGGCAAATATGTTCTCCCAGACCGTGGGTTCCTGTGTGTTTTGAGGCTGTTTTCTTTTGCTGTGCAGAAGCTTTTTAGTTTGATGTAGTCCCATATGTTTATTTTCTCTTTTGTTTCTCTTGCCCTAGGAGATGTATCAGTGAAAATTCCACTACATGGGATGTCTGTGACTTTACTGCTTATGTTTTTTCCAGGATTTTTATGGTTTCGTGACTTATATTTAAGTCTTTTATCCATTTTGAGTTTATTTTTGTGTATGGAGAAAGTTGGTGGTCTAGTTTCATTTTTTTGCATGTATCTGTCCAATTTTCCCAGCACCACTTATTGAAGAGACTGTCCTTACTCCATTTGATACTCTTGCCTCCTTTGTCCTTTAATGAGTCCCTTTTCATTCTTTTGCCACCATGGTTGTAAGGTCAGAAAGATCAAGCAGAGTCAAGGAGAGTGAGAAAAAGGTGAAGTTATCTATTTTACTCCCCAAACTCATGCCTCCAGAAATGAGCAGGACGCCTGTGTGAAGCTGGCATCCCCTGTGTACCATCTCCTGAGAGGCACCACAGAGTGCAGTGAAAGTTGCCTAGAGTGAAGCCCAAGATATGGGGATCTTGGCTCAATGAGACTGTGGCAGGCCAATGCTCAGTGTTGCAGTGCAGACTATGCCTGGGTGCTCTATACTCAGGGAAGAGGGAGCTGCCTAGAGAGTAGAGGAGTCTGTGAGGCTTTGCAGAGGGGCAGGACTTGAGTAGCATCAGAAGTTGCTTGATTGGAGGCAAGGTGGATTGAGGGGAAAATTGTGAAATGCTGAAATAAGGTTTTTGTGCCTAAAATTTCAGTTTTACTAAATATTGCAGTAGCTGCTGACTGTATATCATCCAGTTGGAATGTGTGTGTCAGCATCACACCTTTTCTATTTGCTGCTTGAGGGGTAAGTCTGAGCATAGTTATTCAAAGTCATCCCTGGCTGTTTGATTCCTTGTCTGAAGCCTTTGAAATTATTTTAAATCAACTTTATTCATGGTGACTTTGGGGGAGGGAGGGTCTTTGAGTTGCTCTAATACTTTTACCTGTAGGTATAGCCTATCCTTTTGTTAAATGTATTTTACTGATATTTATGGAACAGTTTACTCTGTCTAATCAAGCTAATTAAAACACTTATTTTTGCTTTTCTCAATTCAATCTATTGTTAAAAATCATGTTATCATTTTTTGCCTGGACTTGGCATCAAAAACTTTAATAATTCTCCTTAGAAATTCTGTCACCAACCTACTATAAAAACTGTTATTATCTCTCAAAGTCACAGTTCTGACATCTGCTAAGTAAAGGTCTATTTTACACTTCAAAAGTCAATCTGCACAGCTGACTAAACTCCAGGATTTTACAGCTTGCTCTTGTCAAATATTTGGGAAAATAAAATTTTCTTTTAGAAAAATATTTGGTTTCCATAGAAAGAATACTCTTTATTAAAAAAGTATTTTCTGTATTTCCCTGAAAAAAATCTTTTATTAATTGATTCTTAGGAAAAATACAAAAATGAAAAATAAAATAATTTCTTTGTGTTTTACTTCAAGTGACACACCAATTTCTTTCTTCTAACACCCCTGAAGGTTGAATAGGTCATCTAAGTTCCAGGTAAATTTTGGAAAGAAAATCCCAGCAACATGGTTGGCCTTTAGAAGGAGGGAAGAGACTGCTGTTGCCTTCTCCCTGTCCCTCTGGGTGTCCCTCAAGCCTCTCTCCACAGCCCCTGCCTGACAGCCTTGGGTTAGAACTATGGATTTCTGTGCTAAGATCTGCTCTGACTCCTAGCAATCTAGAGAACAAATCTCTGCTTGCTCTTTAATGCCCCTGGAAACAAAATAAAATAATGAATACCTCATAGAGTATCTGCTCTATATTGGGCCTTGTGCTAAGGGCTTTCCATGGACTACTGGGCTTAATCCTTACAATAGTCCTACAAGGTAAGTGCTATCTCCAGATCTCAAGTCAAAGCTTACGATTTAATTCTCAGTCTTTGCTACTTCCCAGCAGGCTACATAATACCATGCTCTATCATTTTACTAATATATCTTTTTTTGTTGTTGTATGGCATCTAATGATTCCAAACTTCAAACTTTTCTCTAATGAAAGTGCATGTTTCAACAGCTACACAAATGTGTGAACCTGTAAATTCCTAACTGCAGCTTTGGGCTTTTAGAATTATTTCTGACCTACTGTGTTCTGGGGATGCTACCTTTCTTCTTTGTGGATCTACCTTTTAAATAAATGGTGGTGTGCATGAGCACAGAGTTTACAAGAATTTCTAAAGGTGAGTGTGTGTGCAAAGCTTAAACAATTTGCGACTTCTTCTGACACTGGCCATGAAATCTGCTCTCTCTCTTCTCATATCCCAGGTTTTGCAGTCACCACATGGAGTGATACAAGGAGCAGAGTACAAGAAATCAGGAGACCTGGTCTCCGGTACTTGTTCTGCCAGTAAATTAGCTGTTTCTCATTGGAAAACAATCACTTGGCCAGGCCGGGCGTGGCTCGGCGGTTGAGCATCGACCTAGGATCCAGGCGGTCGGGGCATATGCCCGGGATGCGGGCTTGATCAATGACTCTCTCATCATTGATATTTCTATCTCTCTCTCCCCCTCTCCTTTCCTCTCTCTGAAATCAATAAAGATATATTTAAAAAAAAACACAAAAAACAAAAACAAACAAAAAAACCACAATCACTTGAAGTCTCCCAACTGCATTCCTGTTTTGGTACAAAACAGAAAGATGATAGATAATACCTGCCTCTCTGGTTGCTATAAAAACCAAATGAGCCCTGTGGAAGTAGCTTGAAAACTATAAAGGACTTTATATAATGTTCAAATTTAAATTCATTCTTGTTACACCTTGGACAGAACACCTAGGCTTCTGATGTCCTTAAGCTAACCCACCTCTTTATCACTGTTCACCAACCAAGGTTCTGAGTTGCAAGCAACTGGAATTAGTTCTGAAGATCTTAGACAGACAGAGGGAGCTTTTTGGAAGATGATATCAGGCTCACCAAACCCCTTGGATGTTTGGGAAATGAGAACAGAGAGGGCTCTGAAGGCCACGTGGGAGGAACAGTCTAGAAGGACAGGGCACCAGATAGTGCTACTCCCATTGCTTGATGCCACGGGATGCCACCGCTATGAACAAATTCTAAGCTCCTCCTTTAACTTTACATTCTTCCCCCAGATTCAGAGACCCGGGGTGGTCCAGGGTGAGAGATTAGATGAATACAGGTCCCATGAGTATGCCTTGAATGCTAAAAGATGAGAGAAGCAGGATCTTCCTCCTTCATCTTCCATAACAGGAGACTATGATTGTGGGTACCACAGATGTTGTACACAGTGGAATATGCCCCCAAATAGAAAGAGAGGTTGGATGCTAGATGGTGAAACCAAAACAAAAACAATTAAGCCCATACCCATGACCTCTTGCATGACCTGTCTCTGCTTAGCTCATTAGCCTCATCAGGCACCATCAACATCCCCTACCCTTCCTTCATTTCACTGATAATTAAGTAAGCATAGGTATTACTGTGTAAATGTCTGTCTCACCCACTAGATTACAACCTTTATGAGCACAGTCTTTATCTATTTTGTTCACACGTGTATCCCAGCTATACTCAGTAAATATTTATTGAATGAATGAATAGACAAGTGTGTGGTGCTATGTTTACCATCAACTTGAAACCCTCAAGCATTTCCATTTTCCCCCTGAATGTTACAGGCATGATTTCCTTCCTATACTGCTGTGAGATCTTAAAGGACATGACCACACATTTATTATTCTTTGTACCCTTTTTGTTGGTGTAATTCTAGGAGCACTGAATAAATAGATCAATGGATAGATTCCTGGATGAAGTAGCTAGAGTTGTAGTGAAAAAAACTCTTTCTATTGTTTTCATGTGAGCCTCTCTGGTATGTCTTAGATTAAATCATTTTGTTACTTCAAACTAGCAGAAAGAATGAACATAAGCATAATTGTTAACTGATATATATGGGCTAGGTTTTTTGTTAGGTCTACAGGGATTAAAAGCAATTTAAAAACTTCATTTTCCCCTCTCAAAGAGCTTACCAAATAGTAGAAAAACAGGTCAATAACATAAGAGGAATTAAACAATAAAAGTTAGACAGTAATGCAAGACAGTAGTAAAAAGATGTTATGTGGTGGTGTGTCATTAATTGACAATAGAGTATAGATGAGAAGATGATTCGCTTTTAGAGTGTCCCCCCTTTCTGCCCCTACCATTCATCTCAATTCACAAACTCTTCCCAAAGGAGTTGAACCTTTTAAAAAGCACTTCTCTTTACCCTCCTTCTTCCATCCCTTCTTCCCTCCCACCTTCCTAAGCACATTTTTGGTTATGTATCCTGAAAACATTACCTCCCTGAGCTCTAAGTTTCAGGCTATAACTCTATGCCTTTCCCAAGAAACCCCAAATATGAACCATTGTAAACTGAGAGGACTCTTAGCTGCTGCTCTGCATAAGGTAAGACAAAGGAAGGTGTAGACATAAGTGGTGACTGGTTAGGAAGAGCTAGTACTTGGTTTGGCTAGAAAACACATTTATAACAAACTGTAGAAGTTGCCATTTTTCATCTAGTTTTGTTAACTTGAAATGGGCCTATGATTAAGAATCTGTGTTTCTCTCTGTGCACATTGAACATTCAGCTTGGGGGTCTTGGTTAAGGACTTGGGTCAAGTCCAAAGACAGATTGACCAGTCTGAATTCTGGCCCTGCCACTTTCTAGCTATGTGTCTTTAACCTCTCTAAGCCTCAGCTTTCTAATCCATAAAATGAGCACCATAAAAGGACCTATCTTATAAGCTTATTGTGAATGTTGAAAAAGATCAAGCACATGAAGGCTTAGCACAATACCTGGTACAGAGGCAGCCCTCAGTACATTTTAACTGTCATTATATGGTAACCAGACCTCTTAGACTACCTTAATTGTGTGTGTGTGCGCACGCACGTACGTGTGAATATATTTTCCCCAGCTTCATGTGCCTCTATTCTTTCCAACTGCACATTTTATACAGAAAATGTGTGATTGGACAGAAGCACTCTGTAAAACTGACCTTTTGCCTTGAAGCCTTCAGGGGAACAAGCAATGTGAATCCTTCACTGCCAGTTGGCAGCACAGTGCCTGCTGATTTAAGCTCACTCAGCCTGACTTCCTGTTGGAATGTGTGTGCTGTTAGTAGTAATGGTGAGGGCAGGAAACATATCAGGAGTTAGAATAAGTATAAATTTTGCAGTGAGCATTCTGCAGCAAAGCAACAGAGCTTCAAGATTGCTGGTGGGGCACATAAAACCAGCAGCCATGCTTAACTTCACCGTTTCATCTCATGGGGCTCTGGTTAGTAAGAGAGGCTTTTCCCTCTCCTGGGTGCTCTTGCCAATCCAAGGTCATAGCAGTTGTCTAAAAGATTACTTCCTTGTTTCAGGAATCAGCACCCTGAATTGTGGTCATCTTAAAAAGATTAGAAAAAAATTCCCAGCTGTACAGCAGACCCCAGAGAGAGTGTGAGCACACTAATCAGGAAAACTATTTCCACCTGGACCAAGTAGCCTTCTCCACAACCAAACACTGTCACTTTCGGACAAGTGACTAAAGATGATCACTCTCCTTTCTCTGTGCGTGTTAAATTGTGTGTTTACTGCATAGAGCAGAATCACTGAGTGGAAAGGAGGAAGAGAGACCTGAGACCCTGGTTTTAATTAGTTTCTCCTCTGACATTAGTCTGCCTCTCTTTGTCCACCCACCCTGTATCCTCTAATCATTTTTTCCCCTGAGCAATGAACATATGTCCCTCCATTCTGATAACAGGCACCTGTCTACACAAGGAAGCAGACCAAATCTCTCCCCTCCTTCCCTGCCAATTGACATGTTTAAGCTTCAAATTTCAGTGAGGCCCCTGGGTCTGAGGCCCAATTTTGAACAAGCTGGCATGGGGTGGGTTTCGGCAGTGTACTTTTTAATTGCATTATCCTGGGTGATGGAAATCCTTTCAATCTTCAAGCAGAATGCACTAGCTGCAACGGGGCACATGCTTCCTGCAGTGACTTTGAGCCAGGACCCAGTTCCCTCCCAGGGCCACTTTGTCAGCTGTACTAAGATCTTTTTGTCATCTCACTGCTATTAATTGCCCTTGAGCAGCACCAAGCTTTTTAATTCAAATTTTCCTAGAACAGCAGGAGGGGAAATGGAATTAATGTAAAAGGGAGTCAATGTTAATTGCTAATGTAGGTAGGGGTTTTTGTTGTTTAAGACAGTCCTTTAAATTTAGTAATCTTGACATAAAGCAGAGATTGGATAAAGAATCTAAGTCCAAGTACCTTCTTGATAAGCCATAGGAGAGTGAATGAATGTGCTTTTCATTAGTTTCTTGTTGTTTTGAATCTAATTGTCCCACAATCAAGGCTTCCAAAAGATCTGGCTTGAGTCAGAAATGCAGAGGTTGCCTGTGAGGATCACATAGTGCAGGTCTTGCTTCCAGAGACTTGGGGGAAGAAACAAAAATTCAACTTGAGAAATATAAACAAAATCTTAAAGAGATACCTTAGGAGACTTTGAATGTCATCTATGTTACTGATGGTGGGTGAAATAATTTCTTTGGGGAAATTGGAATAGAGTTGATGGATCAGGCCCATGATATAAACTTTAAAAGAGTTGGGATAGATTTTTAGCTTCAACTGTTAAGTTAATCCACTATCTAGAAATCAAGAGAAATAATTTGCTTTCTTTTTTAGACAGAATTATCATTTGAACCATTTCCACCATTAAAATGGTGTTTTAATTATGTTCATAAATGTATTCTTACACAAATTTTTGGTATAAAAATTTCTTTCAGGTAATATTAAAAAACCTAAGCTGAAACAAAGACCTTTGTATATTTTTGCAGATGAATAATCCTCTTTCCTTAAACAGTAGTAATAAAAAATCTGAAGAAGTGTGACCTTCTGTTCTTACTGAACTCCCATTCTCACTCTTCTGCCCCACTCCTACCACACCCCATTCCTCAGATGAGAGGACAGAAGCCCCTCAAGTGCTCAAAGTCTTCTTGCCACCATTTTGGAGGTCACAGTAGTTTTCTCTAAGAAATTCCTCATCATTTTGGCTCTGACTCCACTGTGAGCTCTGTGGGAAGCCCAGCTCCATAGTGGAGACCTCAGAAATGATGAGCCCTGTCACTGTAGTCAAATTGGGAAGCTTTTCAGAATGATTTGAAATGGCAAGAGAGATGTGTTTATAGCAAGTCTACTCTAAGTTTATCATTTCAATGACTCACCTCTCTGAGGTGCAAATGTCCAGCTCCAAAGTAGCAGGAAACACTTTGTGGCAGATGCAGACTCAGCTTAAAAACCCAAAGTGCAAAGAGCCAAGCCCTCGCAGATGACCAAGTGAGCTTAACTGCAGGTCCTCTAAGCAAGGGCCTTTCTGTTGTGAGTGAAAGTGTCCCCAAGCCAATGCCTAATGGCAATAAATGTCCTCACTGAGGTCAGATTCAAAGGACAACACCAATCTAAAAAATTTCTTGCACCAAGGTTATCTTCTCCCAGTCCAGTTCTCTGGTGTAGTTAAAGACTTACTTATATGGCATTTGCTTAAAATTCATAAGAAATGGGCAAACCAAGGAGTTATTATTTTTAATAATTATTGAAAACTCACACTTTGTTACTACAATGGGTACTTACTTTGCAAAGATACAACTCTGTGGCATTGTGACAAGTATAAATATGTAAATATAAGGTGTCACTTAAAGCCCTTTAACACTCAAAGTCAGGGGAGCTTGCATTTTGTTGTTCAGCCCAGCATACTACTCATTGAAGACAAGTTATTTCTGGTCACTGTATTTCCTTTCCAAACTAGGTGGGAAGATCTTAAGCATCATCATGTGCATGGGAACCTTGAGAAACTGTTGTTTCCTGGGAATGTCATCCAACAACCTGAGAATGACAATGGACCCTGGTTTCTGTCAGCCACTAAAAACCCTATGAAGACCCAGCAACAGGCCCCAACCACAGCCAGCCATTTAGGCTGTGTGGCAGGAACTCATTGAAACACCAAGATCCTATCTTGAGGACAGTCATGACTGTTGCAGGGTGGTGAGAGCCTAGGCTTGGGGTGAAGTAGAGCTGGCTTTGAGTTCTAGCTTTGCTACTTCTCTGTTGGGTGACCCTAGGCAAGTGAAGGAGTCCCTCTAAATCTCAGTGTCCTCATATGTATAATGGGAAGAAAGATAACTGCAAGGTATAGCTGATTTAAAGTTTAAATTATGTTTAGGGCATTTGGAGTTATGCCTGGTACATAATGGGTGCTCAGCAAATGTCATCCAGGATTCTATTGTTGCATAATTTGTGTCAGGACATTGGAACATCTTAGGCACAGTGTCATACCTAAAATTAGAGTGACGTTGTGGAGAGTGAGATGGAGCATTATTCCTAAAGACACCAATAAAAGGCATGAACAGGGAGAGTCCCAGGCTTAGGTCATCCCCACTAAAGTCATGTCCTACTTCTTTAGCATAAGTCTTGCCTGAAGCTTTGGTCTTGCTTGATGCTTTCGGAAGTGTCTCCTTTTCAAATTAAGTGTTGCTTTCAGCATCGCCTTCTCTCTTATGGCTCAGATGGGCCCAATGAAAATCCATCCACTCTCCATCCTTCTCCCTAGACCCCACCTAAGAAAGCCTAGTGACTTTAGCTAGCTGACAGGCCAGCAGGCTCTATATACTATAATGTCCTGTAGCTAATGCAAAGGGCAAAATCATTCCTGGTGTCTGGCCCTGGCTCCTTTCATTAGATAAGACCCTCTGCAGTAGGGAATTCTGACCATAGTAGCACTCTTGCACACCAGCCAGCCCCGCTTCCTCACCCTGCAGCCACTACAGCACTCAGCTGCAAATGACAAAGACAGGTCACAGAGGGGATGGAGGTCAGGTTAGAGTAGAGTCATTCTAGAGGAGGCAAGAAAAAAGCTGCTAGGTGTTCAGAAACTGCTCTATTTGACAGGGAATGGGGAGGGGACCATTTGCTCATAAAAGTTTCCACACGGCCCGGCTGGGCATGGCTCAAGGGTTGAGCACGGACCTAAGATCCTTGGAGATCAAGGTTTGATTCCCAGTCAAGGCACATGCTTAGGTTGTGGGCTCCCCAGTCGGGGGTGTGCAGGAGGCAGCTAATCAATGACCACTCTCTCATCATTGATGCTTCTATCTCTCTCTCTCCCTCTCCCCTCCTCTCTCTGAAATCAATAAAGATATATTTTAAAGAAAAGTCTCCACACCTGCTTACATGTCCCTCTCAAACATGCACTCCTCATTTATTTATTTTTTGGTTTATTGATGTTGATCTTTTCTAGAAAAAAAATCTGCAGTTGATTGAATTCTGCTTTGTTTTCAGTGATAGCCATACCAAATACACTGTTTATAAGGTGGAAAATAATGAAAAAAAAACTCTTTCTGACTATTCTCTCAGAAAAAAAATCCTTAGAAACTTAGAAAATAAAATAAACCATATTATTTAAAACTTGAAATTGTTGAATTAGAAAGAGTTTATAAAATCTACCTTCTGAATGCCTTTCTTCTGTAAGGATAACCATCATGGCTTTTCTTAGTCCGCACATTTTCTTCCCTGTCCTTTATGTTCCTTCCACTCAAAAATTCAGGTTAGTAATGCCTGCCTCGCCTGCCTCAGAGGATTTTCTGTATGGATTGATGATAATAAAGAAATACAAGTAATCTGTGTTGATACAGTACTTTACAGTTTATAATGGAAGCCCTTTCACTCAATCCTCACAATCACCCAGTGAATGAGTAAATCAATGAGAGCTGAGAGGATCACACAGTACAGCACACTTATTGATATTATAACTTTAAGGAATGATGACAAGTGTCCATGTGTCTGGGTCTTTCAGGAGGAGGAGTGGGAACAGGAGTGGCTGGAATCTCCTGTTAGTGGCCTGAATACTTTTCAGACTACTCCAGGGCACCAGCAGTCTCAACATTTTGGCTTCCCAAAGCAGTTGGGTGAACTGAGGAGCTGTATTGGGTTTGGGTGAGGAAGGGTTGGGACAAAGACCTATTTGCTCACTGCCACAATCCTGGCACCAGCCCTGTCTGTATTGTCTGTCCCTTAGCAAGGCTGTGACAGTGTCCAGCTTTATCTTTCCTACTCCAGTTTGGCCTCACTTCTGCCTGCCTATCTTGTTCACTGCTTTCCACAGTGAGGACTTAGTTGTCAAATGTGTCCGTGGCCCATGAGAGAGTAGAGACTTCCCGAATCAGTCTAGAAAACCAACTATAATGCAACCTCTTCTTCCTGGGAGGCTTGGCACTGCAACTCAGACTCCTAGTTAGTCAGTCTGCATAAACAACCTCTGTTTCATCTCTAACCACACATCAGAAACTACATTTCTGAAAGTAAGTGGATTCTTTACACAGTCACTTGAGTTTTAGATTAAATTTCCAATCTAGAATTCTATTCCTTTATGAATGCCAACCCCCTTCCTTCTGGAGTCATTCTTTTCTTTGGTCTCAGACTTCACTTCTCTCAGGAGCCTTTGTGGTATTCTCTACACACCACAGGTCACCCTCCTGCAGTAGGGCAATCACTGATTTTTATCTCCCCCAAGAGACTGTGAGCTTCATGGAGGCAAGGACTATGATTTATTCACCTTTCTATTTCAGACACCTAGCACATGGCTAATAAATCTTTTTAGAATAAATCAGTAAGTTTAGTGAACTAATCAAAACAACCTAGAGAGCAATGAAAGTAGAACTGAGCACACTCCTGGTTTGTATGAACACTGGGACTCATCAATGCCCATTCAGAGGACTATATTGGTCTGCATCAAAGTGGTTAAAATTAATCTTTGACCCTCAAAGCTTTTCCTTCTTCATCCCATCTTTACCATCCCTCAAACAAGATTGAAAAACTATTTGAGAAGGGCCTTGGGAGGGTGAATTTTTTATAAAATTTTTGTTTAATGAAAAAGATTAAAATGATCACCAAAAAATTAGCTAACTTTTTATAATGCACATGACCCTGATTACTTTGGGCCCACAAGCACAAAACCAGGTATGGTGCCTTTGCTAGCTGGAGCTGCTGCTTACACTGGCAGCCAGGCCACTCGAGTTGATGTGGCTGCTGAATGGCATAAGTGGACCCCAGGCTGACAGGACAGAATGCAGAGGTGTGGGTATGACACTATCATCCAGTGCCAACTATTAAGGAGTAAACTCCCGGTTTGATAACCAGTGTCTGCTGCTGTGTGTTCCTAGCACTCATCTTCTATCACATTTTAGTTATTTTAGACAAGTTTCATTTTGCGTGATTGATCACTATTTTTACTTTCATGAGGTTTAGGTGGATAAGAAGAAAACCACAGAAAAAGAGCATGGCAGGAAGTTTCTTTGCAAAAGATTCATATATTACCTTTGGGTTATGGCTTCTTAAAACCCAAATTCTTAAGTGTTCTGAGGTTAAAAGCTTCCTATTTGCCACAAAGTTGAAGGATGATGATTTAGTTGGCATTTTTTTCACAAGTGCAGTTTTACATTTGGCTGACTATAGATTGAGTCTTTTTCACTGGAGAAGGCCATTATTAGAGGAGTAGATTCTAAATTCTGACAGAGTTCATCTGGAAAATGAAATGAAGGAATTAGACTTAAAACGTACCATCTACCTCTTCCCCAGAAACATTCTTGATTGGGGAGGGAAGAAGACTGGCTGAGTCATTCAGTCTGAGGTTGAAATAGATTGCTTCTAGATCACTTGAGAAAAAATGGAGGAAAAAATAAGGGTGTGTTCATAACCTATAAACATTTCCTCTTCTTTCCTCTGCTTTCTCTTTTAATAAATGAGACAGAAAAGAACTGCAAATTCAGTTAATCTAATCATAATATTTTATTAGTTTTACGACTACAGCTACCACTGACTGAACACTTATTATGTGTCAGTCATAATATGTGTAATCTAATGAGATGAGTACTATTATTATCTCTATTTTACAGATGAGGAAACTTGATAAGAGATGAGATAAGTTATCTGCTCAACCAAGCAGAACCAGGATCAAAACTGAGTTCTGTCTGATGCCAAAGACAACACTGTGTCTTACACATTTTCCCTCTTATTTAGAACTATTAAAGGACTTGCTCTAAGTCATACATAATGCTAGTGGCACTGCTGTGATAAAAATGCAAGTGTCTGGACCCAAGGCTCTCTCTTATTCTACTATATCACTGTGGTATTACAACTTGATGTAGCAACCAAACAACCATCTAGCTTCAACATCTGAGAAGCTCCCAATTTCTTATAATTTTTACTCCTTAATAAGAATTATTTTTATTCTGTATGTAAATAATGTGTTTTATAGATTTCTCTTTGTTCTATCTATAAATTTACAACCTAAAGTCTCTTTCTTCCAGATCATGTATCTTAATTTCTGGTTGGAAAATATGGCCACTCTAAGGAGTTGCCCTACATATAAGTTTAGGACAAGAATGTGTGTGACTAATGACTAAGTTATCTTAAGCATAATCAGAGTAAGTGGTACTGAGGTAGCAAATGGGAGCTGAGACACTCTGAAAAACTAATGGATTCAGCCTCATCCACCCACTGTCCTATCTGAGAGTCTGAAATTCCTGGCATTGGAGTCATTTCCTTGGATTAAGGTATCATATCACCAATTAAAACAGATATATACTACTGTTTATTATCTATAAATATCTTACTTTGCTGCATTGAACCAGATGGCCAGAGGTTGAAGGGATGGGATACATGGTACAAGAAGAATCCAGGAAAGAATCAAGGCAGAGGACCCAATGCCTGGCAAAGGTCAGTCCAGGTTAGATAGTGCCCAATGGGGCATTTGGGGTGGTGGCAAATAAATATTTGAGGAATAGAGCTTGCCAGGAAAAAAAGTAATGATTATCTTGTTACCTAAGATACTTTAAGGAAATACCCATGAATAGTTTGGATAATCAGTGTTTGACATAACACCAAATACTCAAAGTAGAGAAACTGAGAAAGGGAAAAGAGTGTAAAATGGGAGAAAAAATTAAAAATTAAATAGGTAATAAGAGGGCCTGGAGAAAACCCTCTTAAGGTCCCATGTTAGAACTCCTTGAAAGGGCAACCTGGTGCCTACCACACATGCCCCAGAAAAATTCAGACCACATGGCTTTCTGCATGCAAATGTCAGTGGGTATTGAGTCACTAACCCACTGAGTCTGCAAAGAACAATGAACTCCTTGGGACCCAGCTTCTTCCCTGTTCTGCAAAGCAGGGATACCTGTTCCAGCATTCAACAATGCTCTTCCCACTGCTTGTCCTGGCATTGCCACACTGTTCAGTGTTTACCTAGAGGGGCTGGCAGCCACTTCAGAGGGAGACAGGTGAAGAAGGGTCATGGAGATCACCATACTCCAATGCCCATATCTGCCACCACCCCATCCACCCTTCATCTGAGATTTACCCAGCTACACAATAAGCCTGCGTTCCCTCTAGCTCAGTCTTCATTTATTCTAAGATGTGGGGAACACAATTCAAACCAGAAATTATGTCCTGAGAGTGCCTTGCTGTTAAATTGGTTGAATATGAATAAGTGGCAAGCTGGGCAAATCGGCCTGTAGTGAATTTTGAATTTGAGAATCATGGTGATTATTGCTTAATGGGAGGAAGGAGAGGATGAGATAGGAAGCCCGGGAACCCATCCCTGACCTCCCACTGCTGAGTTATCAAGGCTGATCATAGACTCTTAGTGTGTAAGAGGCTCTGCTAGTCATGGTGTGCAGAAAATTAGGTTTTGGTGAAGAAAAGCCGATTGCGTGGGATCCGAGGGAAATTATGTAACAGGAGAAATGTTGCTCACAGAAGTGAAGGGGCAGCTTATGTGCCCTGCACTCTCGCATCTCAAACTCCAGGAGCCTTTTCTATATTCCTGAGTCTTCCAAGAGCAAGCAGCAGGCACAAACACCCCCTTCCTTGAGTGAGCCCAGTCAGTCAGCCTTTACATAGCCCCCCTGGTTTATATCTGCCCCCTTGGAAACCATATAGTGCTCCCTAATAGCTCCCATGTCATTTAGTAGAAGTTTATTCAGAAGCATTTTCCTGAACCCTAGTTTCACTCTCAAGCCAGAGGCTATTTGTAAGGTCCAAAGGGTGTGTGTTTTTCAGGGAGTCAAACAACATTTTGGTTGTTTTCTTCAATGGCTCCCAGTGAAAGAGTCAACTTCTGACCTTCTGTGGAAGGATTTACACTCAGAAGATGGCAGATCCTGGGTTGCTCCTTCTCCCACCCCCTGGGTCAATGCCATTGCTTTTCCACTGCCCTGCTGGCACGGGCTAAGGAAACTCAGACCAATGTTCACAGCACCCTAATTTCAAAAGATAAATTTTTTCTTAAATAGCAATACAAGTAAACATATATACAACAGCATTTTGAAGTCTAACATCTTATGAAAGTAAATATGTCCTCATTTTTAAAGTATCCATGTAGACTAAGGAGGCTGGTATGTCCTGAGCTGTTGCAGGGTAGACGCAGAGTGAAAGAGACTGGGTAGCTTTCTTCAAACTTTCTCATTTCTTGAAGTGGGAAGTTGTACTAAAGTGAGAAAAGAAAATCAGTGGGAAAGAAATGAAAAAGAGTGGGTCCAGTCCTAGCAAAAGCAGAGCCTCTGCAAGCTCCTCCTTTCCTGGCATTTTTGTCCAGCCCTGTGTGAAACAAGTGATGCCCAGGAATTCAGGGTGAAAGGACAGCACCCTGTCCTGATCATTCCTAAGCCTTCCCTAAGGAAGGATTTCATTAGTACCAGGCTCTTGGTCCCTTTCTTTTCACCCCCTCACTCATTCTTCTAGACAGAGCAGTGAATTACCAAGAACAAAACAAGAATGTTTAAATCTCAGTTTCAGAGGTTGCATGGGGAACTGGATTAAAAATTCATGACACTCAAGGTTGCAGGTTCGATTCCCAGTGGGAGCACATATGGGAGGCAGCCGATTGATGTTTCTCTCTCACATCAATGTTTCTCTCTCTCTCTCTCTCTCTCCTTCTCCCTTTCTCTCTCTCTAAAATCAATAAACACATCCTCAAATGAGGATTAAAAAAAGAAATTTCAGGACACTTCTCTAAAGTACCTTCCTAAGGTTTTTCATACCAATGATCATGGGATATACTTCTTTGTGATCTTCTGGCAGCATTCATTCTTTCGTGTAACAGAGGTACTATTTTGGAAAATGTTAACTTACTTTACTCCTTTGTTTTTCTGTATATTCCTACAACATGAAGCAGCCTGGGCCCAGGGAAGAAGAAGGCTCCAGGCTGCTGGCTTCTTACTGAGTTGAGAGCTGGTGGTCTGCTGAGGGGCAGGGATATAGGCAGGCTGGACGAGGGGACAGAGGGGTGATGTGTGAGATGGACACTCCACAACATCAATAGGCTAGGTGCTCTGGATATCAATTGAAGTTAAGAGAGATGACAGATTTTTTGGTCAGGGGAGCACTGGCTGCCTAAACTCTCACCATAATAGAGCGGTCTTTAAATAAGATTATATCCTGTGCTGAGAAAGATGGGCTCTGCTGCTAAGATTTGCACTTATAGCTGAATGTTTTTATTCCGCTTGGAAAACTGGCTTGAGGCTATTTCTACTGACAACTTTCCTCACAGTAGGATGGACCCAACCAACAATTGGCCCAAATATTTGTTTAGTAATGTCTATGTGTCAGAAATATCATTATGAAGCTATTCCTCAAGATAAGGAGAGAGATAGGTAGATTATGGAGATTTAACCAGCTGTGGATTCTCTAGATCTCATCATGGAAGAGAGGATTCAGTGCAGAGCAGGAATTATAGAATATGTCACATTGATCATTGTTGCAGGAGGAAATACAAATAAACCCATGGAAATAATTGATATTTTCATAAGTATAATCAAAGAAGTACACATTAATGAAAACTTGAGGAACTATTTTCATCTGAATTAACAAAAAAAATATGTCAGGAATTTACTAAAAAAGGATTTTATACATTTACTGCTATATTATTGTTGCCATTGTAAATTGTCATAAACTTTTTTGGGAAAATAATACAACACAGCATGGACAGAACAACAAAGATGGTTATAAATTTTGTCTAGTAACTTTATAGACTTCATCCTATGAAAATAATTCTGTAGAGGCAAATTCTCTATGTAAGCAGTATATTCTCTATAACATTATCAGCGTTAGTGGGGAAAAGGACAATCTGAATGTTCAACAGTAGGGCAATGTGGGCCCATTACAAAATGAATTCACATGCAGTCACTGAGAGAAACAGATAAGAAAAATATGCAGCAATGTGAAAAATGTGATGATGTGTTATTTAGAAGAAGACTTGCCCGGCCGGGCATGGCTCAGTGGTTGAGAGTCGACCTAGGATCCAGGAGATGGAGGTTCGATTCCTGGTCAGGGCACATGCCCGGGTTGTGGGCTCGATCAATGACTCTCTCATCATTGATGTTTCTGTCTCTCTCTCTCCCTCTCCTTTCCTCTCTCTGAAATCAATAAAGATACATTAAAAAAAATAAAAATAAAAGAAGAAGAGTTAAAAAGATACTATGATTGCCACTATGAACATGTATAATAAACAAAAGTGGTAGCAGCTATATAGAAATGGCATGATTATGGTATTTTTAATTTTTTAAACATTGTTACATCTCATTTTTAATGAAAAAGTATTAGCAAATGAAGTCTAAGCTCTCTGTCAAATATAATGTGGTCATGCATCATCTCATAAAACTTCAGAAATAACCAGTCACATAAGTGATAGCTTCACTTCAGGGGCTGGCAAATGGCTTTTAACCAAGATCTATAAGGAATATGCTGAGTGGTTTGAGAGGTGTGTCAGAATAGAAGCAGCACGTAAAGAAAAGTCATTGCTTCTTCCAGGAATCACATTAGCTGGCTTTGTATCACTCAGCACATCGGACATGCTGCCGGCTTCCCAGAACTAAAGCATTCTGGTGGAAATACTCTACAGAAAGCATGGAAAAGCCTAACCCACAAAGCAGACTGAAAGGTTTTTAATTACATCACAAGGGTTGAGTGTGGTCTGGGTTTCACATGAAACATTTTTTTTCATCTATTTGCTCACTCAAGTACTATTGTTGTTAGTGTCTTTAGGATACATTCTGCCTGGTTTTAGGTAACTTAATATAATTTTGTTACTTTATTTTATTTTTTATGATATCAAAGTGACTCTTAATAGCACAGATTATTTCCTGGGCATTTGAAAAGGAATCTGTCAGGGTCTTTCACCTAGGCTTACCCACAAAGGTTTCCAATCCCTTTATTGAAAAAAAGAAAGACACAGAGCTGAAAGGGGCCAGGAAGCTAGGCCATACTTTTGTTTGTACTCAGCACTTTTGATTCCAAGACTTCCTGAGAAGAAAGACATCCCAAACCACCCATGAATCGAAGCAGAGTGAGGCTCCATTTCCTCAAAGGGGACACCCTGGGTGAGCCCTCTCCACTTGCCAAAAGGAACATGGGGACCCTGATGCCACTTATTTCATAAATAGATGGAACAAAATGTCTTCTGACAGCATTTGCTAAAACCTCCCCTCCAGGAGAGGAGGGCTTTCCCCTGCCATCCCGGAGTGCCCAGGACCTCAGGTGACTTCTGCACCCAGGGAATATTTAGCAGCTTCATCTCTGCAGGTTCTTGGTCTCCTCCAGAGCATGAGTGAGCAGGGATAAAGTAACATTGCTGCCTCTGAACTCTAGCTCATTATCCAAAATGAACTGTTTTCCTTCTAAGAGCTTTTCTCTGCCTCTTTGTTACTAAATAATGGACATGAAATATAATGAAGTTATCACATTTGATGTATTAATGACAACATTGGAATTAGACCCCAAATTCATAACCACTAAACTTCCATCATCTTCTATGTTTTGCTTTCTGAGATAATGTGAAAATCCCAAGGATGACAGATTTTACGCATCTATTATTAGCCCCGGGCATGATTCTTCTCGTGGAATTACACCCTGCTTTTAGGAGGCTCACCAGTAATGCAGTTTCAAACTCACATAGTAAAGATGCAAAATGAAAGATTGTAATAAAACTGTTATTTGCTGTGAAACAAGCATCACATTGTCTGAGAGCATTTCTTTAGTTCTGAAATCTGGCCAATGTTGCTTTCATGGTGAAAACCCCAAAGTTTGGTAAATGATCTTCCTTTTCTGGATAGTGCCCATTTCCATAGCTCTAGAGTAGAGGAAATTCCAATTTAATTCATATACATCAGAATAAAGGGCTGGAAGTTTTTAGGGGGCATAATGTAGGCAGAGAGAGGATAGTTTGACAATAAGGGAAGGCAATTGTGGCATTCTAGCCCTTTCCATGCAGTGTGGCTTAGATTGGTGTGTATGTGTCTCCTGTGGAACCCACACTGCTAAGTGAGCCCTAAAACAGACATACTCCAGAACACCCTATGAAACATCATTCTTTAAAAAACATTTCCTTCTCAAATTCACAGCTACCTATCCATAGCTATGATTCCTCGGTGGCTGAGAAGAGCTTTTACCACCTGAACTGTTTTGTATCAAGACCAAATAAAATTAATACAGAGTTTTTATCCATGGTCCCTTGTGATTCTTCATTCTGTGATCCCCACTCCATCACTAATATCAGCTATGTCCAGAAAGAAGTTCCCATATAGTTCTAAATAGGATTTTAATCTCTAAGAGAGGTAATAAGAATGATTTTTTATTTTAAGGCTGTTTTCTGTGTATTGGAATAGTAAAATCACTAGTGGAGCCTTTCTGCTCTCTTCCACATTGTGGAGTCAGGAGTTCAAAAGCAACAGTGGTTGTTAGCAAGGGATTTTATTGGATATGATTTCACCATCAAAGTTCAAATAAAATTCTTCACTCGTTTCCATGCATTTACCTTTTCTCCAATATATAACTCCACAATTTTTTCTTTGCATTTTTTTATTATCTTCTAAAGAAAGGATAAGCCTCTTACTTCTAGTTTCATTTCTAAGTCTTCTTTTCTAGGTACTACATCTATTTAGATGTTCAACAAAGCAGAATCCACCCAATTCTCCAGGGAAACATATCAGAGTTATTGTGAGAGAACAGGGGGCAGTCTTTCTCATGGTGTTGTCAATTATTATTACTGCCTGCAAAGAAGTTCTTAATATTATAATTCTGAGTAAAATAGGATTTTGAAAAAGTGAATTCTCTGGTGGGTGGGGAGGAGGCAAGAGTAGGAAAGGGAGGAGAGGGAAAAAACTGATCAGAACTTACAGAAGATGCAATAACTGGAAACTCAGGCAAGGAAGTAGTCCAATAAGGACACCAGACTTTTAACTAAAAGGGAAGTCTTCTGTTAGTTATGACAAGAACATTTCATGAAGATATAGTCACTATTAAAACCACATGTTTTTTTTCTTAAAAAGTCACATCATGATTAATAGAATTAAACTCAGATACTAACTTTCAGAAACAGATAAAGAAGCTCAGCTTCTCAAATCTTCTGATGTAATTATTCATAAGGGAGGATGGTAATAATCCCCATGTCCAAATCCTTGGGGTTAAAGGTTGAAATTATCTGCTGCAAACCAGAAGTTTCTTCACATTTTCTTGCTTTCACTTTAAAAACCTTTGTGAACTGTGCATTCAACCCCATAATATACCTATGTTCATTTGAATACAAAATAATGTTTTCAATTGCTATTTGTGCATCTTTGGCACACTGCTGGCATAAGTGCTTCAATTTAATAAGGACCAAGTAGAAGACACATTTTTGACCTGTACAAAACCCTTGTTAAAATGCAGATTTTGATTTTGTTCATCCAGGGTGGGGTCCCAGGTTCTGCTTATCTGAAAATCTCTAGGTCATTCCTATGCATTTTGGGTAGCTAGTCTCTACACTAGACTGCACAGTGTGGTCTCTGACGAGCAGCTTTAGCATCACCTGGGAACATATTGGAAATGTGGACTCTTGGACCCCATTAATATTTACTCATTTAGAAACTAGGGGGGGACCAGGAATACGTGTGTGTGTTAACAAGCCCACCCAGAGATACGATTTAGGCTAGTTAACCAAGGCAGTAAGAATTAGGTAAACCAAGAGTAGAGATTATAGGAGTTTAGGTCCTGCAAAACCTGTGATACATAAATCCCTTCAAGATCCATGGAAATGGTTTAAAACCAAGAAAAGAAATTTCCTGGACTCAATTCCCGAGTCAAGAATCAGATCTGAACTCATTGTGACCAGGGCAGTTGCAACACAAATATACTGAAGAATAAAGAACCAGAGGGGATAACCAGCGGAGGTGTCTGGAGAGAAGATTAAGAAGAAGGTTCTAGGAGGAAATGCAATTCCATCAGAGCAATTTCATCCACAGGAGGCTTGGCCTTTAGATATCTGAGTTAGGCATTCAAGCCAGAGAAGTAGGAGGGCTAGGGGGAGGGTTTGGGGATATTCCTGCTGAGCCAGTGTGCCATCAGATTGTAATTAACCTGAGATACAGAACATTGATTTCTACACATTAGCAGTTGCTTTCTGCGGAAGCTTTGTTTTATGTACTTTAGAGTTTTCACCTGTTTCCTAAAAAATATTCCCAACTTTGTTCTTTATTTTCTTCTAAAGAATTGTTATAAACTTTAGCTTCTAGGGGGGAAAGATATATGTCTAAGTCTAGATAGAAATAGCTATAGAGAGAGTATCAGAGGTCAGGTCTGGGGGAGCCACAGCCCCAAAGGGCCCAGCAGGGACGTGTGGTTGTGGAAAATAGGGAAAGCACTGAGCCAGCTTGGACTGCTGTTCCCCTCCTGGCCTGAGGTGTCTGCACACGGGCTCTGTGTCACTAGAGCTGAGCTGCCTTGCTCCAAGAAAAACTTGGGATTTCCTTCAGCAGGGCCAAAACCCAAGCCTGGAGCTTGGTATTGTTGTTCACAGATGAGGGGTTTTCTGTAGAGATATGAGATGCCTCATACAAAAGAGTAAGTGACAGAGTTATTGCTCCAGCAAAAGATTGCTTTTTGTTGTGTTCTTTTTGGTGTTTTATTTCTAAATGTTTAGGGACAGCCTTTAATTCATATGCAGTCTCTAGACAGCATGAGCTTAGAGACCACCCAGACTTCCTGGCTTCCCAAGTTCCCTCCTGGGTTGCCTGTTGCGGCTGCAGCTCTTCCTCTGCCCTGTCTGCAGGTTGTCTCTCCATCTCCTCTACAGGGTGTCAGCCAGCCCTGGCGGACCAGTAGGCCTAGATGATTTGATGCACGGTCCCAGAAGCCCTGGCCTTAGGAGGGGTCTCGTGTAGGGGCAGGACATAGATAGGAGGTTGTGGGCTGTCACAGGACCCTGAGCTAAGAGGATCGGGGGCCTTTCACCTTGTCCTGGCCCCAGCTCCCCGCTTCATCCTTCCCCCAGGGTACACTGTCTTCTTCACTGACTGTCCTCTTCTCCCCAACCCCACCCCAGATACTTTTGGAAAAGAAAGGTGAGGGTAAAGACAATTGTTCTGAGAGATTTTGGACCCCCCAAAAGTTATATACAAACACACATATAAATAGGTTGTGTGATTATCCACATATATCCAATTTTGCTCCATTCAAAGAATATAAAGATTTAAATTAAAGAGGTTAATGCTTACATCCAACAAGATATGCAAAATGAGAAGATTCAATAATTAAACATATATCTATCTAATTGATAACAGGGACCAGATACCACAGTCTACAAGGAGAAACATAGCACATATGCACACAAGTGCCCTGGAAGTAAGTTTCTCAACAGCTGTTTCTAGTTATGCTAAGTTTTTCATTCTATACACTTGGTTACTTAGAGAGACAAGGCCTTCAGTTATAATAAGTTGAATTAAAGTATGAATCAGACACCCAAAGGAGCTGATCTGGTTTGCCAAATATAAATATTATGAAGATTAAAATTGAACTACAAAATTTGTTTTAGTGTTGTATTTTCAAAAGAAAACCTCATTAACCAGGCTAAAGTATGTTTCCTAATTACCACAATATGATGCATAAGACTTTTTGAACAATTACTAAGGGAAAGGCACTGTGCTAGTTGCTTTAGCTACCTAGTATAATTCAATCCTCACAAGCGACTACATAGCAGAGGTGGAAACAGGACACAAGCTATTTGAATGTCAGTCAACTACACTGGAACAAATACAGCAAAACAAGTTAATCTCCAATTTTGCTTCACCCCATTGCATCATCAGAATGAGTTTCTGATGAGCGGAGCCTAGGGTACATGTCGCTTCCTTGGCTATGTTGTGGTGGGGAGAAGAGGAGTTGGGAGACCAAGTCTCCAGGGATGCAGCTGTCTTCCTAGCAGGAAGGCAGTGTTCCTGATCTGTGTTACCTAGGCTGCACTCAATGGTATATAGGTCACTCCCCAGGGAAAATCAGAGAACTATTAAAAAGGCAAAATGTTGGGTGCTCAGAAAAGGAAAAATGTTCACTTCAGAAACATCAAAACACACTCAAAGAGATGAAATGAGTTGCCCAAGTTCACATGACTACAAAATGCTCGCCCCTGGACAGGATACAATGTCTGAAGCCCAGTGCACCTTCTATTACTTGCAACTCTGAAACTACTTCAAAATTAGTGCACAGAAACCAAAAGGAACAGAAAGAAATATTGACATGTTTTAGGAACAAAATTCATTATTTTTAAACATGCTGGCCCCCTCCCCCATGCCTCATTAAGACAGAAAGTCCTATAGACAAACTAGAACTCCAAATGAGAAGTTTGTGTCAGAATGTAGTAAATAAATAAAACCTGGTGGACTTTGAAAGGCTCATACAGGTCTCGTATTCAGTTACATAGTACCTTGTGAGTTTGAATTATATCATGTAGCAAAAGCATGGAGCATGCTGCTTTTCTCTTAGCAATTGTTCAATAAATGTTATGTATTATAATGTGATTATTTGGAAACATATTCTATTTGGATGAATAATTTTTCTTTTGAAAATGTAGGAATTAAAGTTATATCCATGACTTTGGGTAAGCAAATATTTCTTAAATAGAACATAGCACTAATCATAAAAGAATATAATAATCAAAAGACATGAAAAATTAAGAACTTATCAAAAGAATCAATAATGAGAGAAAAAAAGCCAAGAGTGAGAGAAGATATTTACAATATATATAAATGGCAAAGGAATCATATCCAGGATATATACAGAACTCCTTTTATTATTTATCTATTGCTGTGAAATAAATTACCTCAAAACTTGGGGGCTTAAAATAGCAAAAATTTGTTATCTCACAGTTTCTGTGGGTAAGGAATCAAGCATAGTTTAGCTGAGTGTTTCTGGCTCATGGTCTTTCCTGAGATTGCAGTGGAGCTGTCAGCTGGGGTTAGAGTCATCTCAAGGCCTGGCTAGTGATTTCCAAAATCACTCACATGGCCACTGCAGACACCAGGTGCTCACTGACTGTTGCCTGGACATATCAGTGGGCCTCTCTATAGGGCAGTTCACAGCATGGCAGCTGGCTTCCCCTAAGCAAAGGCAGGGAGAGAGATAGGGACAGAGACAGACTGAGAGAGAGAAAGAACAGAACCATCAAGACAGTAGTCACTGTCTTTTTACAAACCTAATGTCAGAGGTGACATTTCATAACACTAGCCATATTCTATTAGTTGGAAGTGAGTCACTAGGTTCAGTCCACACTCACACTCAAGGGAGAGGTACACAAGGCATGACTACAGAAGGTGAGGATCATTGGAGGCCGTTTTAGAAGCTGGCTACCACACTCTTACAAATCAATAAGAAAAGATAATAGAGAAACTGACAAAGAATTCAACAAGTGCTTTAACAAAAAAAATATAAATTGTCAATAAACATCGAGAAATGTGCTCATTAGTCATGATAAAAATAAAAATTAAAACCAAGATAATATACTTGTATACAACCAACAGAATAACTAATGATAAAAAGACAGATTAATCCAAGTATTGGCAAGGATGTGGAACAATTGGAATTCTCTGCAAATCATACAACCACCTTAAAGAACTGTTTGGCAGTATCTGTCAAAACTAAACTGCACATGACCTACCATCTCCATTCCTAGATAAAAGCTTAACAAAACTGCATATACGTGTGCAACAAAAGACATGTACAGTAACATTCATAGTAGCTTTATTTTTAGTAACCAAAAAAAATGGAAACACCCAAATATCTACCAACAATAGAATGGATAAATAAATTGTGCTATATTCATACAATTGACTGAAATAAAACAATGAGAAAGGACCTACTGCTATACCTTAACAATATATATATGAATGTCACAAGATAATGTTAGCCAAAAGAAATGAGTCAGAAAAAAATATATACTATGAAATTTTACTTATATAAAACTCAGAAACTGTCCAAACTAATCAATGGTCAGGGGATTTCAGAGAGTTGTTACTTTTTGGTAGGTGGAACTTAATGACTGGGAAAAGCCAGGTTTGGAGAGTCTAGAGGCCTGTTAATGTCCTAAACACTTGATCTGGTGATAAGGATTTTAACTTTGAGAAAATTCAATATGTTATACATTTATGATTTGTGCATTCTTCTGTATGTGTATTATATTCCATACAATTTTTACTTAAAAAATTTTTTAAAACTTTCTTCTTGCTATACTATTCAGAATGGCAACTTGGAATAAAACTTACTAATAAATAAATCTATTAAAAATAAAAATTCTGTGTCCATTGATGCTATGCCCTGAGTCCTAGTGGCTAAGGTCTTATTTTTAAAATTTATCTTTATTGTTGAAAGTATTACAGATGTCCCTCTTTTTCTTCCCCCTTAACCTCCTCAACCCCACTCCCACCCCTGCAAGCCTTCCCCACACTAGTCTGTCCATGGGTTATGCATATATGCATATAAATTCTTAAGTTAATCTCTTCCCACTCCCCTCCCTCCCCCTTTCCTCTGAAATTCATCAGTCTCTTGCATGCTTGGACGTCTCTGGTTCTGTTTTGTCAGTTTATTTTATTCCTTAGATTCCACATATAGGTGATATCATGTGATACTTGTCTTTCTCTGACTGGCTTATTTCACTTAGCAAAATACTCTCCAGTTCCCTCCGTGCTGTCCCAAAGGGTAAGAGATCCTTCTTTTTTAAAGCTGCTAGTATTTCATGGCATAAATGTACCACATCTTTTTTATGCACTAATTTACTGATGGGCACTTGGGCTGTTTCCAGATCTTAGCTATTGTAAATTGAGCTGCTATGAACACAGGGGTGCGTATATTCTTTCTGATTAGTGTTTCAGGTCCCTTAGGATATATTCCTAGAAGTGGGATCACTGGGTCAAATGACAGTTACATATTTAATTTTTGAGAAACCTCCATACTGTTTTCCATAGTGGCTGCACCAGTCTGCATTCCCACCAGCAGTGTACCAGGGTTCCCCTTTCTCCACATCCTCACCAGCACTTGTTGTTTGTTGATTAGTTGACAGTAGACATTCTGGCAAGTGTAAGGTGATGCTTCACTATAGTTTTAATTTACTACTCTGGTGATTAGTGACTGAGCATTTTTTCATATGTCTCTTGGCCATTTGTATGTCCTCTTTGGAGAAGTGTCTATTTAAGGTTCTCTGCCCATTTTTAAATTGGATTGTTTCACTTTTTTTTTTGTTCAGTTGTATGAGTTCCTTAGATATTTTGGATATTAACCCATTATCAGATGTATCATTGACAAATATGTTCTGCCATACAGTGGGCTCCCTTTTTGTTTTGTTAATGGTTTCTTTTGCTGTGTAGAAGCTTTTTATTTTTATGTAGTCCCATTTGTTTATTTTCTCCTTTTTTTTCCCTTGCCCTAGGAGATGTATCAGCAAACATATTACTACAAGAGATGTCTGAGATTTTGCTGCCTATGGTTTCTTCCAGAATTTATATGGTTTCACAACTTACATTTAAGTCTTTTATCCATTTTGAGTTTACTTTTCGTGTATGGTGTAAATTGGTGGTATAGTTTCATTTTTTTGCATGTACCTGTCCAATTTTACCAAATCCATTTATTGAAGAGACTGTCTTTACTCCATTGTATGCACTTGCCTCCTTTGACAAATATTAAATAAACATAATGGTGTTGGTTTGATTTCTAAGGTATTTTTTCTGTTCCACTGATCTATATGCTGGTTCTTGTGTCAGTACCAGGGTGTTTTGATTATAATGGTTTGTAGTATAATTTGATATCCAGTATTGTGATCCCTCCTACTTTGTTCTTCTTTCTCAAGATTGCTGCAGCTATTCAGGGTCTTTTTTGGTTTCATATGAATTTTTGGAATATTTGTTCTAGATCTGTGAAATATGCTGTTGGTATTTTAATAGGAATTGCGTTGAATCTATAGATTGCTGTGAAAATGATTTTAGTTTTTGGCCATTGAGTACAATGTTGCCCTTAGGTTTGTCATATATGGCCTTTATTATGTTGAGGTATAATCCCTCCCCACTTTGCTGAGAGTTTTTATAAAAAATGGGTGCTGGATTTTCTCAAATGCTTTTTCTGCATCTATTGATATGATCATATGATTTTTATCTTTCATTTTGTTTATATGATGTATCACATTAATTGATTTGCAAATGTTGTACCAGCCTTGCATCCCTGGGATAATTCCTACTTGGTCATGGTGGATAATCTTTTTAATGTTTTGATGGATTCGATTGGCTAATATTTTGTTGAAGATTTTAGCGTCTATGTTCATCAGGGATATTGGCCTGTAATTTTCTTTTTTTGTAGTGTCCTTATCTGGTTTTGGAATTAGGATAATGCTGGCCTCATAAAAAGAGCTTGGGAGTCTTCCTTCCTCTTAAATATATTTGAATAGTTTTAGGAAGATAGGTGTTAATTCTTTGAATGTTTGGTAAAACTCTCCTGTGAAGCTGTCCATGCCAGGACTTTTGTTTGCTGGGATGTTTTTTTTGTTTTGTTTTGTTTTTTTCTGCTTCAATTTCATTGGTTGTTATTGGTCTATTCCAATTTTCTGATTCTTCTTGATTCAGTTTTAGAAGATTACATGTTTCTAGGAATTTGCCCATTTCACCCAGGTTGTGCAATTTCAACAAATAGTTGTTGAAACAACATGTAGATATTCGTAATATTTTCTTATAATCCTTTGTATTTCTGTGGTGTCTGTTGTTTCTTCACCTCTTTTATTTCTGATTTTATTTGGGTCCTATTTCATAGTTTCTTGATGAATTTGGCTAGAGGTTAATCAATCTTGTTTATTTTTTCAAAGAACCAGCTCTTGGTTTCAATGATATTTTGTATTTTTTTTCATTCTTTATCTCTTTTATTTCCACTCTGATCTTTATTATTTCCTTCCTTTTACTTACTCTGGGCTTTTCTTGTTTTTTTCTTTCTAATTCTTTTAGTTTTAGGATTAGATAATTAGTGATTTTTCCTGTTTCTTGAGGTCTGCCTGTACGGCTATGAACTTCCCTCTCTGGACTGCTTTTGCTGTGTCTCATAGATTTTGGGTTGCTGTGTGTTCATTTTCATTTGTTTCCAGGAAGATTTTTATTTCTTCCTTGATCTCATTGGTAACCTATTCATTGTTTAATAACATGCTATTTAGCCTCCATGTGTTTGAATGTTTCTGAGTTTTTTATAGTGGTTGATTTCTAGTTTCATGTCATTGTGATCTGATAAAATGCTTGATTTATTTCAATCTTCTTGAGCTTGTAGAGACTTGTTTTGTGTCTTACCATGTGGTATATCTTTGGGAATGTCCCATGTGCACTTGAGAAGGTTGTATATTCTGCAGCTTTGGGGTGAAATTGTCTGTAAATATCAATTAAATCCATCTGATCTAGTGTGTCTATTAGGGTCACAGTTTTCTTGTTGAATTTTTGTCAGGAAGATCTATCCAGTATAGTCAGTGGGATGCTGAAGTATCCTATTATGACTGTATTGCTGTCGATCTCTCCCTTAAAGTCTTCCAATAGTATATATATATATACATATATGTGTGTGTGTGTGTATTTGCTCCTATATTGGGTGTATATATGTTTACTAGGGTTAAATCCTCTTATTGGATCGATCTCTTCAATATTATGTAGTGACCTTTCTTGTCTCTTATTATGGCCTTCATATTAAAGTCTATATTGTCAGATATAAGTATTGCTACCTCAGATTTTTTTTTCATTTCCATTTGCATGGAAAATTTTTTTCATTCCCTTCACTTTCATTCTGCCCATGCCTTTTATAGACCACATATATATGGGTCATATTTCTTTATCCATTTAGCTACTGTATGTCTTTTTTTTTAAATTTATCTTTATTGTAGAAAGTATTACAGATGTCCCGATTTTCTCCCTATTGACCCCTTCCACCCTGCACCCACCCCCTGACCCAGGCCTTCACCACACTATAGTCTGTGTCCATGGGTTATGCATATATGCATATAAGTTCTTTGGTTATTCTCTCCCCACCCCCACCCCCCACCAACCCCTGCCTTCCTTCTGAGATTCATCAGTATGTTCCATGCTTCTATATCATTGGACCTATTTTTTTTTTTATCAATTTATTTTGTTCTTTAGATTCCACATGTAAGAGAGATCATGTGATACTTGTATTTCTCTGACTGGCTTATTTTGCTTAGCATAATATTCTCCAGGTTTATCCATGCTGTCCCAAAGAATAAGAGATCCTTCTTCTTTACAGATGCCTAATATTCCATGGTGTAAGTGTCCTAGAACATTTAATCCATTTACATTTAAGTTTATTATTGATAGGTAGTTATTTATTGCCATTTTAATTCTTTATGCCTAGGTTTCTCTCTTTCTCTATTTCTTATTATTACAACAGTTTCTTTAGCATTTCTTGCAATGCTGGTTCCGTGGTAATAAACTCCTTTAGTCTTTTTTGGTCTGAGAATCTCTGTATTTCACCATCTATTTCGAATGATAGCCTTGCTTTATAGAGTACTCTTGATTTTAGATCCTTGCTTTTCATTACCTTGAATACTTCATGCCATTCACCTCTGGCCTATAGAGTTTCTGTTGAGAAATCAGCTGACAGCCTTATGGGAGCTCCTTTGTAGATAACAAATTGTTTTTCTCTTGCTGCTTTTATGATTCTCTCTTTGTCTTTAACTTTTGACATTTTAATTATGATGTGTTTGGGCATGGGCCTCTTTGGATTCTTCTTGCTTGGGACTCTCTGTGCTTCCTAACTTGTGTGACTTTTTCCTTCACCAGGTTAGGAAAGCTTTCTGCCATTATTTCTTTAAAGAGGTCTTCTATCCTTTACTTTCTTTCTTCACCTTGTGGCATTCCTATGATATGGATATTGTTATGTTTCATATTGTCTTACAGCTCCCTTAAACTATCCTCCCGTTTATTAATTATTTTTTTTTCTTGTTTCTCTAAATGAATGATTTTTTTCTACCTTGTCTTCCAAATCACTGATCTGATCCCTGGCTTCCTCTATTCTGCTCTTTATTCCAGTATATTCTTTACTTCTGCTGTGTCATTTTTCAATTCTATTCTTCATTGTTTCTATATCTTTTCTCATTCACTTGAACATCCTTATAATCATTACTCTGAACTCTATATCTGATAAATTGCTCACCTCCATTTCATTTAGCTCTTCTTCTGGAGAATTCTCTTGTTCTTTCATTTGGTGCTTGTTTCTTTGTCTCCCCATTTTGGCTGCCTGTTGTGTTTGTTTCTATGTATTAGATAGGTCTGCTACAACTCCCAGTCTTTTCAGAGAGTCTCTGGTGTATGCCAATGTCAGACACTGGTTGTGATTCGCCCTGAATTCGCTGTTTGGAGCAAACAGCTTGTGGCTCTCTCTGCTGGGGCTGGGTGCATTTGGAAAGAAGCTAGATGTTCACCAAGGCCTGCTTTTGCTAGCCCCAGGTCCAGAAGCATATCAGGCAAAGACACAAAACACCCAGATATCCACATCTGACTGCAGGCTGATTGTTATTCTCAGTCACTGAATGAACCTCAGTCTGTAGACCACAGCAGGGTGTAAATTCCACAGGGTGGGATGAGAGGTTTTACAATTGGTAGGGCAATTGTTTTCCCCCCAAGCTGAAGCTGCCTGGATGGTAAATGTTTACATGAGTAAGATGTCTTTTGTAGTATGGGGGAATGACTCACCACAGGGGTTGAGGAGGCTGTCATCTGAGCTCTCTCCCCAGAGACACCAATGCTCAATTCTCCTCACACTGATTTAGTCCACTCTTCCCTCCCTCTTCTGGAGCCCAAGGTGAATGACTGCACGTGAAGTTTGTGCATTGGCCCTTTAAGAGGCTGCCTACATTTCTATCCAGTCATCCCCAACCCCAGTGGACAGAAAACCTGCTACTTTTCACAGCCAGATGTATGTGGGCACTTTTCCCAGTTCTGGTGCTTTGGGATGGGTAGCCTAGCTTGGGGTATAGACCTCGGACTTCTCAGGGGGAACCCCCTGCAGTTGAGATGTCCCCCAGGACTTTAGCTGCTGCCAAGCCAGCCCTCTCCAGCCTCCACACTTCCTACTACTCTCAATGTAGCCTCCTCCTTACATCCTTGGTTATAAGGGTGCTCTCCAGCTAGTCCTCAGCTGGTTATTCAAGATGATTTTTCTATATTTTAGTTGTAATTCCAGTTTTGTCCTGGGAGCATGTTAGCGTAGCTTCCACTTAGTCTGCCACCATCTTGGAAATCCTATGTCCAATGTACTGGAGAAATAGCATTCATGGCAGTGGGCACAGGGATAAGGAGAGGGTTGAAAGATGTGGTCCCTGTCCACATAGAGATTACAGGTTCTCACACTGGTCTTTAGGCTTCAAACACTACTGCTCTCTGGAACTCTTTTTTTTAAAAAAAGTGATTATGCTCCAAGCCTCCAAGAGTAATCAAAAGGTCTCATGAGGTTTATTATAAGGACTAAATATAGATTGTTCATAGAACACTTAGAAATGTACTGGCAAATGTCTGAAGCAGCTAGCCACTCTAAAGAGGCCAAATGGGTGGGCTCAAAGGCTAAGGGAGTCTAAGAAGCTCAGCAGGTGACTCCTTGGGTCTCTAAAGTCTTAAATATCAAGAATTCGGTTTTAATTTGATTTTTAGATAATAAAAATTTACTAACATTGTTGACTTCTCTGCTTTCTTTCTTTCCCAAAGAGAGCATTATAAATGCCCTCCAATTTGGAGAACACCAATTGCTGGCCTGTCCTTTCCATCCTTAATGAGTTCACAGAGCCCTGCTCTAATACCTCAATCTTAAAATGAAGGATGGAAGGAGAAATAAAATCAAGGAAAGGAGAAATATGCAAAATGTTAGAGGAAAGAGAATATATAAAAATGGGGAGGACGTTTACAAAGCTGGAGGGTCAGAAGAACTTGGAGGAGTATGAAAATGGGGATAGGTAGAGAGGAAGAAAAGAAGGGCCAGAAAAGGAGAGAATTCAGAAAGAGGTAAAGAATTCAAAGATCTGTTAGCCATATGTTGAAATTTTAACTATTTTATCCTGTTCATACCATCTTTCAGGGCATGTGTTTTGATTCATCAGGTTTGGAGTATATACTCTTGGCTGAGGATCTCCAAGTTTTCAATTTTAAATAATTTTTACATAATGAATGTTAGTGGAGAAAATAAAACCATGGTAAAAACACTTTTTTGTGCATGAAAATGTGAGGATGGTACAAAAAGGTGTGTCAGTGAAGAGTATAATAGAAATTTGACAATTGTCAGCATCTTTATGGCTTCTTAGGACCCAGGATTTGAAATACACCTTAAAATTCATATAGCCTTACACCAAAGTTGAATCTTAAACTCCTTTTTCATAACTTCCAAATGGAAAAATTATAGTGGAGAAACAGTCCAAGTTGGATAAATTCATACATACAGGGCTGGACTCTTGGTTCCTTGAGCATCTGTATCTAGGCCACTTCCATCCACTGCCTCACTTCCCTAACACAATATGAGACTGATTTTTTCATATGATTTGAGGGCCCATCCTCTTTTATAGCCTTGACACTGAAGGACTGTAGACAAATGTGCATAGTGAATGGCTGGATTCAGCACATTAAGTCTGTAAATAATTTGCTTTTAAGCAAGGCTAAGTTATAGCTATTGAAGATTAAACATTCCCTTGGCCAAGCCAGGGAGGCTCTTTTAAATAGCAAACTTTAAAAGAGGACTTTTACCACCACTATCACTATCCTTTCCTCAAACCCTTGCCCTCACTTCCCATCATAAATGTTTATCCTTAGCTCCCAAATCATGGTAACACACAAATGATGAGGAGAGAAGCTAAATTGTTATCTTCATCTTTGTTTTCCTTTTCTCAAATTAGTAGAAAACTGCTACAGAATGGAAGCTTTCTGCATATGTTCAACATAAGAAATTACTTTAAAATCTACCATATAAATGGCTCTCAATAAGAAGAATCTGCTTTTGTCAAAGGTTTGAAATCATTAGTTTTAAATTAGGATTGATGTTTGACATTGAGTAGTAGGCATTCATGGCATAAAATTAATCTGTCTTGGAAAAATGTTAAATGATAAAATAAATGCATACAAACTGTATTGTATGCCTTGTGTATTATATAGTAAATCTTATGCATATTTCTAGAAAATTGTATATAGATGGTTAAAAGCAAGGTTTTTTTGTTTGTTTGTTTTGTTTTTCCATAAACTAGCCTGTGCCAAGGATTTGCTTTCTACAAAAGGGAAAGGTATCTGTGCATGGATGCCATATATGAATGGAAATCTCACAGAATAGTAGACTGTGCTGGAGTCACAGTGGTATATGTAGGAAATATTCACTTTGATGGACCTTTTCTAATAGTTTCTATTTTTATCAAAAACAAAATCAAAACTATTTTCAGTGCAAAACCAAATTTTAAATGACACCCACTAGAATTAGCAAAGTTAGCATTTCATCAGAAAATCACCTGCAGAATTTAGAAGGCAATTTAGAATTACTAATTGGTGTGTTAAATGGATATATTCAGAAAATGCAAAGGATGAATCAACACTTCTGAAAGAATCTTAATTTCAGGATTTCCTGAGGGAGTGCTCCAAATTATTAGCCTACCTACACATTAGTACATGGGTTTGAGAAGTCAGTTCACCCGGACAGTTGTGTGCATAATTTAAAAAAGGATAAATACTACTTTGGAAATTGCTCTAGTTCAATTTGCCAAAAGTAACACCCCTTCTGGGCATATAGCCACTAGATATTTTCCCTGCTCTCTTTGTGATTATGGAACCCTGAAACATTGTTTGCAATTGATAAAATTGCAATCAATAAAAGGATTTATTGATTCAGGGGATAATCAGGGAGAATATAGTGACTATTAAAACATAGAAACATAGGCCTGAGATTCCTTAGAAAAAACTTATCTTTTATCTTAATATACTGTTTACCTTTTAATTATTTATTTAAAATTGAGTCCTGGCAACTCACTATCTCTACTGTCAAACAACTATCATTTCTTATCAACTCTTATCTGGGCTACTGCCACATCCCCCTAAATGGTCTCCTAGCTTTCAACCTTGCTCAGTGTAGCCTGTTGTCCACACAGCAGCCAGCATGAGCCTTTGAGAGCTCCTTAGACAGCTGAGGCTTTGTAGGCAGCATCCATACCTAGAGCAGTGGTGTATACCCCTACAAGGACAAAACTCTGGTCCTGCCAAGATGAGCAAGGTCCACTTACCACCACAGGACCTGTGCCATGCCAGAGGTTTGACATTGGGATCCATTGCTGACAAGTTGGACATTCAAAGCCAGCAGTAATGAGATAAGAATTGGAAGTGGGAGTTCAATGTGATAGGACACTTAGTATTTAATGTGAGGCATTTGAAAACATTTTCCATTAACTTTAGGACTTGAAAGGTCTGAGAGAGCCCAGGTCATAATGGGAGCTCTGGATTCATGGTTACTTGAAGGTTCATTGTTAAGTGTTCAGTCTCTAGCAGGGCCCAATTTCCCAAGCCATGTCATTCTCTGCTAACAATGGCCTGACTTGACTCCAGAGTCTTAGAGACCTGTATTGTGATTCTCCTCCTGGAGCTCATCATGAGTACCACACTGTGCCATCTTTGTCCCACTGACACTTCCTAAAACCCAAGATCTGCTTGGTCAGATGCTCTCAGTGGCCTGGACCGAATGCAGTACTCTTTCCTGCTTGAGGTGCTGCTCAAAGCTGGCAGACTTCTTTGTTATCTGGTTCGTGGGCTGGAGCAGTTTTCCCAGGTGTAAATGTGTGGCAGCCAGAACCCAAAGAAGCCTACTAGACACCATGCTACTTTTTTGTGAAGGATTCAAGATGTTGTAATTTGCATTTGTTTGATGGGATATCCCAGCATGCCCTTACCAACAGACCCTTAAAAACGTCACTGAATTGTCCATCGAATCTTCAGAGGGTTTCCCTCTCACCCTCTGGGACACATGTGATGTACCCAGGCCTCCAGTGACCTGCCGCTTCTTGCTCATCCTGCCCAAGCACCATGATGTTGATATGATAGGGTGGTTTGTGGAGCATTGGGATGGTCCAGATCTAATCAGACTATATAATGACAAAGAGCAAGAAGATTAACATAGTTTTGAAGAAAAACTATAAATGAATATTGTCCTTTTCACATAAACATGAAATATTTCTGATCCTTTTTCCTAATTGGAATGGAAAGAACACATCTCCAAACCAATGGCTGCCTTTCACACATCTGGGTTTTTTTTCATCTGCTTTATAAGTACAGTCATCCCTTGGTATCTGCCAGGATTGTTTCCAGGACCCCCATGGGTACCCAAATCCTTGGATGCCCAATTCCCTTCTATACAACCGCATAGCATTTGCATATAACCTAAGCACATTCTCCAGTATATTTTTAAATCATCTCTAAATTACTTATAATACCTAAAACAATGTAAATGCTGTGTAAATATTTGTTATGCTGTATTGTTTATGAAATAATGACAATAAAAAATGTCTATACATGTTCTGTACAGCCACAACCATCATAGGTAGCTAGTACATGTCAGCAACAATTTAACATTTTTTTTTTTAATTTTATCATATTTTCTTTTATTTTTTAAAAAAATTATTTATCTTTATTGTTGAAAGTATTACAGGTGTCCCATTTTTTTTCCCCCATTGACCTCCTCTACCTTGCTCCCACCCCTTCTCCAGGCCTTCAGCCCATTATTGTCTGTGTCCATAGGTTATGCATATATGCATAAAACTTCTTTGGTTAATCTCTTCCCACCTTCCACCCTCCTTCCCTCTTCCCTCTGAGATACAATAGTCTGTTACATGCTTCAATGTCTCTGGGTCTATTTTGTTTGTCAGATTATTTTGTTCATTAGCTTCTTTTTAAAGAAGACCCTTCAACATTTCATGTAATACTGGTTTGGTGGTGATGAACTCCTTTAGCTTTCTCTTGTATGTGAAGCTCTTTATCTGACCTTCAGTTCTAAATAAAAGCTTTGCTGTGTAGAGTAATCTTGGTTGTAGGCTCTTGCTTTTCATCACTTTGAATATTTCTTGCCACTTCCTTCTAGCCTGCAAAGTTTCTGTTGAGAAATCAGCTGGTAGTCGTATGGGTGCTTCCTTATAGGTAACTAATTGCTTTTCTCTTGTTGATTTTAAGATTTTCTCTTTGTCTTTAACCTTTGGCATTTTAATTATGGTGTGTCCTGGTGTGGACCTCTTTGGGTTTCTCTTATTTGGGACTCTGTGCTTCCTGTACTTGTAAGTCTATTTCATTCCCCAGGTAGGGGAAGTTTTCTGTAATTATTTTTTCAAATAGGTTTTCAATTTCTTGCTCTCTTTCTTCCCCTTTGGCACCCCAATAATATGAATGTTGGGCCTCTCGAAGTTGTCCCAGAGACTCCTTACACTATATTCAGATTTCTGGATTTTTCTTTCTTTTTGCTCTTCTGGTTGGGTGTTTTTTGTTTCCTCATGTTCCAAATTGCTGATTTGATTCTCAGCGTCCTTTACTGTTGATTCCTTGTAAATTATCCTTCATTTCTGATTGGTACTTTATTAGGTCATCGATAGTCTCACTTGTTTTCATAATAGTCTTACTAAGATCCTTGAGCATCCTTATCACCATTATTCTGAACTCTGTATCTAATAGCTTGTTTGGTTTTATTCCATTTAGTTCCTTTTCTGGAGATTTCTTCTGTTCTTTCCTTTGTGACATATTTCTTTGCCTCCACATTTGGTGCTTCTAGGTGTTTGTTTCTATGTATTAGGTAGAGCTGCTATGTCTTCTGGAATTTGTAGAGTGGCTTTGTGTAGTAGGTGTCCTGTAGGGTCCAGTGGCTCAACCTCCCCAGGCACTTGAGCTGGGCCTTGTAGGTGCTCCCCTGTGTGGGCTGTGTGCACTGTCCTGTTGTAGTTGAGCGTTGGTTGCTATTGGCATCACTGGGAGGAATTGATCCCCAGGCCAATAAGCTGTGAGGATCAGCTGCAACTACAGCCAAAGAGCTGCTGTGCTGGAGACACCCTGGTCTCGTTGCTTGCTCAGTTCCCTTGTTGTAGGACTTCTGTTCAGCTAGATTTCAGGTTCTGAGTCTAATTTTATCTTATTTTAATTTTAATTTTTGACTTTTAATTGTTGAATCCACAACTGTAGAACCCGCAGATGTGGAGAGCCAACTGCAATACCAAAATTTCTATAACAGCTGTAATGAGGCTGCTGCTTGGTCAAGTCTTCAGTACTATCAATCATTCTTCAGGATCTGATTTCTGCAGGAGCCAGACTGGTAAATTAAACTGAGATATGATAGGAACCCTCACTCTGCATCTTTTAGGTTGAAAATCTATACCATCCACCCACAGTATCAGAAAATTCCATTTGGCCTGCCTCATTATAAAAAAAAATATATATTCTCCAGACCAGGGATACAATGTTGGGTTCCTCCAACTGCTAAGTATATATATTTCAACTATGCACCAGGAACTGGAAAGTGACATGAGATAGGCCTTTGGATATAGGGTTCTCACTGTGAGCTGGCTTTTAGCCAGGATTCCAATTACCTGGTTCCCTCAGGGCCCCTAGTCTAATGGGAGACTATAATGATGTTTTGAGTCTCTGGATATGAATGTCAACTTAGACTTAGTTCTGGAAATTTCTGTTTTTTCTTCTTCTACAGTTTAAGGTCAACTGAACAAATGGCTATTGGTCTCTTTGAGGAAAAATGAGGGAACTGTTACAGAATATACTTGTCCTGATGTTACCGAATCCTACAAGATCAGGCCACCTCTTAGATTAAAGGGCATTACATCTGAAAATTGGCTCAGATGTGTGGACTTAACATCAAGTGGTAATTTTTTTTACTGAGCTAACTGCTTTCAGACTTTTACTTCTCCATTCTTACGTTTTCTTCTTTTGAAATTATAGGTATTAAACAGTACTTTGGTTGGCTGTTGTCTAAGGCAATGGTCAGAAAACTAGAGCCAAATCCACTTCTGGCCTACTGCCTGTTTTTGTAAAGAAAATTTTATTAGAACATAGTCATGTTTAGGCTTTTTATTTTTTCCCTACCACCTGTTAAGAAAGCTCAGGTATTTTTACTTTGCTAAGAGTTGGCCACTGTTTCTTCCAGGCTTTAAAAAACCACACCAACATGAGTTTTTCCTTTCTCCTGGCTCTTTGCTAGGGTGATAAATTTTACATCCTGAAAAAGTGTCCCAAAACCAATGAATTCTTTCTTATCCAGCTTTATATTCTAGCATCCTTTATTAAGTATCCACAAAATCTTACCCCAGGAGTGCTTCCTTGGTTCTCATCTGCATTGGGGGTTATTGTTTTGATTCTTTAGGTGTATAATATTTTTCTTGTCTTGTCAAGCCTTACCCTGACCACATCTGGATTATCCTGGGATTTAACCTTAACTATCTGTTTGGCAGCAGGGATGAAGATGGGGACAGCTCTAATTATCTTTCTTGTGGGAAGGAGAATTCTGCAGCATCTTTCAGCCTGGTGGAAGCACTAGCCCTTGCTAGGGATAGGTGGGCCCCCTGTGCATGCCCAGAGGGTGAGGGTGGGAGTGGTCTAGAGTTAAGATCATCAAGGACATCCATGCGGTTTCTCTTCCTTGAAGGAGTTTTTGAACATCCCTGGAGCTCTGCCATTCTCACAATTAGGTCTAAGCTTGCCTTTAGATTATGCCGGCCCTTCAATCACAGGTGATAAGGACCTCTTTATATGCTACCACCATAACCATGGAAGACTCTGTGATTCTCATACTTGGCCATTAAGCACATGTTAATAGCTATTAATCTCTCATTGTCCTCATTAGAAAGTCAATACACCTAGTGTTGGTTGGTCAATCAGGTTGTCTTTGTAGGCACTGCTTTCCTTGTATTTATAAGTGTTAGTAATATCACCATACCCACCACAGAATTTGCCTCCAAAGAGACATTTTTAAGGGTCATCACCAATGAAATATTTAGCAATCGGACTGTGTCTTGTGTCAAGGACCAAACATGTGCTCTCTACCTGATTAGATGTAGGGGAACTAATTCTTTGCCCCTGTCTTAATGTCATTTTTCTCAGACCACTCTTGGTACTATTTGTATTAATCTAGACCCTCTGAGAAGCAGACATGAAGACAGGGTTAAATATGCAATAATTTTATTAAGGAAAAGCCTGTTAGAAAAGGATTAGGAAGAGAGTAAGAAAAGGCTAGGAGTAATGCCAAACTATGAGGCAAGTGTGAACCCAAGTAAAAGAGAGAGAGAGAACATTGAATGAACTGTCCCAGTGTTCCATACAGTCTAAGAAACTTTAACAAAGATGGCAAGGATTCCTTCAGTTTAAATTGGCCCAAAGAGGATTTTTCATGTCTCCCCAAAATGAACCTCCTTTAGAATTTTCCACTATACTTTGTCCTTGACTAGTGAGGAAACTGTGGGAGGGGTGGTCTTGGTCCACACAAAGCAATGGATTTCAAAGGACAGTATCTGGGGTCCTGGGCCAATTAACTTCCCTGTAGCTATAGCTCCAGAAGGCATATTTTCATATCTGCCATATAGAGGCAATGTGATTTCAATCAAAATCCCATCAGGATTTAGAGTTTTGTTTTATTTTGTTTTGTTTGGTTGGTACAAATTGATGAACTGATTCTAAAATGTATATAAAATGTAAGGACTTAAGACACTTAAAATATTTGAAAAATAAAGTTGGAGAATACACAATCTAATTTTAATACTTAGCATAAATCTACAGCAATCACATATACATGTAAGTCATTAAAATGGCATAGAGTACAGAAATAAATGCATGCATCTGTGGTCTATTGTCTTTTTCTTAAAGGTGCAAAGATAATGGAGAAAAGATATTTCTTTCAATAAATGATGCTGGAACAATGGGATATTGATGTGCAAAAAATAAACTTGGACCCTGACTTGATACCAAAATTAACTCAAAATGGGTTATCTATCTAAATGTCAAATCAAAAGCTTGAGGCAACATGTCACAACAGTAACATCCACACCACCTCTCCTCCCCAAACCAAGCAACCAAACAACAACAAAAATCTCTCACTTTTGTTTTCTGTTTACTTAGCTTTTTATATTGTACTCTGTGAGGAAGAGGTCTCCCCTTCCCCTCCCCTTTAGGGAAAAAGTCAACAGCGCAACCTAAATTTCTCTAGGAAGATGAAAAACGCAAGGTACTTAGAGAATGAGTGTTCAGCTTTCCTTTTGGGACATAAACACTTTGGAATAATTCTCTAGAAGCATTTTAATTGATCTGTGAAGAAGTTTAAGAAAATTCTAGCTAACATTTTGGCCCCAAAATAAGGTACTACAGCTTCAGATAGTCTGCAGATTAAGAATTGGGCTGGATGATATCCTTAGAGTGCCACCTCTAAGGATAGGTGAATGCCACCACGGGGCATTCAAAAGAGACTGGTCCTCTTTCTCACAACAGCAGTCTTTGTCTCTTTTCCATGGTTATGCCCAAGGATTACAATAATTCAACAATATTATTTCAGAAAGATTGTGTCGCTGCTTTCCACATAGTAGGAGAGATAGCAGGTTCTAAACAGTCCTAAGAAATTTCTTCTAATACAGTTCTTTCTTTTTCTGAAAGCCAGTTTGCTCTAATGGCTTAGTAGGCATTTCCTGCACTGTAGAAGAACGTGTTTGCTCCAGTAGGGGAGGAGCTGGACTGCCTTCTCCCAGGGGTCCTCCTCATTCCCTATATGAAGCTCACTCTGCTAAGGGCTTGGAGTTATTTTTCTTTCAGTTGTTTTGGAAAATTTGCTCTTTACTGATCTATACAAGACATTGGTGGAGGGGATGGAGTTGGTGTCTGGGGGAAGAACATTACAAGAGCTTCTTTTGAGATAATCCACCTCCTCCAAAGAAGATCTATTTTAGTGAATAATACTTAGTTAACAATACTCTTTTTCATGTCCCTAAAGTAGATCAAGTTATCATTGATCTTAGAATACCTGCATGCAAATTTGAAAAACCATTTTTTAAAAAACAGTTGGGAACTACAAATAAAAATGAACAATCTGCTGACACAGCTAATTTGAAAAAGTACATCTGCTTTTGCTATTGGGTTTTTTTGCTTACTTAAAAAAATAAACAATTATAAAAGCAAAAAAAAAAAAAACCTGTAAAATTTCTAGACAAGAATATGAGACAATCTTTAGAATGAATTAGGCAAAGATTTCATAGGGTATAAATATCATGAACTATAAAATAGTTTTAGAAATTAGACTATCAAAATGAAAAACTTTTGCTTTTAAAAATACATTGTTAAGAATATGAAAATACAAGAAATAGACTAAGAGAAAATATTTGCAAAGCATATATCCATAACATGTGCAAAACATATAAAGAGCTCATACAATTAATAATAATAAGACAAACAGCCCAATTTAAAAGATGGGTGGAACAAAAGTTTTGGTCAGACACATCACCAAAGAAGATATATGAATTACAAATAACATGAAAATATGCTTAACATCAATAACCATTGGAAATTAAAAATTAAAACCATAATAATATGCTACTAAATAAGCACTAGAATATCTAAATTGAAAAAAGACTGACAGTACCTTGTTTTGCCCCAAAATATGAAATGCTCATATGTTGCTGATGAAATGCAAAATGGTACAACCATCTTGGAAAACAATTTGGCAGTTTCTTATACAGTTAAGCATGCACTTAACATATGAGCCAATAATCTCACTCCTACATATTTACATAAGATAATGGAAAACACAAGTTCACACAGATTTGTAAATTAATGTTCATAACACCTTTATTTATAATAGTCCCAGATTGGGATAAATCTATCTAGCATATCTGTATGTTCACACAATCAAATTGCTATTCAGCAATCGAAAGGAATGAACTGTTATATTTCCCACAACATAGGTAATTCTCAAAATGATTTGCTAAGTGAAAGAGGCCAGATAAAAAAGATTAGGATTCTATTTATATGAAATTCTAGAAAAGGCAAAACTGTAGTAGCAGATCAGTAGTTTCTAAGACCTAACCATGTTGAATGGAGATTGATGGAAAATGAGCACTAGGGGACTTTTTTTGAGTGATGTAAACGTTCTGTATACCCTCTGGGTGGTGGTAGTTACACAACTCTACACACTTGTCAAAACTCATTGAATTTTACTCTTAAAATTGATGAATTTTGTTATATATAAATCATACTTCAATAAGGCTGATTTTAGAAATTTAGAGGGAAAAAAATAATGGTGAGAACATAAAATAAACCTGGAATAACATTAAGAATAATGGACTCATTCAATGGGCCATGCATTTGGTTCTAAGGTTTGTAACTGCCATCTTGAAAATGAAAACCTAGTCATTTATAAAATTTACTGTTCTTGATCCTAACACCAAACAGAAATTTCCCTCTGTGCATAATGTGGACACAATTTGTCATCAGAACAATATTATTATAGTAAACTCAACTATCATGACTATCAAGACTTTCATTAGATGGTTTCTCATACTGACCCATTATACAAGCAATTCAGTGAAGCAATTTTGGGAACAGTCATCAAAACACCATGTAAATTAGCAGTTTTTTATTGAGCTGTCTTGAGATTTTAGAATATCTGAGGACATGGAGTACTGTGTGACCTTCAATTATTTTTTTCCTAAAGGTATTTCTCTCAGTGGGGCACTTAGCAAACATTGGCAGTAAGTTCAAGGTTGCATTTCTTGGCATGGGCAATGATACAAGCTACTCAGTGGTGCCAATGCCCAGCCTCCCCTGGTCCAACACCTGAACATAACATTAAGTTGGAGGTAGAGGTAATCTGTTTGTGGAAATCAAAGGCTCTAACAAGAGAGGACTCTGCTAGCTTTAGCCTTTAAGCAATATTCTTCTTTTGTACTTTCCCATAAGAAATATACAGGAGTTAGTGGTTTTTAACTGTTACCTTCTCTGCAGCCTCTCATAGATTAAGAAGCTTGAATCAATTGTATGTTTTTATGAGGTTTTAAGTATATTTAAAAAATAAAGATGGCCAACAATTCTCTAAATATTGTGATAAATTTAAATATTAATAATTAACAACTTATGAATTACAGTAATTTATAAATCTTGTCAATGTGTCTATGTGACTGCCTGTTTAACTTCATTTGGAGTTAGTGCTAAAAATTTATATTGAAGCTGTATTTGAATAGGAAGCCCTGGACAAATGCCTCTCTTGTAGCAATCTACTCCATCCCACATCCTCTAGGGTAACATATATAAAAGGGGCCTACAAGATTCTATGAAAAGGAAATAATGATCTCTATATGCCAAGAACTCTTTTAAATGCTTTATATGTATTAAGTCATTAATTTTTCACAAATGCTGTGAAAATGAGATTATGATTATTAGATAAATACCGTTGAGGTGAGGAAAGAAAGGCATAGGGTAGTTAGTATCTTGCCAAGGATCATAGCTAGTAAGTGGCTCAACAAGCTCCAAAGTCCACGTTCTTAACCATTATGTTATAGGTTAAATTATGGAAAGTTGCCAATTGTCAATCATTTGTGACCTACAAAGTTAGTAATTTCATATGGTTAAACTTAACATGCTGTGATTGACTCAAGCGATGTTTATATGTGCATGCATATATGGGATCCATTTGTCCTTCTTGAGGCTCAAGAATACACATCAACTTTTTATCTGAATTTGGCAAATACAGTATTTATATCTGAATGCTTTCTGCTCCAGGGCAAAGACATTTTAAAATTCATGACCTCTTTGTGAAGAGGTGGGAGGCATAGTAAAGCCAATGAAGATTTAACAGAGAGAAAAACTTTGCAATGAGTGCAGCTATCAAAGGTGAGCTGATGGCCTCTGTGGACAATGGTAGGAGCTTCTTCCCTGAGAAACACCCTCAGAGGTGGGACATGCTATTATCCAAAATGTTAATTGAGGTTTGCTACCTCATTACAGCTCAGCCAGAGCAGGAGTCAGGCATCCATTACTGCTCACCCAGGAGTGGTAAGGTCACTCTGCTGGCCAGTGTACTATGGATGCTCTCTGATTTTTATCCCAGATGCCAACACTCAGAAATCTAAAGCAAGGGAATTCTACTGAAAAACAAGAATGTTTCCTTGGTCCAGTTGAAAATTTTTATAATTTGTACAAGATTTAGAAAGAAGTAATGCTATTTCTTTAAAAAGCCCATACTGAGAGTCCTTAAATTATGTAGCCTCCTCTCATAAACACCAGTTTCTTTTTTGCCTCCAATAGCTTGCTAAACAACCTTGATTTCTTTCTTCTGGACAGAGCCCATTAAGTTCTTTAGATACTCACCATTGGGATTTAGTAGCATTGAATTTGCTATAAATTGTCTCTGGAGGGTAATCTGATCATGACCACTCCCATGATCCAAATTTTATTGATGCACAGTGTGTACCTTTGTTCACCTAGATAAGGATGCACCCAGACCTGTTTTCAGCAGCTGGCCAAATCTGCACAGCACTGACTTTAGCTGGGAGGCAAAAGTTACCTAGGTTCCACAAACCAGCTCAGTTGGCTTCATCCTGACTAGTAGGACAGCAGTATAAACAATGCCTGAGAAAACAAAATCAAACTGTCCATGAGGCTACACAGAAAGAGATAAAGGATTTTGCAGGATCAAATTTTTTTCTTCCTCCACACCATGTCCACACATAGCTCCCCTAATTCTGGGCAAGGATAGCAAGCGTCCTATTTGCTGTGAAATTTGGTTTTACTGACTACATCCTGTGTAAAGATCATTTGGCTCAGTGGGTCAGATCTTACTATTCCAAAAGCCATTTTATGTAGGCAGAAATGCGTTTGTCCCTCACTTATTCTACTCATTGGGACATTCACTTACAAAGATCAGATTGAAAGTAACTTCTCTGATATTCCTTTGATGTTCCCAAAAGAAAGAGAGATTTCTGCATCCCTCTGAGTGCTCCCTTACTGTGTGGAGAGCCCTGCGACAGCTGGAATAGGGGTACTCTATTTTCAGCCACAATCATTTTGTCAGCCAGGACGCTCTGTATACCCAGGCTTTTGGAAATGCGCTTCAGCCACTAGTCACATGACTTGCCCCTCAAGGATGTTGTCTTGTTTTCCAGCTACTCCTGGATCTCTGGAGTCAGGACTAAGGTGAGAGCACCACCACCCTAATCCATGCCTATCCGAGGCTGGTATATTTTTCACTTTCTGCAACTAACTTTTCTTTCTGTGCTCATATGTTCAGAACAAAAGCAGCAGCTAAGAGAATCCTGCCTAGCAGAGTGACTGAGAATGTGATAGCAAGGCCAGCCTACCCTGGCCTTCCACTCTCCAAGTGGTTTGCATGGCTCCAAACTGGCCCTGCTCTCTTTCCCTAAAGTTTGAAAAAGGTTGTTGTCCTTGCCTTTCAGGCTCAGCCCCAAGGCACATGCAAGGTGTCTCCATTTACCTTGTGTTACTTTATGCCTCTGCCCCAGGGTTTCAAATAATGATTTCTAGTTCCCTGGATTGGCTCCCCTTTACAATATGTTGTGCACTCTCTTCTTCAAGTTTTCCCTTAATATAGTCTATGCTCAAGGCTGCCATGTGGGTCTTTACCACAGGAGAATTTTCAGGGCATTCAGCAACTGAGAGAAAGAAAGAACTATGGAAAACCTCTTCCCTGATCTCAATCGTGTCATATAGTTCTGACACTGTTGTAATTAGATAGTTATTAATAATAGGAAAAAAGCAAATAAGGAAGGCCAGACATTATAGGCATGTCATTTAGGCAGCTTCACCATTAAGCTGCAACTTTGCACTCCTCAGAAAACCACCAGCTTATTCCCTGCAAAACACTGGGAGAAGGAATCCAACAAAGGGAAGATAGACACATGCGTAATAAAGTTAAGGTGACTAAGGAAGATATTTATCTGTCAGTAAAGCCTGGGGAACCATGGATTAGCCAGAATGGATGTGGCCACTACAAATGTGAAAATTTGGGAATACATAATCTCCTAAGCAAATAAGCTTTCTCCCTTGTTGCTCTTGGTTTATGACTCTTGGCTACAAGGCTCTTTTGCTCCTGCTTCCTTGCATTCGTCCATATGGCCCACAGGCAATGGACAAATAGACTGTGGTGGGAAAACACAAATTAAATTAGCCTGATGCTGGACTGGACTCTACTCCCATATGGAAAGGAAACTGGACACTGGCTCTGATTTTAGCTCTTCTGAAGCCCCAGCTACACTTCTTCTATGGCAGGACCAAGGGAAATGGGACTTTGGAAACCCAGGGGTGTAATTCCATGGAAATAAAACTTTCTACTATATTTTTATGCCCCCCATGTGAGTCTCAGAAAATTTTTTTTCTCAGGATATCACAAGAAATCACCCCCACAAGCAACTGGAGGAGACAAAGCCCTCTCTCCTCGATTAACAGTTCCTAAGAGGAGAAAATAGCAAATATTAAACTGATGCAAGCCATCTTCTTAGTATAAAGGCCAAGAAACAGAAATTATCTCTTTGTGCTGGTGCATGTATATAATTTAGTCAACAAAAGAAACTGCCATGTCCCCAAACAGCCCACTTTGTGTGTGGCTGGCCTGGGCTACAGGGTGGATCTGAGATTACACCCAGTAACAATGTACAGGTCCCACAATAACTACATCTTTCATATCCAGATCACATTAGAAACCCGTTTACTTTATTCAAAAAAGTGTGAGATATTCAGTCCCAAGTCTTCGGCTATTATTGGCATTCAAACATGATTGAGCGTAGTAACTTAAGCCTCTACTCTTGTCATCACTTATGAACATTTTCAACTGTGATTTTTACTTTTTAACCTGATGCTTTTCAACTCTCCTAAAAGGAAATATCCAGACAATAACACCAGACCTTATGCTATCATATTAGCTCTCTAAAGGAAAAATAAGGAGCAAGAATAAATGAAATAAAAAATACCAGTTGAGATAATTAAAATCATCTTAATTCTGTCACACTGAGAGATGTCATCCTATTTCTTTCACTTTTTTTTTCAACTATGTAAGCTTCAGCTCTTATTTCATTTCAAACAGCTCTCCTCATCACTGATTGTTTTACAGATGTGAATCCATGGGGTAAATTAAGTTTTGCTCAAGGCATTTAATATAGTAATAACCTGCTTCTCAGAAGAGAAATAAAGGAGTAGGAGGCTAGCCAAGAATATGTACCTTCCAATGCCAGGTCTGTAATGACATGCAAAGATGCTGAGAGGAAAGCACTCCCTAACCAAGGCAGAGCATTAGAACAAGTTTTGACATTATCATTGAACCCTACTAAAAAGGGGTAGGAAAAATTACTAGAAGTATACAAGTGAAATGAAAGTTGTCTTTTAATCATTGTTCTTCAATGTGAAAGAGGAGTAGAAGGGCAATGTGCAGTCATTAAGGAAAGCCAATTGAGGAAACCTCACAGGACTTGAGATCCCTGTCATGTGACACTGTGGAAATCCCAATGTGGAGAAAGAAGCCACAAAGCTCAGAGGCCCAGGTGGGCAACAGTTCCTATACCTTTAATGGCCCTGTGGTATAGCGGAAGGAGCAACCAAAATTAGAATATATTGGGTTGAGCTCAGGCTCCCATACCTGAGGCAGTCTGTTATTTTATTTACAGAAGAAGAGTTAGAGATGCCCCAGGAATCTCAGGAGATTATACCAGCCAGCCAAGAAGACAGAATCTAAGTGAGCTTTGCAAAGGGTGAAGGTGGAGAGAGTGAAAGCTGAGGAGACCTGAGGTCTCATTCCAGCAACTATGATTTTGCATTAAGATTGGACTGTCTTTCTTGGCACACACCTTAAGAGCAGAAAGCAGAACATAGAGAATTGTGCTTTATTAGAGAGTGGAAGAAGGGTGAAGAAAAGAGATTTTTGTTTTGTTTTAGTTCTTACCAATTTCAAAACACTCTGATAGATTTGTATTTTTAAAAATGGCAAGTTCAAAGAGGAGCAGCTAGAGTCATCTTTCTAAAAAAGACATCTAGCCACATTATTCCTGTTTAAAATCCCACAGTGCTTTCCTGAGACTTTTAGCGGAAAAATTCAAATGCTTAGATATCCTACTTCAGTTAAGTGAATAAGTAAAAAAACTGGTGCTACTGGCCATCATTACATGGTAACAACAATAATGAATATGAAAAATGAAAGAATATTGGGAATACTGTATCTGCCCTGAGCCTAAGACACTTTTCTTTGTTTCAATGGGAGATAAACATGGGTTACAGAGGTGGTAAGGACTTTCCAGAACAAAAATGAGAATTTCTCTTTGACTAATTAAAAGAAATGAAAAAGAATTCCAAAGACAAGCTTCAGTGTTGTTTCACATGCAGTCACCCAAAAATCATCAGGCACCAGTACAATGGGTCTTTTGTTGGTTTGAGAAATGTCACCTTTTGTCATCCCTTCTAATTCTTACTCTTCTATAAAAGCTGGCCAATCTAAGTTTCAACCTATTAGGAGACTGGAATGAATTTAATAAACTCATTTAAGTGGAGGTGTTAATGGATGAAAGTGGCTAAATTAGTGTGAGGAAATCCCCCAAGAGGCATATCTGTGTTTATTGATCAAGTCTCAAGGCACAAAATGGACAACTTCCCAAAAGTACCTTGACAGCCAAGGAGAAAGGCATATGCACTATTCTTTCCTTGTAGTTGGAACTAGGGGAAGATTCAGGATGGCCCATCATCAGAAGAAAAGCAGAGAGCCAAAGGGAGGCAGGAACTATGCAGACCCTATGAGAATTATTAACTGTGAAAACTCTGGCTTGTTCCCTCATTTGCTATTTTTGTATCATTTTCTCCTCAGTGTTTCTCCTGGGGACTAACAAAAACCAAAAACCTGAAATTTTAAATCTGTGCTTCTATTCATATGTATGTCACCCCTAAATATATTAAAACATAGATACCTGGCGGTAGAATCCTAGGTGGGGAGGGATGGCCAGTGGCTCATTAAATAATCCTGACTGTCCCCAGAAATGTTACCTTCCCTTGGGGGTTATGTCTTCCCTAAGTTATCACATACTCTGTAACATAAGGCCTCAAGCACAAACACAAAACCTTTCTTTTGGCTTTCCCTTATATAGCTGAAAAAATTTGTCTATCCTAAGAGGAAAAAAAATTAATATTTGTAATATAAGAATACCATTCAAGAAGACTAAAAACACCTCAATACATAAAACATGTGAAATAGCAATTCTAGGAGATAAAACATTCTAGAAAATCTATCATCCCAAAGGATTAGCTTTACTTCCACATATCTGGGACAAGGAAATGGCTCTTCTGTTATTACAAAACAAAACAACACATAATAAAAACAAAAACAAACAAATAAAAAAATAAACAGAAGTCCACATACAATTAGATCTTAAAGCATTTTCTCCAACATTAACCAGACATGGCAGATGGAGCTGGCTGCCTTTTCCATATTCCCCAAGAACTCCCTCTCTGATCAATATTGCCTTCCTCCAATCTGTATTGACCTTATTGCTGGGTGGGGAAAGCAACCGCCTGGAACATATGTGATTGGAAGGCAGAATGAAAAGATTTCTGTCATTTCCAGATTATTTCCTCTTGGCTCTGCCATGGCCCATAAATGATGAACTTATAATGCTTTAGACTGAAGTACATACTAAATGCTTCATTAAAGTGAAAGTGGAACCTGAAGGAGTAGGTCCCTTCCAGGGAAGCCTGGCCTTTGGTTGCTAAATGTCAAAGTCACACCTCAACCTAAATCTACTGCCTGAATTCCCTTTGTACCATCCCTGAGTCTCCAGGCACTCATCATTCACTTTTATTCCTTCACTCAGCATATACACATTGAGAGCTGTTTGCTTATCACTCTGCCCTGAGGATGGTACTTCCCTGCCCTTATGGGGGAGAAGGCAGACATTACTCAGCTAATTATACAAAAATGTAATTACTACTCATTTACTCATTTAATAATTATATATTAGGCACCTACTATGCTCATTGTTTGGGAATGCAGTAGGTAACAAAAAACATCACATTCTGTGCCTTTATAAAACTTATAGTCTAATCAAATATAACACAAGGGAATGTAAAATTGTATGTGAGGTAAGAACTACAAAGGGAACACAGGTGTATGAAAGTGTATAATTAAAAATATATATGAATCCGCAAATGGAAAAAGGCTTCCTTGCAGAAGGGACTTGGGCTGAAAATCTGAAAAAGTTTTGTCTAAGGAAGATCATTCCAGCTAGAAGACACAGATGTGCCAAGTCCTAACAGGAAGAAACATGGTAGACAGGAAGCCAGTGTGGTAGGAATGAAAAGGAAGAGAATTTGATACATTCAAGAGATTTTTAAGAAGTAAAATGCCAAAGAACTTGGTGGTTTAGGTTGAATACGAAAGTGAAAAAGATGGCTGGGAAGGTGCTAGTGCCATTCATGCAGATGACAAACGCTGGAAGGAGAGTGGGTTGAATGAAGATGTAGGTATTGAACTTCACACTTGTTTTTCAGGTTTGGCAGTTAAGGTAGAGCATACTGGAGAAGGTTTGGCCTTGGGAGTTTGGAGAACAACACAGTTCTGATAACAGTGAATTTGAATCCACTATAGAGATATCAGGGAGAAAGCTGGAATCATAGGTCTGAAACCTGTAGGGAAATAGCTTCACCACAGCACCCTGCCCACCTTGCACAGATCCACATAAGCCACACAGGAAAATCAGAAAAGCAAAACCCGAGTTAATCTGATTCTTGGCAGGAAGCCTTGTGATCCTATGGGATCTTCTCTGAGTCCATCTTCCATTTCCATCCCCCACTCACTTCCCTATCTTCCCCAGGAGGCTGTTATGAGATAGTTTCTCATCACCTCCAAGGTTATAGAGAGTAGGAGGCTTCCTGTCTCACCCCTCGGAAAGGAGCTCCAGAATATAAATCCTCTTAGCTGTGGTCTAGATTTAGGTCCTTGCAATGAAGTATCCCATTGTTGTCAGATCATTTTGTTTCAGTGTCATCCTTTTTGGTGTGTTGGACAAAGATTATGGGCAGCTAACATCTTTGGTTGCTGTTATGTTTTCTTTAATAAACAGTCTCCATCTAAAAGTAGTTTGCAGCATCTTTACTGGTTGAATAAGTGATGGCTTGGCTTTTGACAAAACCAAGAACAGATATAAGGGTGAATAGATTTAGAAGACAAGCCCATTGATGGTATTTTTGTTTTTCATGTATAACTCGAACGTAGTAAAATGCATAAGTCTTAGGAGTATGGCTTGATGATTTGTTACATATATGTGCACCTGTACCCACTATGTATGGCATAACATAGAAAACTGCCAGCATCCAGCTGATACTCCACATCCAGATATCACTGCTGTTCTTTTCCCAATCACCACAGATGAGCTGAGCCTGGTTTTGGAACTTTATACAGATGCAGTCCTACAGTCTCTAAATTTTTCTTTCACACTATATCAGTGAGGTTTATCCATTTTGTTTCTTGTAGATGTAATTTGGTTTTTTTATATTCCACTGTATTTAGTATATCACAATCTCTTTATCCATTCTACTGTGATGGATGTTTTCTTTTCAGTTTTTAGCTATTAAAAACATCATTGTTATAAAGATTCCAGTATGTGTCTTTAGGTGGACACAAGCATGCGCTGCTGTTGGATATATGTCTAGGAATATAATTGAGTTACTAGATTACTAGGCAAAAGAATAGAAAGAAAAAAACAAGAAAGATAGATAGATGATAGATGATATAGATAGATTAGATAGATGATAGATAGATAGATGATAGATAGATAGATAAATAGATAGATAGATAGATGATAGATAGATGATAGATATAGATAGATGATAGATAGATGATAGATAGATGATAGATAGATAGATAGATGATAGATAGATAGATAGATAGATAGATAGATAGATAGATAGATGATAGATAGATAGATAGATAGATAGATAGATGATAGATAGATAGATAGATAGATAGATAGATAGATAGATAGATGATAGATAGATGATGATAGATAGATGATAGATGATAGATGATAGATAGATAGATATAGATAGATAGATAGATAGATAGATAGATAGATGATAGATAGATAGATGATGATAGATAGATGATAGATAGATAGATGATGATAGATAGATATAGATAGATAGATGATAGATGATAGATAGATGATAGATAGATAGATAGATAGATAGATGATAGATAGATAGATGATAGATAGATGATAGATAGATGATAGATATAGATAGATGATAGATGATAGATAGATAATAGGTAGATAGATAGATAGATAGATGATAGATAGATAGATAGATAGATAGATAGATAGATAGATGATAGATAGATGATAGATAGATGATAGATAAAGATAGATGATAGATGATAGATAGATAGATAATAGGTAGATAGATAGATGATAGATAGATAGATAGATAGATAGATAGATAGATAGATAGATAGATAGATAGATATAGATAGATGATAGATAGATGATAGATAGATAGATAGATAGATGATAGATAGATGATAGATATAGATAGATGACAGATAGATAGAGATAAAGATAGATAGAAGATAGATAGATGATAGATAGATGATGATAGATGATAGATGATAGGTGATAGATCTTAATGTGTATATATATATATATGTATATACACACATATACATATACACATACATATACACATATACATACATTTCTTACCAAGAGCTGTCAAACTATTTCTCCAAAGTAATTACACTAATTTATACTTTTGACAGCTAAATGTATGAGAGTTCCAGTTATTCCACATTCTCTCCAATGCTTTTAAATTTAAGCCATTCTTATGTCAATGTAGTTATATCTTATTGTGGGTGTTGTTTCTTTAAATTGAGTTTTTTAAAGAGAGGAAGTGAGAGAGAGAAACATCGGTGTGAGAGAGAAACATCGATCAGTTACCTCCCACGTGGGCCCTGATCAGGGATTGAAACCTAAACCTGGGCATGTGCCCTGACCAGAATTCAAACCTGTCACCTTTTGGTGTACATGATGACTCTCCAACCAACTGAGCCACACCCGCCAGGACTTACTGTGATTTTAATTTGTATTTTCCTGATAAGTACTGATTTTAAACACCATTACATATGCTCATTTCTTATTTTGATACTCTCTTTTGTGAAGTGGCTGTTCAAAGTGTTCTGTCCTTTTTTTTCCAGTTTGGTTGCCAATCTACCGTATCAATCAATAAGAATTATATATACATTATAGAAACATCTTTTGTTGGATATCTTCTTCCATTCAGTGGTTTGTTTTTCTGTTTCTTAATGTTATCATTTGATGAATAGAAGTTCTTATTTTTAATAAAGTTTAATTTACCAGTTTCTTTTATGAAATCGTTTCCTATTTAAGAAATCTTTGCCAACTTGAAAGTGAAGAAGATATTTTCTTATGCTTTCTTTCAGAAGATTCATTATTTAGTCTTTCATATGTAAGCATGTAATCCACCTATAATCCACTATGTGCATGGTATGGGGTAGGAGTCAGAGTTTATTTTTTCTCTTGTATGAACATACAATTTACCTACCAATTGAAAAAGACCATTCTTCCATCACAGAATTTTAGAACTGCAGTGGCCATAAGTCAGGTGGCCACATAGAATGGGTATGTTTCTGGGTTGGTCTATGCGTACATCCTTGTGCCATACTATGTCTTAATAATTATAGCTTGCAGTAATTCACACACTTGATATATAAATCTTCCAACTTTGTTTTTCTTCTTCAAGATTATCGTGGTTGTTCCAGGTCCTATGCATTTCCCTATAGAGTTTAGAATGATCTTGCCAATTACTAAAAATAAAAAATTTCCTAGGATTTTGATTTGGATATCAAGGAATCGTTAGGTGAATCTAGGAAAAAATGACATCTTAAAAATACTGAGTCTTCAAATTCATTTAAATGGTAAACCTCTCTATTTAGGTATTCTTTAACTTCTCTTAGCAATGTTTTGCAGTAAAAACTGAAAAGTATAGAAGTCTTGTACTTTCTTTGTTAGATTTATTCCTTCATATGTGATGAAATTTGTAAGTACTATTTTACATAATATTGTTCTTTAACTTTCAATTTTAAATTGTTTATTGTTAGTGCATAGAAATAAAATTGATTTTTATATGTTGCCATATCTAAGGATGTGCTAAATTCAGTTATAAATTGAAATAGTAAAAAAGTTCATTTAGATTTTTTTACAGACATAAAATGTCGCCTTTATAGAAAAACAATTTACTTTCTCCTTTGCAATCTTCAACTATTTATTTATTTATTTATTTATTTATTTATTTATTTATTTATTTTTAAAATATTTCTTTATTGATTTCAGAGAGAAGAAAGGACAGGGACACAGAGATAGAAACATTGATGATGAGAGAGAAACACCAACATCGATTGTCTGCCTCCTGCAAGTCCCCCACTGGGAACTGAACCTGCAGCCCAGGCATCTGCCCTAACCAGGAATCCAACCATGATCTCCTAGATTGTAGGTCGATGCTCAACTGCTGAGCCATGCCGGCCAGACCAAATTTTTATTGATGTTTCTGCCTTGCTGTGCTCATCAGGAGCTCTAGAACAATAATGAATTGAAGTGATAATAGTAGACATCCCTGTCTGATTTCCAAAGTCAAGGAGAATGCATTCATTAGTTCACCATTAAATATTATGTTATCTGTCTTTTGTAGAAAACCTTCATCAGATTAGAAAAGTTTTATTTATTTTTATTCTTCTGAGAGTTTTGTTTCTTTTAGTGTTGAATTGTTATTATTTTTTTTGCATTTACTGAGATGACTATATATTTTTCTTTGTCTATACTACTGATGTAATAAATGATGCTGTTTGATTGTCTATTAATAAATTAACTTTTCATTCCTCAAGAAATCCTTATAATATATATCATATATTTCTGTATTCTATGTGCTATTATTTTAATTAGGATTTTTGCATCTATGTTCATGAGAGATATTGTCTTATGATTTCTTCCTTCCTACTTTTCTCTCTCTCCCTCCCTTTCCTCACTCTCCTTTCTTTCTTCCTTTTTTTTCTGTATATGTCTCTGGATCTATATTACAATTTCCTTGTTTGGTTTTAATATTAAGGTTATGATGGTCTTTAAAAATATTGAGAAGTATTTAGTCTTTTCTATTCTCTGTGTTTGTTTAAATTTTGTATTATTTGCTTCTTTAGTATTTGAAAAATGTATCAGTAAAACAACCTGGGCCTGGAGTTTTCTTTGTGGGAAGGTTTTTAATTATAGATTTAAAAAGATAGGCCTATTCAGTTTTTAAATTCTCCCTTTGAGTCACTTTTAATGATCATGTTTTCTTAGGAATTTGTGCATCTTATCTAATTTTTAAAATAAAAATTGTTTATACTAGTCCCGTATTAAAACATCTATAGAACTTATATTTTTGTCCCTCTTTTCAGTCCTAATATTATTAATTTGTGTATTTTGTTTGCAATTTTCTAAATCAGACTTCCTGGGGATTTACCAATTTTAATTAATCTTTTCCAAAGAACTGTGTTTTAAAAATTCTGCCCTTATTTGTGTTATATTCTTTGGCTATAATATATACCTTTTTTCTAGTTTATTGGTGTAGAAATTTAGGTTTCTACATGTGAGTTTCTAATATGTGAATTTAGAACCAAAATTTTTTTTGAGTATTGCTTTAACTGCATCCTACAAGTTTTTGTTTATATTACCCTTCAGTTCAAAATAACTTTTTAACTTTCATTCTGAGTTATTCATTGCCCATGAGTTATTTAGAAATGTGTTACTTAATTTCTAAACACTTGGTGATTTCCTAATTATCTTTCTGTTATTTCTTTTAAATCAATTTCTATGTAGTTCAAGACTATATTCTGTATATTTAAATTCTTTTATATTTTGGAAAACTTTATGGCCAGCATATGGTCTGTTCTGGTCAGTGTTCATGCAAACTTGAAAATAAAGTGATTTGGACAGGAGGGAAGATGGTGGCACTCTGACAAGAAGCAGAGGCCCTTGCACCCAGCCACAGACTGCATTTACAGCTAAAATACCGTGTAGCCAGCTTTGAAAAACAAGAGAAGTATACCTGAGTGGACATATTTAGAGTAAGGAGCAGATCGGGTCTCCAGCTGCCAGAGCTGCTGGTGGGGTGAATCAGAGATTTTTGACCTGCTCTGAGGGCAGTCAGGATAGCACACAAGGAGCTGCCCCAGATTTACTGAGATCAGCTGTGCAGGAAACCTGCGTGGGGCTGACTTTGTGACCCCTCCTGCTTATTTCTGAGGCACGGGGGCGCTAGGACCTCGAAGTGTGGATTATCTGCCTGTGTGTTGCATTGTGCATTTTTTATTGCTGAACAGGTGTCCACCTTCCTGGCTTGCACTAGGGAGATAGACCAGCCAAAGCTGATATTTGTGTCTGTATTGTGGAGGGTTTGAACTGAGCACCCTGTGAGATCAGCCAACTAGAGCTGAGAAAGGAGGGGCAGAGCACACCTACTTCTTCCACAGCCTAGGAGTGCCACCCTCAACAAAAAAGGGGCTAGTTCAGCTCACTGAAGCCCTAGATATCCCCCCGCAGAGCACAGTCCTGAGGGGAAAGAGAGAACAGCTCACAGGACAACAATACAAGAATATGACTATTGTTTGAGACCTGGAGGAAAAGCTTAAAACCCCTTCTGGGGGCTGGGCAGGCAACATGCTTACCGAAGTCCTTTTTAATTGAACCCACTGAGCCCAGACACTTGAAACTGCCATACAAAAAAAGCAACAGACTGAATTCTATCTGAACCTTCAATAGGCCATTGTATGGGGACTAGAATTGGAGGATAGGGTAAAGACTGAGGATCTGGCTTTGAAGCAGATACTAATTTCCCCACAGTGAGTGCCTGACAGCAAAACCTTTTAGTAAAGAGGCCATATCCCAAGCTACACTAGCCACCCTGCACCCTAAAGACTCTCTTCAGAACACTCTGGAAGACCAGGCAACCATAAAGGGGAAGCAAAATACCTGACAGGTGGAGGTGGTCCACAGAGAGCCTCAGACCAGCCAACTACCTAAGGACACCAGAGCCAAACCTAGACAGCTCCTGACATTGGCTGACACACAAGTACCTCTCAGGAGAACTGAAATCAGCATGCAAAACAGTGAGCCTCAGACAACATAAGCTACCCGATGAAACTCACTTTATCAACTAATTTTGCTTTTTTAGGAATAAAAAGGAAAAGAAAAAATTTTCTTTTTAATTTTTTTAATTGTTTTTAATTTTTTAAATTAATTTTTAAAAATTTATTTTTGTCTTGCTTTGTTTGTTTTGTTTTGTTTCATTTTTTCACTTATCAAAATTGTCTTTATATTCTCTGCTTTATAGCTGGGATATTATCATTATAACCAATAGGTTTATTGCTTTTCTCTATTGTTTCCCCCATATCTCTTATTGGCCACCTTCCCTACCCTTGTTTTACCTCTCTCTTCTTGTTCCATTGTAATACTTTCTTTTTTTTCTTTTTTCTTTTTCTTCTTTTGTTTTTTCCCCCATTTTATTCTATGTCTTCCTTTTTGTTTGTTTGTCTCTTTATTTTATTTTTATTTTTCAACCATTTTCCTATTCCTACTCTCTACCCTTTTTTTTTGGCTTGCCCTTTTTTCCTTTCAGAATCTTTTCTATGCCTCTTTTATCTCCCAGTAACTTCTCTATTTTTTACCTTTTTTTTTTTTTTTTTTTACTATTAGCAATAGTATTCTTCTCTCTCTCTCTCTCTCTCTCTCTCTCTCTCTCTTTTTGCTTTAGCATTTGTGTTCTAGCTTTGCTCTCCCAATTCTACTTTCTCTTGGGTTGTTTTCATTGTGATTGTCAGGATATTTTGTAAGTTTCTGTTTGTTTCCTGGAAGTTTCTTTGTGTTTGTTTTGCTCTGTAAGCACCTCTACCCAGCTCACCTGATGTGGTTGTGGCTGAGCTTCACAGTTAGTCAACCTGAGAGGAGAGTCCTTCCAAGAATGGGTTAACAACAATCTAGATCCAATCACAACAGGAGAGCCCAAAGAACACACAAAAGGGACACACATAAAAGGGACACACCTAGAGCAAATAGCTCAGAAGTAAGAAAAAAACACCTCTGGGTCCCACTGGACATACACTACAAAATCCCAACCCACAAGACTGAGAGACAGAAAATATATCTAATATACAGATGTAAACACTGAGTCACTTATGGGGAGACAAAGAAATAACCCCAAGCTAAAGAAAAGGAAAAATCTCTAGAAAAAGACCTTGATGAGATGGAGTTAAACAATTTATCAGAAATAGAGTTCAGAGTAATGGTTATAAAGATTCTTAAGGAAATTAATGAGAACCACAAGACACTTAATGGGAAGGTCCAGGAACTTAGTGAAAGCATGAAAAAAGAGCTATATATGATAAATAAGAACCAGACAGAAATGAAGAATACTATATCTCATATCAAGAATATGCTGGAAGGAATTAAAAGCAGGCTCAATGAAGCATAGAAAAAAACCACACTCAATCAGAGCAAAAAGAAAACAACACTTAAAAAGCATGAGGACAGTTTAGGGAAATTTGGCACAACATGAAGTGAAACAACATTTGCATAATAGGAGTACAGAGGGGGAGAAAAGTCAGCAAGGGATAAAGGACCTGGTGGAGAAAATAATGACAGAAAACTGCCCTAAGCTGATGAAGGAAAAAGCCACACAAGTTCAGGAAGCACAGAGGATTCCAAACAAGAGGAACCCAATGAGACCCACTCCAAGACACATCATAATTAAAATGGCAAATACCCAAGACAAAGAGAGAATATTAAAGGCTGCAACTGAGCATAATGGCTTGGGTCATTTTCTGAGATCTCTGTCCTGTTCCATTTATTTGTATGCCTATTCTTATGCCAGTACCAGGTTGTTTTGATTACAGTGGCTCTGTAGTATAGCTTGATATCTGGTATTGTGTTCCCTCCAACTTTGTTCTGCTTTCTCAAGATTTCTGTGACTATTTGGGAACTTTTTGGTTCATATAAATTTTTGGTGCATTTGTTCTAGTTCTGTGAAACATGACATGGTATTTTAACATGTATGGCATTGAATCTATAAATTGCTTTGGGTGGTACAGACATTTAAAAGATGATGATTCTACCAATCCATGAACAGGGTATATTCTTCCACTTGTTTATATCTCCTTCTATCTCTTTCCAGTGTCCTGTATTTTTTGGATTATGGGTCTTTTACCTCAGTTACTTTTATGCAGAAGTATCTTAATTTTCTTTTGCAATGGTAAATTGGATTTTTTTTTAAGTTTCTCTTCTGAGAGTTTATTATGGGTGTATAAAAATGCCAACCATTTCTGGGTGTTAATTTTCTATCCTCTTAACTAGCCAAATTCATTTATTAAATCTAGTAACTTTTTGGTGTAGTCTTTAGGGTTTTCTATACACAATACCATGTCATCTGAATGACAAATTTACATCCTCCTCTCCAAATTGGATGCCTTTTATTTTTTCTTCTTGTCTGAGCTGGTGCTAGGACTTCTAGTACTATGTTGAATACAAGTGGTAAAAGCAGACACCCCTGTCTTGTTCCTGTTCTTAGGGGAAATGGTTTTAGTTTTTCCCCACTGAGTATGGTATTGGCTGTAGATTTGTCATATATGGCTTTTATTACGTTGAGGTATGATCCCTCTATTCCTACTTTGCTCGGAGTTTTTATCCCAATGAATGTTGGATTTTGTCAAATGCTTTTTCTGCATCTATTGATAGGATAATCTGATTTTTGCCTTTCAATTTGTTTATGTGATATATCACATTTATTGACTTGCACATACTGTGCTTTCCTTGCATCCCTGGAATAATCCTGCTTGGTCATGGTGTATGATCCTTTTAACATATTGCTGGGTCTGATTTGCTAATATTTTGTTGAGGATTTTAGCATCTATGTTCATCAGGGATACTGGCCTGTAGTTCTCTTTCTTTGTACTGTCTTTATCTGGTTTTGGAATTAGGATAATGCTGGCCTTGTGAAAATAGCTTGGAAGTGTTCCTTCCTCTTGGATTTTTTGGAGTAGTTTGAGGAGGACAGGTGTTAGTTCTTCTTTGAATGTTTGGTAGAACTCCCCTGTGAAGCTGTCCAGGCCAGGGCTTTTGTTTGCTGGGAGGTTTTTTTTATTACTGTTTCAATTTCATCAGTTTTTATTGGCCTTTTCAGATTTTCTGATTCTTCCTGATTCAGTTTTGGTAGGTTGTATTTTTCTAGGAATTTGTCCATTTCATCCAAGTTTTGCAGCTTGGTGGCATATATTGTAAGCTTGCTTACAATCCTTTGTCTTTCTGTGGTGTCATTTTTTACTTCACCTCTTTCATTTCAGATTTTATTTATTTGGTTTCTCTCTGCTTCTTAATGAGTCTGGAAAAAGGTTCATCAACCTTGTTTATCTTTTCAAAGAACCAGCTCTTGGTTTCATTCATCTTTTTTATTGTCTTTTTATTCTCTATGTCATTTATTTCCACTCTGATCTTTATTATTTCCTTCCTTCTACTTACTCTGGGCTTTTCTTGTTATTCCCTTTTTAATTCTTTTAGTTTTATGTGTAGATAGTTTATTAGCGATTTTCTTCTTTCTTGAGGTATGCTTGTGCTGCTATGAACTTCCTTCTCAGGACTACTTTTGCTGTGTCCCATAGATTTTGGTTTGTGTGTTCAGTTTTCATCTGCTTTCAGGAAGTTTCTGATTTGTTCCTTGATCTCATTGGTAATCCATTCAGTGTTTAATAACATGTTACTTAGCCTCCATGTGTTTGAATTTTTTTAGTGTTTTTATTGTAGTTCACCTCTAATTTTATGTCATTATGATCCAAGAATATCCTTGACATGATTTCAATTCTCTTGAATTTGTAGAGCTTTAGTTTGTGTCTTAAAATGTGGTTTATCATTGAGAATGTCCCATGTGCACTTGAGAAGGTTGTATATTCTGCAGCTTTGGTGTGAAATGGTCTGTAAATGTCAATTAAATCCATCTGATCTAGTGTGTCATTTAGGGCTGCTGATTCCTTGTTGATTTTTTTTCTGGAAGATTTATCCTGTGATGTCAGTGGGGTGTTAAAGGTTTATACTATGATTGTACTGCTGTTGATTTCTTCCTTTAAGTCTTCCAGAAGTTTTTTTTATAAATTTAGGTGCTCTTATAATGGGAGCATACATGTTCACCAGGATTATATCCTCTTGTTGTATCAATCCTTTTAGTATTATGAAGTGGCCTTCATTGTCTCTTGTTATGGCCTTCATTTTGAAGTCTATTTTATCAAATATGTGTATTGCTACCCCAGCTTTTTTAAATTTTTCATTTGCATGGAAATTTTTTTCCCATCCCTTCACTTTCATCCTGTGTGAGGCTTTTGTTCTGAGGTGGGTCTCTTATAGACTGCATATATATGGGTTATGTTTTCTTATTCAATCAGTACCTTATGTCTTTTGGTTGAAGTATTTAAATAACATCTAAATTTATTATTGATAATTGCATATTTGTTGCAGTTTTTATTCTTTATGCCTGTGATCCTCTCTATATATTTCTTCTTATTATTACAGCAGTCCCTTTTGCATTTTTTACAATGCTGGTTTGGTGGTAATAAACTTCTTTAGCTTTTTTTCTTTTTTCTGAGAAGCGCTTTATTTCACCTTTAATTTTGAATGATAGCCTTGCTGGGTAGAGTACTCTTGGATTCAGTCCCTTGCTTTTCATTACTTTGTATACTTCTTGCCTCTCCTTCTGAACTGAATTGTTTTTATTGAGAAATCAGCTGACTCTAATGGGAGCTCTCTTGTAGGTAACTTTCTGTCTCTCTCTCTTGCAACCTTTAAGATTCTTTCTTTGCCTTTCAGGTTTGCCATTTTAATTATGTTGTGTCTTGGTGTGGGTCTTTTTGGTTTCATCTTGATTGGGACTCTCACTGTTTCCTGGACTTTTTTGATTTTTTCTTCACCAGGTCAGAGAAATTTTCTGTCATTATTTCTTCAAACAAGTTCTCTATTCCTTCAACAGATTCTTTTCTCTCCTGCACCCCTATAATGGGGATGTTGTTACATTTCATGTTGTCCCAAAGCTCCTTAAACTCTCCTGCTTTTTAATTTCTTTTTCTAATTGCTGTTCTGAATCAGTGTTTTTTCCTACCTTGTCTTCTAATTCACTGATTTGGCCCTCAGCTTCTTCTAGTCTACTCTTGAATCCTTCCAAGTTATTCTTTATTTCAGCTGTCATTCTTCATTTCTGATTGATTCTTATTCATTATTTCAACCTTTGTTCATGCTGGTGTAGTTCTCATTAAGTTTCTTATAGTTCACATTAAGTTGCTTATAGTTCTTACTAAGTTGTTTGAGCACCCATGTAACAATTACTTTGAATTCTTTATCTGACAAATTGCTTGCCTCCATTTCATTTAGTTCCTTTCCTGGAAATTCCTCTTTTTCTTCTATTTGGAGGTTGTTTCTTTGTCTCCTCCATTTTAGCAGTATGGTAGTCCCTGGCACAGGGTGAAGCCAGTGTGTTTGCCAGGCAAGTCTGTGAGTCTCCAGAGGGGACTGCTCACCCTGGGTTGCAGTGGTAGGTCTGATATTCTGGTGGCACCAGGTTAGGTTTTCTGGGTCACTGTGGCAGATGTGTGGGTCCTAGGCATCAGGTCACAGCTACAGGGTGGTCACCAGGTGGTGGACCATTTGTCCAGAGACAATGGCTCAGTCACAATGGTTCACAGTGGTAGCTCTGTGTGCCTGGGGGCACTGGGTCATGGTGGCAGGGCTGGGGAACCACATCAAGGTGGTTGTGAAAGTCATCCAGGGCTGCCAGGTCAGGTGTGCTGGGTTGGGGTGGCAGGTCCCTGTGTTCAGGTGGGCCACATGTGAAGGTGGCTGGGCAAGACAGTCACTTTGCTCACAGGGTGTGGGGCAGGTGCTCCACGGGTGGAGTGGGAGGGGCAGGCCAGGAGCTCTGCTGAAGAGGAGGTGGGCCTAGCAACCTTGCTCCCTATATTGGTGGGGAAGGCTTCCTGCACTGCTTGTCAAGGTAGCCAGATCAGTGTTCAGAGGCTCACGGTTCAGGCTGTCAAGTGGCTATATCTGGACCATGAGTCCAGGTGCTTCTGGTCCCAGCAGTGGGACTGTGTGCCCCTGTCTGTGGTTTTGGGGGCTCTGGGGCCAAGCCACTCCCCGCAGCCTCCTCCCATGGCTTCGAAATGGCATGTTCTGCAATTTCAAGCAGAGAGGAACTCCCAGCCTATCAGCACCTGGCAGCTAGCAGCTCCTCTACCAAACCATGCCCCCAGAGCTCCTGCTCCTACAGACAGATGCCCTCCCACACTCACACCCACACACACTCTCATCCTTACTCTGTTCCTGCCTGCCCCTATGTTGGTTCTGGTCTATTGAATGTTTTCTTCTTTATTAATTGTTTACCTTTACATTGTTGCATAATCTGGAGCCTTAACTTATTCCAGTCCACCTTAAATTAGTATTTTTATAACTTCTGAAACATGCAAGAACTGCACAACAATTTATGTCCATTTACTTTCTATATATGTCATTAGTCCACAGATATTATCCTGAATTTTGCAATAAGCTACCAATATTATTTTATATTTATTCCTGTATTCACATATTTTAATGTTCTTTATCTTTCTTCTAGATATGTGCTTCTACCTGGAGTCATTTTCCTTCAGCTTAAAGAACTTTCTTTAATATTTCTTATAGTTCCAGTTGGCTAGAGAACATTTTTTTCAACTTTTGCTTGTTTGAAAATACCTTTGCTTTTGCCTTCATTTATGATCTCCATTTTACTCTCATACTCTGATAGAATTTTAACTTTAGCTTTTAAAGGTGTCATTCTATTGTCTTCTGGCTTCCATGATTCATTGAAATGTCAGTCATCAATTTTATTATCCTTCATTTGAATGTAATATATTTTTATTCAAGCTACAATAATATTTTATTTATTTATTTATTATTTATTTATTGGTTTTTGGAACTAAGTAGGAGTAGTTTCTTTTCTTTATTTTACTTAGAGCTCCCCCCATCCTCCCCCCCCCCCCGAGTTTGTGAATCTATTGGTTTGTGTCTTCACTCATTTTGAAAACCTCAATAAATATCATTTCAACTATTTCTTTGAACCTGTTCTCTATGTCCTCCTGAAATTTCACTCACCTATGTTAGACCTTTTGATTGAACCCCACATTTCTCTTATGCATTTTGTTTTCTCTATGCTTTCCCCACACCTCAGACTCTGTGCTTTGCTTTGTTTCTTATTGATCCACCTCTGAGTTCATCAATTTTGTATTTTTCTGTTTCTGCCCTTATTTTATACCCATCAAAAGAGATCATAATTTTGAATACTGTTGTTTTACATTTCTAGACCATCAATTTTATTTTATTTTATGGAATACCACTCTCTGTTGAAATTATTTACTTTTATCTATTTTGTACATCTTTTCCTATATTTTCCTTAACATATTAATCATAATGACTTTAAAGCCCTGTCTCTATGTCCATGACTGGTTTTCTATGACTCTCCTATTGCTTCTTATTTTCTCTTGGGTATAGGTCATATATTCTTATATCTTCAGTAGTTTAGTAAGTTTGATAATATGCTGGGCATATCCATAAAAAAGTCTCAAAAACTCCAGATAACATCTTTCTCCAGTGAGTATTGCCTTCTGTTTTTCTGTTGGGTAGATAAAGTAATGGAGTAATCATCTTGATCCATTCATACAGTGAGCTCATACAAGGATGGCTAGTAGTTTTAGTATGACTAAATTTATCTTTTATCCAAATATTTTTTGAGGAGGTAGAGGTGAGTGGCCCTTATTCGTTTTTTGGTTAAAAACCTGATGTTTCTGTGTCCTCAGCTTTGAAAGACTTCAGGAAATTCAATTCTGCATTTCAGAAGTTTTGGACTTGGCTCTTTTGTCTCTTGCTTCCCTCCCCAATATTTTACTTCCCCTTCAACCTCCCCAGAAGCTCTGAAATCTGCTACATTAGTAAATTACTTAAGGAAATGACAACTTGTATGTTTGGGGCAGGCCACCTCCCTCTAGAGGAACTATTTCCCCTAAGCCTCCTAAAATTGTGGAAGATTTTACTGATTCTTTGAGAAGCATCTGGCTTTGTTTCCACGCTATCTATGCTATTTCAGTTACCCACTGCTGCCTAACATATTCCAAAAGTTAAGTTGTTTAAAACAGCAACATTTATTTTTATCATGAATCTACATTTTGGGTAGGGCATGATAGGAATGTCTCATCTTTGTCCCATGGGACATCAGCTGGAGTACCTCAACTGAGTGGAAGGATCAAGTTCCAGGATGGCTTACTCCAAAGTCTGGCAAGTTGGTGCTGTCTGTTGGCTTAAGTTCCTCTACACATGGGCTTCTCCATGGTGCTGTTTTGATATTCCTGCAGCATAGAGTCTGGGTTCTAAGAGGCAGGAAATGGAAGCTGCAAATCTCTTAAAGAATAGGCTTAGATTTGTTACAGCATCATTACTGTAGTATTTTATATGCCAAAGCAGTCACTTAGCCTGCTCATATTCAAAGGTAAGAACATAGATCCCAATTCTTAATTGGAAAAATGTCTAATAAATTCTAGCCATCTTTAATTCATCACATGCATGCCATCCTGGAACTAAGTAAATGTCCTATGAGAAAAACAAGCTACACTTTTGGATTTTCTAAGTATCTAATATATCTTTTCAGCCTTTCAAAAACACCATAAGCCTCCCATGTTTCTCTTTACTTGAGGAGAATGCCTTTGAGTAGGTCACTCCAAACAATCCACAGTCTAGACCCAGAGTCTGAAAATATTTCTAGAGATGAAACTACTAGGCATCATCACTGAGCTCTGAATGGCATCCTTCTGTTTGGAATTCAAATCCATCTTTGCTGCTTCTATAACTCTTAAACAACTTGGAACCACAAGAGTTACTGAGATTGCCCAGTAAGAATATATTAACTAAGAAAAGAAAAGGGCTCAAGAGAGAATCTCAAAAATCTCCAAAGTTAAAGACACAAAGATGAAGACTATATCAAGAAATAACAGCTAGCGCTAGCCAGTTTTGCTCAGTGGTTAAAGCATTGGCTCTCACACTGAAGGACTCTGGGTTTGATTCCAGCCAAGGGCACATACCTCAGTTGTAGGCCCAATCCCCTGCCCTGGTTGAGGTGCATGCAGGAGGCAACCAATTGATGTGTCTCTCTCAAACTGATGTTTCTCGCCCCCCTCTACCCCTCGCCACTCTCTCTGAAGAGTAATGGAAAAAATATCTTCTGGTGAGGACTGAAAGAGGAAAAGAAAAGAAATAACAGCTAGAGAGGTAGGAAGAAAGCCAGGAGAATGCAGTGCCACATAAGCTAAGGTTGAGTCTTGAATAGGTGGGAGTGGTTTACAGTAGTCTACAGTGTCACAGACAGGACAGTTAGATAATGAATAAAAGAATGATTTGAATTTAAGGACAGAAAAACACAGTGCAAGAGAGGCTTTGGCGCAAGGATAGGTATAGCAGTCAGAAGGTCATGGATTGAGGAGTGAATAGGAGGGGGATGATTAAGTGAAGATAATGTGAGTAGACAACTATTTCAATGAATATAGTTGGAAGAGAAGAGAAAGATAAGATGATAGTTTAAAGGGAGCAGGAGATTGTGTGAGAGTTTAAGTTTTATTTAAATATAGTATAAACTTTTAATTTAAATATAGTAATAACTTGGAGTGCTAATAGAAAGATATTAATACAAAGAAAGTGACTGAATCTATGGGAGACAAAAGGAATAACTGATGAAGAACAGTGTTTTGAGAGGCAATGAAGGATTTAATCCAAAGCAGAGATGGAAAAAATTAGACCTAGGCTTAGGATTAACATGGTGGAAACTATAAGGAGGTAGGTAAATTCTTTTCTTCTATGAAATAAAAAAACAAGAAGTAAAGAATGTATGGTCATGCAGTTAAGTTTTCAGTAGGGTGGCAGAAAATGGAAGGGATTTTAATAGAATGGATTTCATTTTCTTAATGAAATATGAACTTAGTTCTCTCCAAAAAGCATGAGAAGCCAGGCAAAGGTAGAAGATTTAAGAAGTCTTGTTTTTGTGAGGAATAAGAAAGAGAGACAGATAAAGAATCTTTGAGTCTAATTGAGCTTTATAAATCAGCATCATCAATCTGAGAGGTTTGTGATATTAGAAAACATGGAAGTCAAATAGTTAAGTTGATTTGGAGTTGGAGTTTAATGAGGCATGTGTAACAGAATAATAGATGAAAAGAACTGAGGATTTTGGCAAATGGATGGTTGATGCAATGGTCCAAGAAGTTTAGGCTAGAAGGATGTAAAGTTAAGATAAAGTGGTAGAGTGGAATAAACTAATCACAGATGTTTGGATAAGGTCAAAGATCAGAGTAAAATTAGAGGTTTATAACCAGGAAGTAAAATATGGAAAGTTAAGTTTTCAGAAGTGGAAGAGCTCTGAGTGACAACAAGATGCACACAGCAATTGCCCAGGTAGATGGCTGAAATAAAGAAGTGGTGAAAGGTCATTAACGCTTAGGGAGGCTAAGAGCTTCAAGGTTTGGTTGTTAAACTAGCAGCACAAATTAAGCCATAAAAATATGCTGACATTATTAGAAATGTTGAGAAGACTAAGAACCAGATTCTCAAGTGTATGACTGAAAGATTCTAATCAGAGGTGAGATAAGTGTCAGCAACAGAAAGAGCAAATGGATGTTGGCATAGATGCTGCATGTACTTTCAAGGAGCAGGAGAGAGGAGCAGCATAGTTTTGAAAGTGGCAATGAGCCTACAGAACATGAGGACCCTGTCTTCCAAGACTAAGTTCTGTGGAGTGAGAGTCAATGGGCACAATCATTTTAAGAGGGCCACAGACAATAGAAACCCTCAATGGGTAAACCAAGTGTCATTTATGGCAGTGAAGCTACTCCTGATGCTGTTGTCTGCCTTGCTGTCACGGGGAATAGATGGACCACTGCAGAGGCAATAGCTGTTTTCATATGTGTCCTTGAGACAGCTCACTTGCCAAGAGGCGGTATGTCTGGCATTAACCCTTAAAGCCCTCCTCCTTCCAAAGATTGCTAAGAGACCCCAAACCCTAGAGCCTGGAGCTTGTTCACACAGGCAGGGCTTCCTTCCAGGGAACAGTCCTTTGCCTGAGTAACCAACAGCTTCTCCCATCTATTGTTCTCACTCTTTGCTAAAGCATCATGACTTTGTCATGGACTAGTGTAGACTTCATACATAAATGGACACTCATCGCATGAAAGACCAATGGCTAAGTGTGCTATAGAAATAACAATTCACTGGCAGAAAAGTGAGGCAAGGACTGAGCCATCACGTGACCCCCCTGGTAGCCTAGACAGCAAACTGAGTAAACATGACAGCAGTGGGCCCTACAGATTCAAATGCAGAAGATACGGTCTCTGGAAAACAAGATCGAGTATCTGTTTAAATTAGTTGTTAATTGGGATGTCAGTGGTTTTATAGATTTGTTTCTATTGTATTTGCAGATTTGTTTCATTTTTGAAGCTATAGGTATTTTATTTTATTTATTTATTTATTTACTTTCAATCCTCACCTGTGTATATTTTTTCCATTGCTTTTCAGAGAGATGGGAAGGGAGAGGGAGAGAGAGAGAGAAAAAAACATCAATGTGAAAGAGACATATCAATTGGTTGCCCCCCTCATGCACCCAGACCAAGGCTGGGGATTGAGCCTGCAACTCAGGTATGTGTCCTTGGCAGGAATCAAACCTGGGACCCTTCAGTCCAAGGGCAGACACTTTAACCACTGGCTAGGGCTGAAGCTATAATGTTTGTACAAATTTAAGTAATATTATAATTCAACACTGGAATCTATGGATTATTTTTCTGGAAATAAGTTCAAACTATATATTATTTTATTTTGAGAAACAGTGATACAAAGAAAGCCAAACAGGCCCTGGATGTTGTGCTAGTGGTTAAAGCATCCAAGTGTTGCAGGCTCGATTCCTGGTCAAAAGCACACACCTGGGTTACAGGTTCACTCCCTGCCCCTGGCTGGGGCTCGTGAGGGAGGCAACCAGTTAATGTGGCTCTCTCACATCCATGTTTCTCTCTCTTTCCCTCCCTCCCTTCCATTCTCTCTCTGAAAAAGGAATGGAAAAATATCCTCAGGTGACGATTAACAGCAAGAACAACAAAATTTTTAAAAAAAATAAAGCCAAACTACAGAGAAGTCTTAGTTGAAGACAGATGACAGTAACTGCACAGGGCCAACCCTTGCAGTTCCTCTCGGTTTGTCTGTGAGGCTTGAGAATGAGATCACAGATCTTTAGAGTCTTTTCTTCGAATGCCTGGGAAGGAAGAGCTCAGCTTTACAAACATTGTCTCATTCATGCTGGCTTTAGCTTAATAAAGAAGGTGGTGGCGAAGGGGGGAAGAGATACTCTCATCTATGTCTGGGGGTACCCTAGGGAATGAGTGATGGAGTTACACTGTCTCTTACAGCACTTTTATTTTGCTATGCCTGCAATTTGAGGATGGCAGAATGCAAGATACCCTATACTATCAAGATGGCCCCAACTCAAAGTCACTTGGAAATGTCACTTGTAATCTTAAAACAAGACCCACCTTTCCTCTTCAAGCGTAGTCAGCAGTTCAATTATGTTAACTACTTTTCACACCAGGAGGCTTCAGGTTGCTGAATTAAGCAAAGGAACAGCATTCTTCCTAGGCTTAAGGCTATACATTTAGAAAGCTGGTAAGTGTTTCACATCAGAAAGCCTACAGCCATTTAGGCAATTTCCAAGGATTGCATTTTATAAACTCACTTTCCAATTCAAGCAAAGAGATGATCTAACACCCTGGATCTTTACAAATGATCCTTGGCCTTGCTAAGGTTTTCTAGATAAATATGAATGGAGGTTTTTAGAACCAACAAAAGACAAACATTTGGTTGAACATGTAAATGCAATTGTTCAAGCTGTAAATTAAATTCAATTATGTACAAAGAGTAGGATCTTAAGCTTCATGGTAATTATACTTGTGAGTTACAACTCATTAAACTCAGATAATGCTCAAAAAGAAGGAATCTGTCAGCAGCAACCCATGTATCCCATTGGCCTGTCCCCTCCCTGGCTTGCATCACTGTAGTTCTATATGTTGGCAAAACCAACTCACATCCAACAAGTCTAAGAAAAGTAGAGAGACACCCAGGGTGTGATGGTGGGAGGGGTAAAGAATAGAGGGCTGATGTGCACCCTACAAAGGTATTGGAAAAATGTTGCTTTGAGGGTACAGAGAAGCAGATGATACCTTCCAAGGAAAATGTTAACACTTGGAGGGGATGAATCTTTCTTCACATCCAGTATTCCCTCCACCAGGGCAGAAGTCCAAGCCAGGCAGTTTCCACTTTCCTCTTCTTGGAGTGGGCAATTCAGCTCTCAGTTTTTACTCTCCTTCGGAAGCAGAGCTGACTCAGCCAAAGTGAGAAGAATGTTTGGCACCCTATTTGGTCACCAGGGTCCTGTCACAACACTTTCAGCATTACTTCCCTTTTTTGCTGTTTACTCTCACCCCAACTTTGACCCCTGAGTGGCCAAAATATCTGTTAAGTCATTCACAGAAAAAAGGTGGCAGCATACTAACCCAGCCAGAAATGTTTGCATTTTTTAAAGGCCTCATGTGGAGCACAACTTCAGCACAGAGAACAAATTGCTGATCCTGAAATTGCAAGTATTAATCAAGGAGATGTGTGGAGAGAGGCGGTCTTTCCTACAACCTTAAAATCACATTCAGTAGGTCAATCCCATCCTTAGGGTCATGCCTGATCACAGGCATTAGGCTTGTTCAAAAGATATAGACAAGTGACTCCTAAAAGTCAGTTATTGTACTAGGTTCCCGTGTTGGAGAGAGATATGTGAGTCTTGAAGAGCAGGCCTGAGAGTTCAAATGCACTTTTAGTCAATGGATTCTGTCATATCCTATGTGCTTTTATGCGTCCAAGATATTATTGCGTGTATCAGATATTCTTCGCAATATTTTGAAGACTTGTATCAGTTATCCATTAGCACTTAACAAACCACCACAAAACATCATGGCTTAAAGCAACAACTGCTTATTTGGCTCACTCTTCTGCTAAGCAGTTTTTGCGAGGTCTCTGATAGTCTCTGTTGGGCTCAACCATGTCTGTTCTCACTTGATAAGCTGGAAGGAGGCTGGCTGGTCCCATTGCCTCACTCATATGGTTGGTGGTTGGCTAGATGCTGACTGAGACAAGAGGAATAACAAGGCCAAGTGCTTTTCACCATTTATCAGGTTTCTAGCATGGCAGAGGCAGGGTTCCAGTGGTAGCTAGAGGGCAAGCTCAGTATGTAAACATTTTTCAAATGTCCACTTGTGTCAGATTTGCTGCAGTCCCCTTGGCTCAAGCAAATCACCCAACTCAGCCTGACTCTGGGTGTGGGTAGTTCTGAATTTCTACTTATCAATGTCAGAGGATGCTTAGAAAGAGGGACTCTGATGGCAGTGATAAGGATCACTACTAGGAAAATCAAACCAAGCTACATATTATATATACAGGGTTAAACAAACAAAAATCAAGAATCCCATACTTTTGGGTTTTGTGGACTAATAACATTTAAGGGGAAATGGAAGTAAAACACAGAATTGCTGAGATTTGTATTTTGTTGACTAAGCATATTAAATAAGGAACAGGTAATTACCATGTACTGTCATCATTATTTTGGTAAAAGAAAGGACATTGCAATAAATACCAAAGTAGGAGCAAGACATAGTTTTATAATATACTAGTCTTCCAGCTACAATAAATTAGATTTTATGAAAAATTAACTCCATTGCCTTCATTTTTCTCATTTCACTGAAGATCAATAGGAACTTCAGTTAAAAATGGCCCTAGTCAGGTGACTGACATCTAGGAACTGCTGAAATAGGGTAAGCCTGTACTGAGTGTGTCATGCATGCTTCAAGGAGTAAAAGAAGGATAAGACAGTAATCTTCCTCAAAATGTTGTAGTCCAGCCTGGAAGTAAAGACTGGGAGTTAATATAATTGGTCATAAACTTGGAAAACAGAAATTCAAGTGCAGATAAGAATTGCAAAATTAATAAAAGTGAGGCTGGCTTATGACTGTGGTATCGGCTCAAAGTCAAGAGAAAAGTATTGCTAATTAATTTCACATCTAATTCACTAATCCTAGTTTAAACTGAAGCTTTCTAGAATCTCTTTGAAAGCTATTTTCTAACATATCTCCATATTCTTCCTTGTCAGTTTAGATTGCAACTCTTCTGGGCAGGAATATGTTTGCTTCTAAGCTGAGAACAGCAGAAGCTTAGGCAGCACTGGTTGCATTCATACTACTGTCCTCCAAACAGGTGTAATTTTGATATATTTGGATTTACCAATCACACTGAAATGAAGAAGAACAAATAGCTTCCAAGTCCATTGCTTTCTAAGATTCTTAGAATTTCTTTGCAGAAGAGATGCCAGTTGAAGTGGCACATACATGCAAGGGATGCCATTCCTCTTTCTGAGACCCTGTAGCTATTTTCTCTAAGGATGTAGAGAGTAGGCGAGCCAAAAATGGATCTGTCTCTATGTTGGGGAGGTTTTTCTTAGTTTCTTGCCTGTTTCCTGCTACTCAGCAGAGCAGATGGAGGTGGCTCTCACTTGAACATCAGCCCACCAGAAGCTGAAAAGAAAGCACTGCCAAATTTTGATCTCTAAATTGTTATCCAGTGTCATCTTTATATCCAAATAAGATGCCAACTGTGGAAAACCACCTTTTGGGAAAAACCTAATTTTAGAATGACTATCAGACAAACACATTTAACAAAGACATAAAACCTCCATTATTTGTTACTTTTTATAAGAATCATTCTCTATCAAGGCTTGTCCTTTAGCCAAAAGAATGGCACAGCAGCTAACTTTCTGCACTATTTTTAAGTAAATGGTTCTTTGCTACTCAGAATGCTTTTGATTGCAGCATTGTAAGTTTGTGAGTTTAGAAAGATGTACCAAGTTTCAAAGCATGACTCATACATTCTCATTACTGATAGAAAAATCTGTCCATTGGAAATGTAATAATCTAGTCCAAGTTTGTTGGGTAACTGAAATCCTAATATCTAATGCAAAGCTTAGAATCCAGGTCTTCGGAAGGTCAATACATTATTCTTTGAACTCTGCTCCCAATACTAGGTTCTGTCTAAGGAAAAATTCTTGGTAGAAATTACATGATGTGTTTGCACTTGTTCTGAAAGCCTCAGAAAACACTATCCCAAGACAGAGCCATGTCCGTCTGTAAACTATCACTTCTTATTCACCTCTTCTAGACCATTCACACAGAAACAAGGTTTTTTCACAATGACAGGCTACCAGAACCTGACTCCTGGTACCACTATTTTCAATTCAGAGACTCAGCATTCTATTAGTAAGAGAGTCAATTTAAGGAAAACATTACCTCAGTAATTTGAAAACCTAATCAAAAGGATTTCCCTTTCAAAGTACTCCGCTCCAAGATGCTTTCCTTTAGCCTGACACATCTATCACTCCAACAGTGAAGTCGCCCACCTGTCTAGTTCTTTTAAACCATGACCACATACCATTTTCAGATAAGCAGAGAATACTTGCTGCTAGAGGGTTGAATTAAACATCAAAATATCACCTAGTCCCTGTCTGCCTTTAGCAGGGATACAGGAGACACTAACAGATGGCCTTTGTCACTCTTCAGAAGTGAATAACTTTCTGTAGAGGTTATCATAATCAGAATAGTAGCCCCTTGCACAGGATTACTGACCCTCTCCTTCCACTGAGCTACTATTGTACTCAAATCATGCTTGAAATCTGCATGAACACATTTTTATGAGGATATGAAATCAACCCAAATTTCTCAGATACAATTTTTATAATGGTGACCAAGTAAAAATGTCACTCCCAATTCCAGAATGAGTGTTCGGTTTCCCCACATATGTCTGTAATTGTTACATCAAAACTTGGGTATATGGAAAGTTGTGTATGGATCAGTAGGGCTCTAGCATCACGGTGCATTGAGAGTGGGTGATAATGTGAGTTGTCTTTTTAATACCTGTAGAAAGCATTATCCACTGTTTCCAGTGAGTTCATTACCACCCTCTATCTTGTGCCTGATCTAGCAACAGTTCCAGGGAACTTCAAGTTTACACCTGTGGGGATTTTCCTATCAATTTAAAACCCACAATAATCTGAAGACTCTTTTAAAAACAAATCCAAATTCACTACATTCTGAGGTAAACCAACTTTTACTACAACATTGCATTTAAAAACAAAGCTGCTGATCATATGGCTCACCTACAATGTCTTTACTGGATCTTTCAGATGATTGGGGAAGACTGAGGGAAGAGAGTAATTTCTCTCCCATTATGAGGTTCCTCCCAGGTTGGCAGAAGTTGGTCTCCCTTTTCCCTAGGCCACCCCTGCTCCAGAGATTACCTGCAGCTGGGTAGGTAACATAGGGAACACATACATTTCACCTTGTGGTAAAATGTCTTTTTGGCCATTGTGAACAGATGCCCCAAACTGTGCCATGTCCAGAAGTCCAGAGATGACTTCTTTGCATTTTAAGAGCTCAGCTAGATAATGTGAGTTCAGCCAGAGACAGTTTAGCAGAGGGGCAGAATATGAATTGCACATGGGGCAACTGCTGGGGTGGGGCAGTGAAAACATAGAAGTGAGCCTTCTCATAAGGATATAAGAAATGTGTAAGGCACATATGGTATGATAAGTGGGGATAACATAGATATTATGGATCTGAAGAAAAATTTTCCAAAGAAAAAAAATACTACTGGATTAAGTAACATGAATGGAAACTGGCCCTTGGAAGAGCTCCAGTATGTGATCCTAAGTTTCTTTTTGTAAGGAGAAATAGAAATTATGGAATAAGTAAAATTAGGCAAATCTTTTTGTCAGAAAAAGAACAAGAAAAAAATATCTCAGTCAGCAAGACACCCAGGGACACAGAAATAGTAAAGAGGAAGAAACCATAGAGTTTCGATGTTTTGCAGAGGAACTGTAGTGGAGTTTGGTAGGGAATTTGTAGTGGGCATAAAGCGCAGTATGGGGAGGATGTAAAGAGTGGACAGTAGGGACTTACTGCATCTGCATGCTAGAATGGCTTGGCCAATTACCTGCCTAGTGCCCCTGACAGCACCATAAATAAACCAAATCTTTGATGACAACTCATTGGCTCAGCTTTCCACCTGACTGTCCCCCTCAGTGAGGAATACCAAAGTTCATTTCCATGAAACTTCCAGAGTTGGCCTGAGTTGCCGACAAACCAGAGAAGGCATCCTGCTACCTAGCTCACAGAAAGGTCTCAGAAAATGGGTTATCCTGGGTTTTTGAACCAAAAGACCTAGCACTCTCTCCACCAACCTTTCATATCAAACTGATTAAAGAAGTGAAATAAACCCAGCCACACCAAGGAAAAAATACTTGTCAAGTGATTTAATTCTCAGATGTATTTCTGATATCATAAGGGCCTCTTAGTACTCTAGTCATATTCTTGGCTAGTGTGGAACCTGTGTTTGAGACAACAAATCAGTTGAGCAACATACCTTAATCACTTGCAATTGCTAAGGTTGGAGGTGAAGAAGATACCTGGTCCCAGACCTGAGGGGTCATGTGACCAATTATGGCTCTACCTTTGTCCTTTATAGGGGTCACACTTTTACTTTAAGAAAGCCCTCCTCTTTGCTAGAATGTGAATCTTCAGACTAATGCCTTTTTCCCCTCACTTCTTCTCTTAAAACAAATGCTTGCCTTGGGCATGGTGCAGTAAGAGTGCTCATGGAAGGGCTTTCTAGAGCAAGAAAAACAGTCTCCTCCACGTCCTGCACTGGTGCCTACTATATCCCCAGTAGAGTAGCTCACTGGCAAGTTACTTTGCCTTCAGAAGATACTGCCAGAGGGCAAATATGTCACTCCGGACCCTGATCCACTCACAGCCATTATCTATTCATGCTTGCCTAGGTTCTTAAATCAGTAGGTAAGGTCGAGGGAAGGTTTGGATATTCATAATTCCTAATGTTTGGGGGTATTTCTTAGTTTACATGAATTTCCATAAACACTATTTTACTGATCTTTACCCAAGAGATAAGTGGATATGATTTCTCCTTGCTGATGAAGAATCTGATACGCAAAAGAGTAATAAACTCAGTATGTGGCAGCCAGGATTAACACCTGGGGCTCCTTACTCAGCATTCCCTTTCCACCTATGTTACATATAGCTAAGTGATAATAAATATGGAAGGAAAGAGAAGGAGAAAAGGGGCCTGGATGGAGGGGAGTAAAGGTCAAGTGGGACACCAGTGAGGAAGTTGTGGAGGTGAGTAAGAGGAATCCTGAATGCTGAATCTGCAGGTGGTTGGAAAGTGTGTGTGTGTGGGGGGGGGGAAGCTAACCAGAGATGAGGGAAGGAGTCATGGCCAACATTAGGAGCTAAATGACAGCCTATCATAGACCAAAATGTAAGTCATCAGGGGAATGTGAGGAAAACTTTCTGTCCTATTTGTGGCTTAAAGGAATGTGGTCTAGGAAAGAGGACACTGGACTGGGAATAAGAAAACTTGTGTTGGCCTGGCTCTGCAAGGGACAACCTTGGACATGTGACTTAAATTTCCTGGCCTCATTGTCTGATAAGGACCTCATTGTCTTCAGGTGCAAAACAGAGGACTTAACTCAGATCATCCTAATGTCCTAGGAGATCTCAAATAGCTGTAACACTGATTCATGTGCATGTATGATGTTGAGAAGAGGGAGGTGGGCACTGAGAGTGGCAAAAGGCTAACATAGGCCCCAAATAAATATTTACCAGTTCCCTATTTTATGGTTTGCCTTGACCCAGCCTAGAGGGGACTAGACTCTGGCCTGTGGAATTTGGGGATGAGATCCCAGTGACAGCACTTGAATGATATCAGTGATGGGAAAGTACACTTTGACCAAATGGGACTGAATTTAAACCATTTTCCCAAAGTAAAGTGTCTTTATTGGCCTCTTCCATATACTTCAAGGAACAGTACAAGGATAAAGGGACTTCTGAGATCATAAATTAGAGGCAGCCTTGAAGCCCTGGGGAATTTGTTTGTATGGGGCTGTGTCATGGGGCCAAGACACTTCAACATTCATCCAGCCTTCCATCAAGCACCTTTGACCAATACTAAAAGCTTCTTACCAAGAGAAGAGTGAAAATAATTTCTCTCCCTTTAGTCCTTTCTCCTTCCCAAATGTGATGCTAGCCATTGGGAGTTGTAATTGCAGACATCACCCATGGACTCTGGATATAAATTTCACAAAGGGCAAGACCTTCCATTATGAGTGGGAAGATGGCTTTAATTAAAAAAATCAATATATTGTTTCCAATCATTAGAATCCCATGTCCATGGCAAAAATCAATTTTTGTCATATTAAAATGCTTACATTTACACTCAGATGTTATATTACACATGAGTCATTCAGGGAGGTGGGGAGGAGTCTTCCAGAGGCCCAGGATGGGCCACAGTGCTGGCTGTGCTGAGAGCAATGGGCTTTTCTGAGGATCAGTTTTCAAAAAAGCTGAGAACTAAAAAATTCTACATCACACCACACAGATTTGCAATTCTGTGTAGTGGAAATGGTGGCTCATCTTGATAGGTTCTGTCATCATTTTTCTAAATCCTCAAATGAAATAAAAAGAAAATGAAAAGCTGGGATTACATTTGAAAGGGGAAAGTTTTCGTGTTGCAGTGATCTCTCTCACTCCATCAAGATGGCAAACTATTACCACAGGGTTTAACCAACAAGCACCAGGGGATTCTATTGTTTAAAAAAAGCTCCATTTTAATAAAATAATTTACCTATTGGTGCAAGAAAATGCCTTTGATTTTGATCAGTGGCAAGGGTTTGGAGTCTCCTTTCTTGTTTCCTTCCGTGTAGCAGCAAATGGAGACAGGGCTGATGGTACTGGAGAGCATCACATATTACTGAAATAGACTCTTGACAGTGTTCAATTCCCAGAGGGGCTATTCCATTTCCCACACAACATAACAGTAATGATCTTATGTAGAAATTTTGCTTTTATGGAAACTGTTTATTTCTAAGAACATTCTAATGTCAGGCTAAGTGTGGAGCTTCCTAATAAAGAAATAAAAGAAAACAAGGGTTCTAATTAAAAACATTGTTTAAGGAGACACTTGTGAGATAAAAGAAAATCACACTTTGCTTGGAAAATTTAATCATGTATATTGCTAAAAAGCACACTGCAGATTATTCAAACCAATTTCCCAGACTCTCTTTCTTGTCATTATCGATATTTTTCAAGCCCAGCTCTTCTGGGTCCAGTTTCCCTTAACTCCAGCTGAGCAGTTCCTCCCTTTGAAGTTAGTGTGAACCAGATGCCCAAAGGGGAGATATATGCTCAAGGAATATCTAGCTTATTTGTTTCTTTTTCTCATTTCACCAGGTTTGGAAATGATGGAACAGTCTTGCCGTTTGTTAAGTGCTGCCCAGTTTGATTTCTCTTCTGTGTGAACAGAGCAGACACGCCTGGGTGCTGCTTAGGCACTCATCAATTAGGGCAATAAAAATGTTTTTAGTAGCATTTTAGAAAATTATGGGGCTAGTTTCAAAATCTCATGTATTTACCACTTCTTCAGGTTTCTTTCCTCCCTATAGGAACTAGACTCTACCCAAGTTATTCCTTGCTGCCCACGTGAGCCTGGAGTCAACCTGGCTGGATTCAAATGCCAGTGTCTCCCTATTCTTGGGAAGTAACTTTAACTCCCTGTGACTCATTGCTTCTCCTATAATCAGGGGTTGATCCTAGTATCTATCTGATAAGGGCTTTTTTTGGTATTAGGTCATCAAATTTATATAAAAAGCCTTTATTGACTAGGTTCTGATATTATTCCCATGTTACAGAGGAGGGACTTGAGGCTCAGGGAGGCTAGTGACTTACACAGAGCCTATATGAGGGCTGTCATGAATTTGATGGCAAATAAAACAGTACCACCTACATAGAAAAGGTGTAGTACATATTAGCTATTTGTCATAATAGTTTTAGATCATCCCAGTGATATTTTAAAATAGCAAACAGAAAGGTGGCTACATATGGGACCCTGGGGAGCACCAGCAATTAAAGGGCAGGTAGAAGAAGAGAGAAGACAGTTATCAGTAATAAGGACACAACAACCAGCAGTTATGCGAGTGTGTTTTTCTGTGCTTCAGGCACTATTCTAAGTGTTTCACATGTTTTGACCCATTTCATCTTGAAACAGCTCTCTGAGGCAGGGAAGTATGCTATCCACCATTTATAGATGAGAAGACTGATATGTAGAGAGGTTTGGAAAGTTTCCCAAGGTTACTCAGCTGATGTGTGGCACTGCCATACCAACAGCCTGGCTCCTCAGAAGCCCTACTCAGCTCCTACAAACTCTTGCCTGTAGCTTCTTATATGGAGCCAATCCATCTCATATTGGTCTTTTCCTTTTCCTGCTGTTTTTTACTTTTCCCAGCAATACTGTCTTTTCCAAAGAGCCCTGCCTTCTAATGACAGCTTTAGTTTTGTCAATTTTGCCTCCAGTGATGTTTCACGCTTAATTTGCTCTAGGACCCAGCTGTTCTTCTTTCTGGTGGTCCAGGTATCCATAGAGTTCCCTCCAAGAACTTTTTTTTAAATGAATATATTTTTTCCTATTAGCCTTCTTTGCTGTCCAACTGTCACAGGAGTACATAGTAATTGGGAATATGAGGGTGTGGATTATCTTAGTCTGGTGTCTAATGCTGGGGCTTCCCATTGGCCAAACCCAACTGGCAGCCAGAGGACAAAGAAAGTTATTGAAACAACTGGTACAGTTCACCTTCCCAGCGTACAGCAGAGGATGCAGAAGCAAAATAGGAGATTTAAAGGAGCACACAGAGGATATCCAGCAGTGACTCAGAAAAGTTAGGTAAAATAAGGACCAAAAGTTTACTGCTGGATTTAGCAACTCAAATACTGCTGGTTACTTTTTTGAAAACATTTTCCAGTGGAGACATGGAGTGTTAGAAAAGCCTGAGGGCCATGAGCTGAACAGTACATGGGAAGTGACACAGAAGTCAGTAAACAGGGACTGTTTCAAGAACAACAGCTGTTCAAGAAGGGGAGATAAAGCAAATAGGATAATAGAGGGAGAAAGGAGAGAGAAGTCATTGGAATCCAGACAATGGAGCAAGGTCGTTGGGAAGCTGAAGAGCCAGATCTGGACACCTCTTCCAGTGAAGTGGGAAGGAAGGAGGGTGGGGTCCATATGGACGCTGATCAATGAGTTCTCCTGGGGGACAGGACGTAGATTGGTTGATATCAGTTATTTTCCTCTTTGAAACTGGAAATAAAGTCATCACCTAGGATTTGTGGGGAAGGCATTATGGAAGGGATATGAGTAGAGGGTAGTACCTGAGGGAACTTCATAAGAAACAAGATAAAGAATAATTGCAATCAAACAGAAGGATTATCTGGCTCAGGTAGCAGATGGAAAAGCAGGAAAATGGATCTCTACTGCTATGTATTTCCTCCCAGGAAACACCTAGGCCTAGATGTGGGAGAAGGAAAGGCAGATACTAGTTGGTTTGGCATTTACTCAGTCTGCGGCAGCAGAAATAATGAAGGCAAAACAACTGAGGTTGGTGGTGAGGAATGGTGTGAAAGATAGAGACTGGGTTATATGCTGAACGGAGAATGTAAAACTTAGAGGCCAGTTAGGGAAAATAGATGATCTGGAAAGCTTGGGAAGCTGGAAGTACACATTGACCAGGGGATGGCTGAGAAAGAGTGTTGGCAGAACCAAAGCTCGTAATTAAGAAATGGGATGATAGCCCCACCGGCATGGCTCAGCGGTTGAGCGTAGACCTATGATTTAGGAGATCATGGTTCAATTCCAGTCAGGGCACATGCTTGGGTTGTGGGCTCTATTCCCAGTCAGGGGCATGCAGGAGGCAGCCGATCAATAACTGTCTCGTCATTGATGTTTCTCTCTCTCTCTCCCTCTCTCTCCCTCTCCCTTCCTCTCCCTGACATCAATAAAGATATTTTTTTTAAAAAGAAAAGAAAATGGGATGGTAGAATTCATGATTTGAAGTGAAAATAAGTTCTTGGGTATGGCCAGAAGTTAATCATAATGTTTATTTTAATCTACTTTCAGCAGTTTATCAATGCTGTAGATGAAGATTAAGTAAAGAACGTCAGCCAACTGAAGAGTGAGGTGGGGAGGAGGATAAGGGAGGCGTAATCTCCAGGCACTAGGATCTGGAGATGGTGCTGGGCCCACAATGCTTAAAGATGCTCCGAGGGCAGAGAATTTCACAGTGGTTGAGAGTGTGGGTCACAGCTGGGAGTGGAAGAAGAGTTGAGAAAGGGAGAAACAGAACAGTGTAGAGACATCAGTGCATGGGGTGTGTTTGGGAAGCACTAATTCTGCTGTAACACTTTCAAGAAGATAAAATTTTGGCCAGAGATTGTGCACTTATGGCAGCTCACGGGACACATGTCCTCAGAGAAAGCACACTGCATCACCAGCTCCCCAAAAGTAGCTGTTGCAGAGGGTCAGGCACTTGTGTGCATAATATGCAGACTCTGGACACTTAGAATTTCACTTGAGAGCAGGTCCTGAGCATTCCTGGAAGTTGCTTAACAACTTTAATTGGGATTTTCATTCTCTTGAAAAGAAAAGAAAAAAGGCTTTTACATAACACCAAGGATAGGATTTGACCATCTCTTAACTCTGAGTTTGTAAAGAAGAATTTATTCCAGAGCGTTTGGGATGTCACTACTTATTTTAAAGTTTTTGGGTTTTTTTTTTAGGAGTCTGTGAGGGAAGTAATCAAAACTTTTTTTTTTTTAATCAGAAGAAGCCTAAAATAAAGGAGGGCAGATGAAAATTTAATTGCTATGTTTTTTGTGTAGAACTAAATGCAGTTGAGTAGTTCTGAGAAGAACCAATAAAGGGTGGGAGAGATAAGGAGGCAGAAGGAAGAGACTGTTCCCAAGATGAGATTTTGTTTGCCAAGTTTCAACAAAGAACAAAGTTTAGCTCAAAAGAAGAAGCCCTTGAGAGACAGGGTTTAGAATAGTAATGCAAAGAAAAACCCCAAATGGGGTGAGTTGAGGAGACATTTCTTTAATGCAGTTCATCCTCTACAGGTGCTAACAACACCTGTAATGAGACCATCCATGACGAAAAGCTTCTCAAACCTGAATCCACACTACCTTACATTCACAAACTCAACACCATCCACTACTATCCTCCCCCACCCGAGATGCAGGAATAAATAATATGCTATTAATTCACATTTCTGCTTTCTGCCTAAAAAACATTAAAAGTAAAAAGAAAAAGAAAAAAGCTTCCACCATTACACTATTACCAGGGGGAAATTGTACATAAAGATATATTCAGGGTGATCCAATAGAAGAACCCCTCGTATAATCAGCAGCACCAACCTATTAAAAAACCTGAAGATTATACATTGAGTATAGGATACATTATTCGTATCTTATGAAAGATACAAATGAATGAAGAATCTTAATTTAACTTAAATGTTATTGCTATAATAGAAGTGCACATATAGAAGTGGGAAAACCAGGTAAATTTCTCCCTGAAAGATGCACAACATCAGAGCTATCATTCATTCATTCATTTGTTGTACAACAAATATGTACTGACCCTTTACTACATGTAAGATATAAAAATACAGAAATTCAAAATCTAGGAAAACTCGAGGAAACACTGTGTGTTACTTACATTTTATGGTCTGTCACAAAGGTGGCTAGTAATTGGACATTCTCCTATCTTCCCACCTTAATTTTTCTACCTTTAATATAGGCCTAATATAAAATTTAGTTAACCCAGTTTACAATGTATTTGAAGGTAAACTTTATAACCTGGCTCATAGCTGCTCTTTATAAAAATAACAGGAGATGACTGAATTTCATGGTGCAGTTCCTTTTGGTATGTAGAAATATGCACGGCTTTGGCTTCCTTATCTATACCTCACCTTTGATTTATTTATTCATGCTTTCATCAAATATAAGTTCCTCATCTACCAAGCACCAGTAAATTCTTGATGCCAGTGTTAGAAAGAAAAATGAGATAAAGTCTTTTCTTTAAAGGAGCTTATCATACAGTGAAATAACAAAAAGATAAATTCATCCCTCCACAAACAGCTATAAGGGTTGGGATAGCATGGGCACAGTGGAACCCAAGGGATAAAAGATCACAGGAAGGCTAGGACAATTTCAGGAAATGCTTCATTAAGTTCATGACTTTTGCACTGAATTCAATTGACAAGTAGATATATTGGAGTGAGATAGTTGAAGGGCATTTTAAGTGAAGTGAGTGGTGGGAACAATGGGATGTGAAGAAACAGTCTGGTATGGTTGGGGAAAGGTAGACATCTATTCAACCAAGTAGATGTGTTCAGAATGGATGGAGGAGGACTGGAGAAGTGGAAGATCAGAAGATTTACCAGGTGATGGCATTGCTAGGTGGGAGTGTGTGGAAGGAGGTGATCCTTACCCGTTGACAGTTCTCTGCCAGAGATCTTTTTACTTACAACATAATTCAAGCCCACCTTCCTTGAAGATTTTTTAAAAACTAATACAGATTAGAACTATGAGTAGAGAACCTGAAAGATAGTTTTAAGATAGTTATTTAAAGTGATTTTACATTTTATTGATTGAATACATTGGAACAGTTCTAGAAATTGCTAAAATAAGAAGCCTACAGTTTCAAAATAATTGATCTAAACATTTTTTTCTGCAAAATAGAGTTTATTGTAATTTACCAAGTCAAAATGGATTTTTTTTAAATTAGGGGTTGATTACCCTGTAACAAGTCATATAGAAAATATATTTTAAATGTTGAAATAAAAGATGTCAATTAATGTATATTAAAGTATACACAAACAATTAAAATCTCATATATCTCTGTGATACAAAATGTATATACTGTGTATACATACATATTCACTAGTTCATTTTTATACTTACTGGTCTCCTCTTAAGGCTGATCCTGCTACCTAAACTGACAAAACAAGCAAGTTTTATAACCCAATCCCAAAAAACTTGGGGGAAAAACTTGGATACACATGAGCCAGGTAAAGCTTTGTTTATGTACCACGAACAGAAAGAGCGCCCCACTACACATAAATACACAATTAATGACACAACTACACATTAGCATCGCCCTGCATGTTTTCATATCCACATATACTTGAACACGGAGTCTGGTCTATACCATTAATAAGCAGTTCACAGGCAAGCCTGTGAATAGTACTCAGGTTTGATGCGCCCTTTTGTTTCATTATGGTTTCCTACATTACTCTCTGCTAAGGAAGAGTCAGAAAGAGTGTTTCACACTAATGTCTCCAGATTTCACGGGACATATACTCTTTTGCATTTACACGTTTTTAAATGTCCCATTTGTCTTTTTCAAATCTGCATCTTCTCTGTAACCAGACAAGCTATAATCCCCAACCGTGACATCTGGAACAGGTATCAGAACACATCAGGCCTCTGGCAATCACCAACTGGCTAGCTGACTTTTGGTTGGGTCTGACACAAAAAACTTGCTGCTTGGTGAATTGAAGTCAAAGGATAACCTAATATCATTTCAGCTAAACTGAAATGCTGTTTATGGCAGACTTTTTACAAAGTACTCAATATCATCTAACAGATCAAGTTGCTTAGGTGATCTGAGAACACATTTTGTAGTTAATTCATTTGAGCATACCTGTTGGTAGACAATGCTGATCAAAATCAGATATACCACAGGATGAACTCTCTAGTTCTTTATCAGAAGTCAAAAGACAAGAGATACCTGCCTCAAAACTTCTCAAGCTACAATCACATTTGCTTAGTTTGAGCCACCTCTCTGGGATCATTTGTATTAGACTATCCTGTATGTTTAAAAAACAAACAAACAAACAAACAAACAAACAAACAAACTCCTAGGCTCAAACCTAGATTGCCCTAAATAGAATCCAGGAGGTGAGGTCCTGTAATCTAGATTTCTGGAAAGTTTTTCAGGAGGTTTATTTGCACCTGAAGTTTAAGTACAACTACTTCATAGCTTCCAGAGAATGTTATTCTAGAAATAGGGACAGAACCATTTTCTGGAGAAAATGGTGTCCCTCTCTGCAGAAACCACTGTCATCTACCTCACTGAAAAATTGGATGGCCTTACTGTGCTTCTCATGGTACAGATGCATGGACTGGCCAACTACTCTGCGCAGTCAGGTGTCTTACATCACCTGAGCAATGGTCTTCAGAAAACCATTCAGTCTTCTTCTGACCGTTTTGAAAATATGCCACTTTGTTAATTTCTTTCCATCCAAATGATTTTTCATTAAGGTTTTTAGTAATTACCAGTTACCAGGCTTGACATTCTAGAATGGAGTGGTAAACGTACCCAGGTGACAGGGTGTTTGTGAGTTTTAATTAATTAAGGTTTGGAGAGTGCCTGAGAAGTGTTTTGTATCAGTATTTAATATTATTATTTATTTGTAATGCAATTTGAGAATATTCTCCATAATGGGGAAAAATTAGAAGCATCCATTTAATTCCTTTGAAAGTAGAAAGCTGGCTAAAGGAGAGCAGAGAATCACTGCAGTCTTTGCTATAAAACCACCAGCATGTAAATGAAATAATAATATATTATCTCCAGGTGGAAGGTTATCTAAGAACTTAAATAGGCCTGTTGGTGATATACTCATGGCTGGCACAGCAGAAAACCACTCAAAACCCCTCCCTCTTTCCCCTGAAGAGGTCAGCACTGAAGCCCAGAAACACCAAGGATGTGAAGATGTCAGTGACAATAAATAGTTTTTCCAGTTAATGGGCTTCATGAATACATAGGTTTTTAAGTTAAGGCAATTATCTAATTTCAACTCACCACTCACTAATTTACTAATTCATTAACTCGAGGAAACGGCCATCCTGCGTGATGCTGGTCTCCTGACAATAAAGCAATGTCTTGGCAAGGATCTATTTTCAACACCAAGGATAAAAAGCATAAGATATTTTTGAAGAATAATAAAAAATGGATTAAAGGGAATAGAAATAATTTATCATGTGCAGATGTGCAGAAAGAAAAGATGGCATCTTTGTAGCCTGATTTTATGAAAACAAAATTACAGTGAAGGCATCTCAGCCAATCACCAGTTTGTGAGCACAGGGACCTAGATAGACATCTGATGAGCTATCAGGTGTACTAGCTTTCATAAAAAGCCACATCATCAAAGGCATAGTCAGTAAATTTCCCCTCTTCTAACTAACCAACCCCAGAACTTGCAACCTCTTTGAGAAGGGAAAGCGGGAAAAGTCTGGCAGGTTCTTTGTTGAAATCCAAAAGCTGTGTGCATGTCAGTGTCTCTCTAAGGAGTTTTACCACTGCTGCATGACTTGAAACTCCTCTCCAAGTTCTACCCTGTAGGAAAGGATGAAAAAGATCAATCCAAAACAGGAAGGAAATACAAATTAAAGTATGGCTTGCATCTTCTAGAGTCTCTTAAGGAGGAAAGCACTTCTAAAAAAACCTTAGGGACACTTTTTTGCATTTGAAAAGTAAATGAGTGAGTCCCACTTTCATAGATGGCTAAAATATTTTATTCAGGGCATTTACTTTTAAAAACACAAGAAAGAGGGTAATGGATTTTAGAAAGACTTGTAACAAAAATAGTTACAATTTTCTCCCCTATTTTATGAGTTGCTGTTCACACTCTTAAAGGTGTCCTTTGATAAGTCATTTGTTACTTTTTCTTTTTAGTTAGTGCTTTTCCATCCTGTTTAAAAAGTACTTCCATTTAAGGTCATGAAAATATTCTTATATTATCTTCTGAAAGCTATACTCTTTTGACTTTGACACTGAGGTCAAGAATCCACTTGGAATTGATTTTTTCCCAATATGCACATTCATTTGTCCCAGTGCTTTTTATTAAGAAGACAGTCCTTTCTCCATGACTCTGCAGGGTCACTTTTGCTATACAGTAAGTTTCTGCCTGCATTTGGATTTTCTATTCTGTGCCACTGATCTGCTTGTCCTTGCACCAATAACACACTCTTATCTGCTGTAGTTCTAGTGAACCTTGATATCTAGTAGAATAAGTCTGCCTTTCCCCCTCCTCCCCCTCCCCTTCCCCTTCCTCCTTCTCCTTCCTATTCTTCTTGAATATTTTGGCTATCTACATTTGCCTTTGCTTTTCTATGTAAATTGTATAAATTTGCCAAATTTTATAGAAAAATAAAAATCTATTAATATTTTAACTGGAATTACATTGCATCTACAGAACGAGTTAGGGGAAAATTTAAGCCTTTACAGTACTACTCTTCAATACGTAAATATCTTTATATTTATTTAAGCTTTCTTTAATTTTTCTCATTCTTGTATTATGGTTTTCTACAAAGAGGAACTCACACTTTTGTTAGATATATTTTTGTTTCTTACGTAATTTCTGATACTATTGTAAAAGCAACACATATACACAGCAAAATATGTTATATATTTAGAATATATTTCTTTTAAAAGCTCAAATTAAAATTAAAATAACAAAAAGTTTAGTTAAAAATAGTCAAGATGTTTGAAGAGTATTTCATAAATGAAGATACCCAAATGGTGAATAAAATCATAGAAGGCACTTTGATCTCATTAGCCACCAGGGAAAAGTAAATTAAAATTACAATGAAGTACCACCCTTACACCTAAATTGCTAAAATTAAGAAGATTGAAAATAGAAAATGTTGGCAAGAATGTGAAGTAATGGAGAATTCTCACACACTATGGGTGGGAGTGTAAAACTACTTTGAAAAATACTGTGTTACTTTTGACTAAAGTCAATGATAACTTACACCCGATGGCCACGCAATTCTACCCTAAAGAGATAGACCAGTGTCTTTGTCCTCCAGACTACATATACAAGAACATTTACAGAAACATTCTTTATAATAACCAGATACTGGGAGAAAGGCAAATGCCTAGGAACAGAAGAATGGATAATGGATAAGTAAATTGTGGCAAATTTGTTCAATGGAATATTATACCAAAATTAAAATTAACAATGTTTATGAGTACATATAAAAGCCAGGTAAATCTCAGAAACATTATGTCGATTATAAGAGGCAGAGAGAAAGTAATAAATATTGTATGATTCCATGTATACCAAATTTTAAAATACCCAAACAGCACATAGAAAAGCAAGAAGCTAATTACCACAAAAGTCAGTCCCAAGGCAAGAGAGGACTGTGACTGGGAAGGGGAACTGGAGGGCTTCCAGGGTTCTTATATGAAGGCTGAAAAATAATTTTCCTCCCACCTTTCTAAGTTCTGGCTGGACTAATAATCAAATTAACATGAAACAGATTAATAGGAGAAAAATGACAAAATATATTATATATGTATATTCAAGGTTCCATGAGAATATGAGGCCTGAGGACACATTGGACAGGCTTACATGCCATTCTGGACTAAATAAAGAGAGGCATGGCTATGGGATTTCAAAGAGAATTGAGGCAATTCACAGACCTGAGAAAGAATAAACATATGGTAAGCAAATTCTTGGGGTGCCACTCAGAAACAATAGGACTTTACTTTGCTAGATTTCTTTGTCTGCCACGCTTAATTCATATGTGTTAAGATGAATATGCTAAGGTTCCCTTCATGAAGCAAGTTTTTCTATCTTAATTTCTTTAGGCAAGTAAAGGAGGACAGTCAAATATTCTTTCTGAGTCTCGTTTCTTAAAAATAACCAGCTTAAAATCAATATCCCAAAAGGCATATTTTGGGATGGGTGACAAACTCTGTTCCTCTCATTGTCAGTGGTCTCTTATGAACTGGGTGATGATTATAAGGATGTTAATTCTGCAATAATTGAATAAGGTGTACATTGACATTTCATGTAATTTTCTGCTTGTGGCTATATTACAGAATATTGATAAAAAGTAAGATTTTTACAATTTAATTTTTAAAACTGAGGAAATCACACTCATTGTACCTTATTCTTTAAAGTCTGTGGATTTATTTTGTAAGAGTGTAAATGCATAGAGATTATATCTTGGTACATTATTTCAAACCTTCAATTGCTAATTTACCAATTCAGTAATTTAATCTTTTTATTATAATGCCTCCTTTAAAAAATTTGTTTTCAGCACCATATTATATGTATATATATGTATGTATACATATCAATATATATTTAATTATAAATATATGCCCATAAAAATATTTAAGAATTCATAGTTTTTTCATGAAGGTTAATAAATAGGTACTTTTAATAGCGAGACTTTCTCCTGGGAGAAAGCATGTGTCCAAATATATTCTATTTTGTGTGTTTTCAGTTTGGAATTCATCTGGCTTGAATTTATAAACATTTAGATGATATAAATATAATCTCCCACAAAGCTGTTGAATAACTTTTATGTGGCTAGAGGCAAACAAAAATAATTTTATTTCCTCAATGGCTAAAATGAAACTTCTTACTGTGTTCATATTTTATAACAAATAATTAAACAGAATGGATTTCTATTAGAAATACATGGTGCTACCTGATTTTGTAATATATATTTTCCCCACTTAAAGTAGTGGGACCTACACTGTTTTTTTGTTTGTTTGTTTGTTTACCCTCACAGATCTCTTTAATATAACTTCAATTCACAGAAGCAATTACTCACCAAGCATTGTTATTGCAAATGATGGACTTGAAATGGCTGGTACTTGAGTAAATTCTCAGTTACCAGTTATTGAATAAAAAATTGAGAAAGAGGAAGAGATACAGAAGGAAGAAAATAAAGTAGGGTAGGAAGAGTAAAAGAAGGACTGCATGACAAAATTGAAGCATAAAAAATTAAAGCATAAGACATTAAATGGATAAAAAAAAGAATGATAAAAAATAAATGAATGGATGAAAAATGGATACATAAAAGTACTAATGACTGCTTTAAAATCAATGGATAACTGAGTAAATGAATAAAGAATATATATAAATAGAAGTAAATGAATAAAAAATGAATGGATAAATAAATAAAAATGAGTGAAAGACAGTAAGAATAGATGGATAAATGAATAAAGAATGAAAATGGGTGAATTAAGAACTGTGAATAATGGTGGGAGACTGAGTGGAAGCTGCACTGACACTTTCCTGGGACCAAACTGGAATTACAACTGAAATATAGAAAAACCATCCTGAATAATCAACTGCAACTGAAGATGAACTGCAGAGCACCCTCATAACCATGGACCTAAAGCAGAAACCACATAGAGACTGGTAAGAAGTGCAGAGGCACAAAAGGGCTGGCCAGGCTCCCACTGTCAGCAGCTGAAGGTCTGGAGGGCTGTCTCAGCTGTGAGGAGGGGGCTTCCCACTGAGGACTCTGGGGTCTAAACCCCGGGCTGGGCTTCCCAGCCAAGAACACCAAAACTGAGAAAGGTGCCCACATAACATCTGGCTGTGAAAAGCATCAAGGTTTCTGCCTGCCAGGGAGAAATGGCTGGAAATGCAGGCACCCTCTTAAAGAGCCAAGGCACAAAGTTTCATGTGCAGCCACTCACCTTGGGCTCCAGCAGAGGGAGGGCAGAGTGGACTGGAGCTCTGTGAGGAGAATCTACACTTGTGGGCCCTGGAGATAGAGATAAGAAAGCATCCATCCGGATTCCTATGCTGAGTTATTCCCCCATACTATAGAGGACATCTTTCTCAGGTGGACATTTTGCTGCTTTTGCTTGGGGGGGGGGAGGGAGGAATTGCCCCACTCTGCTGGAAAACTTTTAGCCTTACCCAGAGGAGTTTCTACAGCTTAAGGCTCCTTAACTGACTGATAACAATCATCTGCCCCACCCTGTAGAGTTTCTACAGCCTGAGGCTCAGTAAGAGAATCAGATTAATCAGCCTGCAGCCAAAGGCAGGCCTCAGAATGCTTTGAGTCTTTGCCTGATCTGCTTCTGGACCCTAGTCTTGGAAAAACAGACTTTGGAGTCTATCTTGGTCCTGTCCATCTGCACCAAACCCCAACAGAGTGGACTTCAAGCAAAGGGTTGTTGATAGCTCTAAACAGAGCACTCAGGGTCAGTCACAAACTGTGTCTGACATTGGCCTGCACCAGAGACCCTCCAAAAAGACTGAGTCCCAAGACATCTACCTAATACATAGGAACAAACCCAAACAGGAAGCCAAAATGGGGAGACAAAAAATCAAGCCCCAAATGAAAGAACAAGAGAAGTCTCTAGAAAAAAAGCTCAATGAAATGGAGATAAGCAATCTATCAGATATAGGGTTCAGAATACTGATTGTAAGGATGCTCAACAGCATGAAAAAAGATATGGAAACTATGAAGAAAATTAAGAATGACATAGCAGAAAAAAAGAATATATTGGAAGGAATAAACAGCAGATTAGAGGACGCTTAGGATCAAATTAGCGAATTAGAAGACAGAGCAGAAAAAAATCACTCAATCACAGACCCAAAAAGAAAAAAACAATTAAAAAAAAAGGAGGACAGTGTAAGGGAGCTGTGGGACAACATGAAATGTAATAATATTCACATCATCAGAGTGCCAGAGGGGAAGAGAATAATAAAAGGATAGATAATTTGTTTGGCAGAAAATTTCCCTAACTTGGTGAAGGGAAAAGTCACACAAGTTCAGGAGACACAGAGAGTCCCAAGCAAGAAGAATCCAAAGAAGCCCACACCCAGACACATCATAATTAAAATGCCAAGAATTCAATACAAAGAGAATATTAAAGGTAGCAAGAGAAAAGCAATCTGTTACCTACAAAGAAGCTCCCAAAAGGTTGTCAGCTGACTTCTCATTAGAAACTCTACAGGCCAGAAGGAAATGGCATGAAGTATTCAAGGTAATGCAAAATAAGTATCTGAGACCAAGAATACTCTATCCAGCAAGACTATCATTCAGGATAGATGGTGAAATAAAGAGCTCCCCAGACAAAAAAAGGCTAAAGGAGTTTGTCACCACCAAACCAGCACTGCAAGAAATGTTAAAGGGACCGCTGTAATTAGAAGTACAAATACAGGGAGAGAAACATAAGCATAAAGAATTAAAATGGCAATAGTTAAGTATCTATCAATAGTAACCTTAAATGTAAATGGATTAAATGCTCCACTAAAAAGACATAGGGTAACAGAATGGATAAGTAAACATGACCCAAATATATGCTGTCTACAAAAGACCCACCTCAAAACAAAAGACTCACACAGGATGAGAGTGAAGGGATAAAAAAAAATTTCCATGCAAATGGAAATGAAAAAAAAAGCTGGGGTAACAACACTCATATCAAACAAAATAGACTTCAAAATGAAGACCATAATGAGAGACAAGGAAAGTCACTACATCATACTAAAGGGATGGATCCAACAAGAGGCTACAACCCTGATAAATGTATATGCACCCAATATAGGAGCATCTAAATTCATAAAAAACTTCCAGAGGACTTTAAGGGAGAGATAGACAGCAATACGGTCATAGTAAGAGACTTTAACACCCCACTGATGTCAATGGATAGGTCTTCCAGACAAAGAATTCAACAAGGAATCAGTGAACCTAAATGACACACTAGATCAGATGGATTTAATTGACGTTTTCAGGACATTCCACCCAAGAACTGCAGAATATATATTCTTCTCAAGTGCCCCTCAGTAGATGAGTGGATAAAAATAGCTGTGGTTCATTTACACTGTGGAATACTATGCAACTATAAAAAAGAAGCAGCTCTTATCCTTTGGGACAGCTTGGAGGGAACTGGAGAGCATTATGCTTAGCAAAATAAGCCAATTAGAGAAAGACAAGTACCACATGATCTCAATCACATGTGGAATGTAATAAACAAAATAAACTGATGAAAAAAATAAATCCAGAGACATAGATGCATGGAACAGACTGAGACCTCAGAGGGAAGGTGGGGGTAGGAGAGTGGATAGGGAGAGATTAATCAAACAACTTAAATGTTTATAAGCATAACCCATGGACACAGACATTGGTATGGAGAAGGTCTGGAGGTGAAGTGGATGTGGGGTCTAAGGGATCAATGGGGGAAAAAAGTATCTGTAATACTTTCAACAAAAAAGATAAATTTAAAAAAAGAATTGTGAATAACACATAAATACATGAATGAAAAATGAGTAAGTGTATATGTGAAAAAATGAAACCAGAAAGATTAGTCTAATGCCTTTATTTTATAGAAATGGAAATCAGGGTCAGTGCAATTAAGTGATTTGCCTCTGATGGTGATAGAGAGTAACTGAAACCTAGGTTTGCTGAATAAGGCTCTTGTACACTTTTCACAGCATGATTTAGCTTGGCTTTCCTTGAGAAAAGAACTCTGTTCAGGTAGTTTATTTGGGAGGTCATCCTAGAGAATGAGAGTGCCAGTGCAGGGAGAATGAGACAGGAAGTAAAAAAAGACAATATAGGAGTGTGTTGAGGCTACCTTTTCAGGCATTGGGGGTGAGGGAAAATCCTTGACAATGCCCCTCCCCAAATTGTCCATCCAATGGGAGGCAGGAGCATTCATTCATCAGTGCCCACTTCCCTTTGGTTGAGGGTGGTGTCCAGGGCTGTTACCTTTGGGCAGCACATGTTCACCAGGCAGTGAGCCTGTGCAGGTTTGGGAGGAATCCAGGGGACAGAAGTGAAGAAGGAAGCCTATGCTTGAGGTAAAGGCTGACAGTGGGAAGTGAGTGGTTAAAATCAGAGTTGGCTCAGCAGCGGAGCGTCCACTTAGGATCCAGGCAATCGGGGTTTGATTCCCTGTCAGGGTACATGCCCGGGTTGCAGGCTCCATCCCCAGTCGGGGGTGTGCAGGAGGCAGCCGATCAATGACTCTCTCATCATTGATGTTTCTCGCTCTCTCACTCCCTCTCCTTTCCTCTCTCTGAAATCAATAAAGATATATTAAAAAAAAAAAAAATCAGAGTTGAGGTTGTAAGGATGTGAGTCATGGAACCAGAAGCACCTAGAGCACTCTACCACACTGATTTGTTGTAGGCAAGTTCTAAAAGGTGTTAGAAAATGTTAGAGAAAGGAAGACGACTAAACAATTATGATTTAGTTGTGTGGCTAATTAATACAAACTCAGCCACAAAAATAAAATCAGGTTGAAGTTTCTGTTTCTTTCAGGCTCCCGACACTTTATAATCCTGAGATATATCATTATACTAGTAACAGAGCATTAGAGTCTGAAGAGTTATTTTTACTTTTCTTTCAACTCATAGCAATTATTAAATTTGAAACAAAAAAGAGAAGGCTCTTAAAAAAATAAGAGTAAGAATAGAAACATTAAGAAAATGGGGTAACAATTTCCCCTGTTCAAAAACACGTTAGCACTGAATAACAATGTGCAGATCTTTGATCTGTAAGGGAGAAAAACAAAACTTTTCTTCTACCTTCTTAAATTTAGTATCTGCCATCTGTGTATTAAACTGACAAAAGACAGATTGACAGGAGAAAAGGCATAAAATCTTATTTGATGTTAATAGTTTAATTTTACATGGACAGGAATCTTCATAGAAAAAGAAGTAAAATCTAAAGAGGGGGATGGACCTGGGGGTTTCTATACCATTTTAACAAAGAGTAATAAATTTGTGGAAAAGTAACAAAAGAAAGAAAAAGGAGCTTGGCTTCTTTGAACAGTAAATTGTGGGAAAGAAAATATATAGGGAAATGAACAGAAAGTAAGGATTATTTTAGTAGGATTCATTTGTAAAGATCCATCTCAGTGCTGACTTTACATCTCTAGTGATAATAATTGTTTTACTCTGCCTGGTGTGGGAGAGAAGAGGGAGAAGATGTTCTTGAAGGGAAATTTATGTCCCAGTTTTGGGCAGATGGGGAGGGCAGAGAGCTCTTTTAGTTTGCTGCTTCTCAATTGCCTTCAGCTCAAAACAATCCTTACACAAAAGTGGCAGATTTGGGGGTGGCATGTTCTTATTCCCTTCATAAGTAAAGCACACTTTCCATGCATTGTTTATCACACATTAAGGCAATTTTACCAGAAGACACTTCAAACTTTGGGTGTGGCCATTTTAACAATCTCTATACTGATATTGCTGAGTTCAGGACTCTGTCCTTTTGCACATGCTTGCAGTAGAAATGGAATAAAACATTAACTATTTATAGGATGTTTTCCTTCAAGCTCACCCAATCTCCACCTCTTTTTAGAGTTCCTCAGCGATGTCTCCATAATATCCCTTGAGCATCACAATGTGTTCTCAACTGCCTTAGCAGTTAGAGACAGTGCTGAACCCTGATCCCACCCTCTCAGAAAATATTATCTGCCTTCCTTCCATTCCCAAGGACTCCCATTGTCAGAAGGCCAGACTGATAACCTGGTTCAAACTGAAGCATTTGAAGCTAGTCATGGCAAATCAGGCCTCCTTCCAAAGTAGTATTTATATTTCAACTTGCGTTTTGGTGCTGTGATCCCTAATAATAAACAATACTGATATTGCCAGAACTGTGGGAGGGCAAAAGAGGGAGATTCTAGAGGTCATGAGAGGTTTCTCTTTGACTTCCCATCCATGAGAAAAGCCTCACCTGGACCAATAATTTTTCTCCCAAATGCCCCCTCAACTGGGAACCTTATTTTCCTCCTTTATTCCTTTTCTCAGGAACAAGCGTCATCACCAGTCCAGTTCTGAATCCAGAAACCGGACAACCATTTCCACTCTTTCCCTTCCTTATTCCTTTCCCATCCAAACCTTGTCAATTCTCCTACCTAATCATCTTGCCCAGTTGTACATATCTCTTTCAACTCCTCCAATTTAGTCTTCCAGAGAGATCTTCAGGTAACCTATACCTGATCAGGACACTGTCCACTTATGATCCCTCAATAGTGTCCTATTTTCTTGAAGTCAGCATTCTCTTTCATATGACACACTTGCCTGTCAACATGATCTTTTGCCATGGTCTCCTCACTTGGAGACTACATGAAGGCCACATACGCCCTCTGTTTGTTCCAGGTTTTCACAATATTCTTTCTTTGGCAGAGAATATTTCTTTTTCTTCCTCTTCACCTCAAAGCTTATCCTAAAATCTCAGCATGAGCATCAATTCTTTTGGAGTCATCCCTGACCCTCACCTACTCAGATTTGTCAGGTGCTATCACTGCACACTCCCATACCCTGCTGTATTAGTCTACTGTGGCAGCTGTAACAAATTACCACAAGCTGGATGGCTTAAAATAACTAAAATGTATTCTCTCATAGTTCTGGAGGTCAAAAGTCCAAAATAAAAGTGTTGGCAGGGCTGCACTTTCTCCAGAAGCTCTGGGACAGAATCTGTTTCCTTGTCTCTTCCAGCTTCTGGGGTCCAGCAGCGACCCATGACTTGTGGCTACATCCCTCTGTACTATCTTCACATTGCCTTCTCCTCTGTGTGCCTGTCTTCTTCTCTCTTATGATATTTATGACGGCATTTAGGGCCCACCTAGGTAATCCAGGATTATCTCCTTATCTCAGGATCCTTAATTGAACCACATCTTGCAAAGATTCCCTTATTTTAAATAAGATAACACTCACTGGTTCCAGAGATTTGATGTGAATATGCTGGAGGTGGGAGTATTTTGAGCATATCACACCAGTACTGCTCTAATGGACCAGTGATTGCACCTTCTTTTTATTTCTTGTTTAATTAGTTGTCACCTTATCAGATTTGTTAACCTTATATACTTCTGATACCCAATTGAAAAAAGCAGCTCAAATCTCTCTAGAAGGACAAGTACGCAAAATACTTAACTTTAGCAGACCTCCCCAAATTGATTCTCTGCATGGTCAACATCCATCCCTACCCTCAAGACAATCCAAGTATCTGTTCTCCCAACAAATTATTCTCAAAGTAGAAGTTCAGGAAAATTCTGCCCCAGCAGGTGATCCTTCCTAAA